>NW_027411755.1:172543718-173151155 GCF_047663935.1 Musca autumnalis
TGATACCTTTCTCCTCAACATTTAGGTTTATGCTGACCAAAAACAGCATGTGAAGAAGAAGCTTTCTTTTAACAAGGCCTCAAAAAATCAGACAGGTGGAGGCCCTTACGAGGAAAAAGTCCTCACCCAATCAGAAGAGCAGATCCTAGAAGCAGCAGGTTTGACAGTGGCTGTAGAAGGACTTTCCTCAGTACAAAGTTTTTGAACATCGAAGGAAAAGGAGGTGGAAACCGTTGAAGAAGAATCGATGGATGTAGGAAATGATTTAGACTGCAGTACGGGTTCTACTGCTCCTTCATCTAGTCGTCGTACCAAATCTGTGTCAAAGATGTCTCTTTTAAAAGAGAATATTGAGAAACACGATGAAGGTATGCGTGAAAGAAAGAAATATTGGGATTCTCTAATAGAATCTAAAAAGAAGTCACTAAAAATAAAAGAGGATACATATAAATTGAAAGAAAGATCTTTAAAAATAAAAGAAGAAGAACATGTCTCAAATATGGCCATAAAAAAGGTCGAGTTCGAGATAAAAACGCTGGAATTAAACATGCTGAAAGAAAAAGCCGATTGGTAATAAAACGTTTATAACTTTGTACCTATATATATGTCTATTACATATATATTTCTATTAGATACTCATTAAACCAAGTACCTTAATCTTGACTGAACTTTAAAAAAGTGAAATGAGTAGCTGTGTTTATATAATTACTCTAGAAAATATGAATTGAATAAGTTTTGTTTTTGTTTATTTTTTTTAATAAAATATTTATTTTCACATAGATTGGTACAATGTTGTTTTGATTTGGTTTCTTATTTTTACACCAATCTTATTGGGTTGAGTGTGGTTGGTTGTTTCTACTTCAATTGTGACAAAATTATCTAAAATATCATAGGAAAACATATACCCAAAATACATCCGTTTCTGAAGTTGTTGTTGGTGTACATTTGTTCCAATAATCGCCTTTCATCGGAATGCTTCCAAACGAAGGAATCATGAGCTGCGCCGCCATATTTTGAGCAGATCGCCGTAATTATGTATTGGTGATCACAAATCTGAGCGATTTAAAGTAAGATGTTTATATTAATTATAAGTAAAATTAGTTTAATTAAACTTACAATCATAGAATTTAGGCTATGGTATCCCTTCCGGTTGAAGAACATATGCTCGTTTTCGGTGGGTTTCTGCAATCCGAGATGTGTTCCATCCACACAACCTATTACTGAAAGATATAAAAAGGTTTGTAATATTATTTCATATTTTAAATGATAATTCACACATTTTTACCTCCGGGAATCCGAAACTTTGAACAGAAATGTTCCATACACAATGCCGACTGGTCTGGTAAAAAGTTGATGTGCTCTGCACAAAGCTTTTGTTCCATTTCTTTTACAACTCGGTGGACAACCTTACAGATTACGCTCTGGCTCATTCTCAGCAGAAAATCATTTCCCACGGTGTGCTGAAAGCTTCCACTAGCCAGGAGACATAATGTGGATGCCAATTGTAGAATTGGCGAAATGGATGTTGACACATGTCCAGAGAAATCTAGACGAGATAACACATATCGAAATGCTTCCTTTGTCAGCCTGAAACGTTGACGGAAACTGCAATGAAATGAAAACATAAATGTCACACAAACATAAAATTTTTGTAATTTTACTTACGCAGTATCTGACAAAGAAAAGATATCACTACGTTCTCGAATTTGTTTTCTTATTATATTTATATTATTACCGTCTTCATCTTCCGAAGAAGATAATACAAATAAAGTTGTATCCATTTTATTTTGTATTTCAACTCTTAACAAAGCGGCAAAAATGGGTTTGTTTACTTTTTCAGATGAAAACATATGATTCGACGGTTCAGTTATCGATTAAACTCTAACAATAATCGATAAATTTTTTGAATAATTCCATTCGTATCGTGTCATCCAATTAGTATCTACGGATCGGAATTTTTCTTCGAACAAAAACTCGCTCGATAACGGATGCGAGAATTAGGCCCCTGGTCTGAACCCGACCTCCATACAAAATTTCGTGACGATCGGTCCATAATTGCGGCCTGGAGTTTGATTACAATTTATAATGGACAGACGGACACACATCTCAAAATCGCTATATCTCGTCGAGATATGAAGATTGGTATACCACATGGGGGGTCTCCGACGAATATTTCACGTTGTGACATGAATTTTTACCAAAACAAACTTATAATACTCTTTCCACATAGTGGTGTAAGGTATAAAAACTGGAGGAAAATGATTGCCATATGATCGTTTAAGCTATGGTTAGGTCAACTATGAAATGTGAAAAATTCTCAGAACACCTGAAATCGGAGGAAGCGTTTTATGGGGGATATACCAACAAATGACCCTTGCTGACAATTTTTGGTGGAGAAGTTTTGTGAATCATAAATGTCAAATAAAAGGTAGATCAGTCCAAAAATGTGACTAAAATCAGCCAAATACCGAAAATTGAGAGGTACCGTAATATGGGGGCTGTACAAAAACATGGTCCTATGTTGACATTTTTGTGGAGATGTTTTGTAACCACTGGGAATCTTAAATGTTAAATAACAGGTAGTTTAGTCCATAAATGTAGCTAAAATCAGCCAAATACCGAAAATTGCGAGGTACCGTAATATGGGGCTGTACCAAAAAACATGGACCTATGCTGACAGTTTTTTGTGGGGAAATTTGTTGTGACCACTGGAAACCTTAAATGTTAAATTGCAAGGAGTTTGGCCCAGAAATTTAGCTAAAACCTGAAAAATACCGAAAATCGGAAATAGAAAATACCAATACATTAACCTATATTGACAATTTTTGGTGGAGATGTTGTGTAGCCACTTGGAACCTTAAGTGTTAAATATCAGGTAACTCGGCCAAAAAATTTAGCTAAAATTCACAAAATACCGAAAATCGTTAGGTACCCTTATATGGGTACTATACCAAAACATGGACCTATGTTAACAATTTTTGATGGAGATGTTTTGTGCCCACTGTGAACCTCAAATTTTAAAATACATGTAGTTGGGTCAAAAAATGTACTTAAAATCGGCAAAATAGCGAAAGTCGGCAGGTACCATTATATGGGGGCTATACCAAAACGTATTATATCGCAACATCCGATATAGCCCATCTTCGATCTTGACCTCCCTATGGAAAAAAATAAACTCGAGAGCAAAAATATAGCGTTCTACCTCAATTATTGCGGACGCTAGAGTGATTACAACAGACGGACAGTCGGACCAAAATTAAAAAATATCAAAAAATAGTAATCATTCGAATCTCACTAATAATACAAAAAAAATTTCAAGAAAATCGAAGAGTACAATCATTGTTAAAAATTTATTTTCATAAGAATTGTTTTGGCTCGAGGTCAGATGAAAATAAAAACAAAGAATTGTTTCTTATTTGATTTTTATTGTTCCGATATTTCGACAACAACAGTTGAAAACCTAACTCAAACGAGAACAGAACATTAAATGTGGCGATAAAAAAGAAAAACAACAAATAAATTCAACTCCCTGATGATGATCATAGAATATGATCGAAATATCGGAACAATAAATATCGAATAAAAAACAATTCTTTGTTTTTATTTTCATCTGACCTCGAGCCAAAACAATTCTTATGAAATTAAAAAGTCCAAAGGTCAACAATCATTATTACAATAGTTAATAATTTATCTTAAATATTAAATCGCAAAAATTGCATCCATGCCCACTGTGCAAATTTCTTTTTATTTTTTTTTATTAAATAGCTGATAAAACATACAAAAAAATATTTTTTTCAAATTAGACCAATATTAAAGAAGTTATGAGTATTTCTTTGTATAAAGTTTTTAGAGAATTCGATTTTTTAAAGGCCCGATATCTCTGGAACCGTTAGTCAAAAAAATCTGAAAATATACGGAAATGTTTCACAGAGTCGCATCATCATCACGGGGATGATCACCGAATGGATGTGTCGAGTTGGCCAACGGTGGTCGGCTTGTTAACGATCGGCAGCGATCGGTTTTCGTCTGGAAGAGATCGCGTGAGTGGTGGTATTCGTCATTGTGACGATCGGCTGAGTGATGGTGTTTGGTTTTGTGACGACCGACTGGGTTATGGTATTCATCTAGGTGACCATCGGAGAAGTAATGGTATTCAGTTAGATGACGATTGGCATAGAAATTATATTGGGGTAGGTAGGATCGGTGGAGGGCGGTGTTCGGCTGCGCGACGTTTGGTTGTGCTACTCTGTACAGAATCGCAAGGAGCGTACGGATCCTGAGGATTGATCATAGATTAGTTTTTAATTTGATACGATAGATGTCCGAATGGATTTCTTCAAAATAAATACCAGTGGGCCTATTCTGTAACTTTTTAACGACAGTCAATATTGCTATTTTTTCGAGAAATTCATTTTATCAACATAACTAGCTGACCCGGTCCGCGTTGCTGGCCCGTTGTTTGGGTTCTCCGTGTAAACTTTAGTTATCTATCCAGCATTGATACAGCCATAATTGGGCATCCCTCTAGAAACTTCATAATATAAATCAATGTTTTGACATAAATTCCATGTAATGGTATCCCCCAAATTTAAGATATAAAATCTCTTTTATTATACCCTTCACCATAAATTGACAGTTTAAAGCACTTTGTGACCCACATATAATGATCGGTGCACGTCAATTAACATTGCTATATATTGGATTGTTGGTCTCGGTTGGGGTCGTAATTATTACTGCAGAGAATTGTCAGTATAGGTCCACGTTTTGATATAGCTCCCATAGAACGGTACCGGCTGATTTTCGCTATTTTTGAGGATTTAACATCGTTATCACACCGAAATGGCTAAAATTTGGTTTTAATGTAATTTAAAGATGAGAGCATAAATATTCGTATCGACCGAAAGACACGCCTTTTTATTTGCGCTCGGTATGCAACAGTTATAGGTTCACGTTTTGATATATGTAGCTCCCATAAAGCAGTACCTCCAGATTTTTGATAGTTTGGAGATATAGTCACTTTTGGGGGTCGTAAACAGTCTTGCAGAGAATTTTTAGTATACGTCCTCGTTTTGATATAGTTCCCATAGAAGGGTGGCGCCTGATTTTCGCTATTTTTGGTGGTTTTATTCCAAAATGTGGAGTTGATCGCGCTATCCCACTTATTGTTTAGTGTTCAGCGTTTATAGCATTTCTTAGGCACGCAAATTTATGTATATTATCTAAAATAATAAGTGTTTGAACATTTTGTGATGACCGCGATATTTCACTTCCACGAAGACCATTCAGGGTCAAGACGGTAATTACAGTAGTATTGCAAACAATCTGTAAATAATGCGTTCAAAAATATCATGGACTTTAAAACAAAATTGAAGGAGAACCTCCGGTCACTACACTTAGCCATATTAAAATAGCTCACGACCGCGCTATCCCACTTGTTCAAGCTAGTGTTCACATCATTTTTGTGTCACGCTTACTAAAATTATGTATATTAATTGAAATAATACATTTTTTAAAACTTTGTGATGACCGCGATCATTCAGGGAAAACAATCTGTAAACAATACGTTCCAAAATATCAAAGATTTCTGATTCACTATTTTTAGCAGTAAAAAACAGCTTACGACCGTTCTAATTAACTGAAATAATACTTTTTTGAAAATTTTGGGATGAACGCGATATTTCACTTCCGCAACGACCATTCAGGGTCAAGACAGTAATTACCATAGCAATGCAAACAATTTGTAAACAATACATTAAAAAGTATCTTGAATTTCGCGGTTTTCTTAAACAATTTGTGGGGAGGACCACCGGTCACTACACTTAGCGGGATAAAAAAAATTGATTACGACCTATTCTCAGACCTAAAAACTCCACATAAAAAATTTCATAAGATTTCCCAATAGATTTTTCGGAATTTCTATATAGTGACATCTCATGTTATCGGGATTTTACTGTATTCCAAACTATGGCGTTGACCGCGTTATCCCACATATTGAAGCCAGTGTTATAGCGGTTTTGTAGTCACGCTTACTAAAATTAGGTATATTATCTGATGAAATAATACATTTTTGAATAATTTGGGATGACCGCGATATTTCACTTCCGCGACGACGATTCAAAAAAATATATAGCCTATTTTCATCACCGGTGTTCCCAGTACATTATCTGAAATTTTCAAGAAAATCTATTCAGCCGTTTTTGAGTCTATTCGGAACATACAAACATACAAACAAACAAACATACTAACATACACACATTGCCTTTTATATATTAGATTAACAACCATTGTATTCTCTAAACAAATATTAACAACTTTTGTTAAAAATGTCGTTATGAAAACAACACAAAAATAGGCGTTGTTTAAAAATCGACAAAAATGTTCAATATTGGATTTGCCTTTGGTTTGTGTGTTGGTTTTGTTTATGAATACATTCAAAATTGAAAGCTTTTGAAAGTTTATAGACAATTTGTCTACATTTCTACAGAATAGCACAATCGTTACTGCAAACAACGTTTAGTGTCGACAACGTTGTCGATTGTCGGATTGTTAAATACTTACAGAATAGGCCTACAGGTCTTCTTATAGATGACACTTAAGTCTTCCAATAGATGACTAGGTGTTCTTCTAATAGATGATCCCAAGACCTTCTTATTGATGGCCACAAAGATCTTTTTATAGACGACCACGAAGGTCTTTTCATAGATAACCACCAAAGGCTTTTTTCGAAGACCCCAAGGTCTGTTTAAAGTTTTTTTTTTTATAAATTACTGTAGCCAGGGGGTGTCTTATAACAACCCCTCCCCACCCCCAAATGTTTTCGAGATACATTTCTGACTACGTCACTAGTTCATGGTATTTATGGGTCGCCTCCAATTTTTGCACACAAACACTGTATGGACTGACACACCTAGCTTGATCGTATTCTCTTGTCGAGATGTGAAATTTGGTATATCAAAATGTGGGCCTAGGACGAATATTGTTATATGAAGTTTGGACAAACAAAAAACTGAATAATATTAAACTCGTATTTAGTACATATCAAAGGTTTTTCAGGCAGGAAATATTACTTTGATATTTATTGGTAAAGGTTCCGACAAAGGTCCAAAATGTCCTATATTTTCAACTTCATATAAACGAACCACATAATATGCAAAAATCTATTAAACTAGACATTAACATCTAGTTTATAGCACCGACTCACGCTGGGGAAACCTACCGATCTAGCTTGACGAAAATCAAAAAATTAATTTGAAAGAAAGTATGAAACTTAAGAACAGTATTAAACTATATGTTTCACAGCACTTAACGGCATATGCAATAACTAGAATTAATTATTAGGAACTGAATAACGGTACACTTAATATAGATATTTTTAGAGTGTTTTGGCCAAAAAGTTTGTAACGCATCGAAACAATGGTCGTAGACCCATACTTATATATACCAAAATGAATGCCTCGACGAGCTGAGTCGATCTGGCTATGTGTGTCCGTCCGTCCGTCTGTCCGTCTGTCCATCTAAACCTTGTAATCACGCTACAGATCGCAATTTTGATCGGATCATCACCAAATTTTGGGTGTTGATGACGGTCCCGGAGGGGAAGAAGCCTATTGATTTTGGTGATGGTCGGCTAATATTCAGGGGTCAGAATGGGCAAAAAACGTATGTGGATAAAAAGACAACGTTTTTTTCCAAAGAGATTATCTCAGCTTCTGTATGGGGTATACCAAAAGCAGAACCTGACAATTAAAGTAGAAAATATCACCTTTTTAACGATGTAAAGTAGGTTCTCGTAGGTGATCAAACATCGAAGATATCACAATAGTCGCAAATTAAATCCAAATTTTCATTTTTGCGATTTTAGGTATAATGACGAATATTACAGCTTTGGTTGGGGACTTTCAAAAAGCAAAGCCTGACTATGAAAGTAGAAGATCCCATCTTTACAATGAGGGCCTCACAGAGGAAGAAGCCTATTGATTTTGGTGATGGTCGGATAATATTTAGGGGTCGGAATGAGCAAAAACTTTAAAAAACTTTGGAGAAAAAGTCAACATTTTATTCCTAAGCAAATATCTCAGCGTCTATAAGGGGTATACAAAAAGCAAAACCTGGCAATGAAAGAAGAAAATATCACCTTTACAACGATGTAACGTAGGTTGTCGTAGGTGGTCAACCAACGATATCGCAATAGTCGCTAATAGAACCCAACATTTCATTTTTGCGATTTTAATAATAATGACGGATATCACACCTTTGGTTGGGGACCTTCAAAAGCAAAGCCGCACTAAGAAAGTAGAAAATCCCATATTTAAAATTATGCAAAGTAGGTTACCGTAGGTGGTCAAATAATAGAGATATCGCAATAGTCGTTAATTCATCCCACTTTTCTGCATTTCCACTTTTTCTGCAATCACACTACAGGTCGGAATTTTGATCGGATCATCACGAAATTTTCTCACAGAGATAGAAGCCTATTGATGTTGGTGATGTCGATAGTAGTCAAATATAAAATTAAATATTAATTATTTTGGATCAGTTCGCCTTAAGTCATTTGGTATAAAACCCAGGTAGGTGAAAACTTTCGTATCTCCATAAAAGAAATGTTTTCGAGTGAAAAGATTATGCACAGAGGTAGTGGTGTAGGGTATCACATAGTCGGCCCCGTACCGACTATAGCCTTTTCTCACTTGTTTTTTTATAAAATTGTGATGGACGTGTGCAGTCTGTGAACATATTATTGTCGATTTTTTAGTATTTTTGGTTTGGAGTGGAGGTATTTAATTAAACTTATCAGTTTTATAAGCCATAAGTTACATTAATGTAGATATTACGGGCCAATTATATGTAACGTCTATTATATTCCATTTCTGGAATTAAAAGAGGGGTAAAGTATAAAATCGGATCAAGATATTTTTTATTTGTTGTACATCTTGTCTCGAATAACAAATTATTTCCTACGCCTTTTTGCGTTTTTTTTTTTTACTTTTTGCCAGTTTTAGGGATATATGCCAATATAGCGCAAGATGCTTTTTCATTTATTTCAAATGCGTTTTTGTCACACTTAAACCACTATAACGCAGCCATTTGTTAAACGATTTTTAAAATCGATAGCTTGTTTGAGAGACATTATTCTCCTCTTTCAAAACAAAATTACTGTAGAAATCCGTTGTTGAAAAATTAATTTTGCCCGTTTAAAGTTGAAAATCCAAGAAACCCCGTTTTTCACTATATTTACCGTTATAAAATCAAAAAACGAAGTGACCCAAAGAATCTTGAGGTACTTTCGTCTTCCATGGACTCCCACAAAACCCAATTTATGCATCAGAACCCCTGCAAAAATGTTTTGTCAACTTTTGTATCACAGTGTTATTAGTCGATGCAGGAGTGAGCTCATACAATTCCGGTAAACGGGATGCGGCAAAAATTCTAGAAGCCATAGAAAAATTCCCAACAAGTGCTTCCAATTAAAACAAAAGATTACTCGCTCTTAGGTTTGTTCAACTCCATATACGCCAGAAGCAGCACTTGCACTTTTTGTTGATGGCGGATACACTAAAAATTTGTACATGCTCATGCAATCTGGTGCAAAAATCAGAAATGCAAACATTTATCCTCTATGCTATGTGTTACGAGAAGCCAAAAAAGATGTTATCCGAAGGAATCGCACATAACTACAACAGATGTATCGGCTGAAGTCAAATAGCAAGCTTTGGCTGATCATACAACATTAATAATGAGTCGTGAAGAAATAATGAGACATTATTTCAAAAGTTTGTTATTTTCTTTGTCTCGCAGTACTTTTATAAAGCATCGATATAGGGAGCCGCTACCTAAGGAAGTCATTCAATTACTGCAGGATCCAATGCTACCAACTAATTGATCAAAACTTGGATTTTGAAAGTGATTAGTATTTAAGAAATAATGTTTACAGTAATGTATTAAAGTATAAATGGTTTCATTTTTAAGACTGATAATCTGCATAAAAATACTTAGAAATATATGTAACTAACTGAACCCGGTGCGCTTCGCTACCCCAATAAGGTACATTATAAGGCTATGCCAATAATTAAATTAACTTTAAATGCTACTATTTTTTTTAAATATTTCAATGCATAAATATAGGATGGAGGCTTTTTCTACCCGTTCAGTGCTGTGTATGGAGCTTATGAAATGGTATGATTGTATGGAGCAGGAGGTAGCGCTCCTCCTAAAACCTTTCCGACTAAAGGTACTCCTACGTAGGTCACATTTACAAATTTCATATACTCTTACACAATTTCGATAGATTGGATGTAGATCTCCTTTTTTAAAAAGAGGACTAAAATAAGAATAATACTATGTTTGAATTTATTTTACTCTGTGACGACGGAAGTCGCTGGCTCGTTTCCGTCACACATAAGGTGGATCAGTTGGTGTTTTATTTCTATATATATATTTTTTTATGATTCTTTATTCTTTTTTTTTATTTGTTTTTATTATTTTCATTTCTTCTGTTATTACTTTTTTTATTTTTGTTATTAAATTGAATTCACTTAATACTTGAACTTGAATTATTTAGTGAGCCTCGTTATTCTTTTATTCCCGCCTGATCGAGCGGCCCTCCTTCTTGTTTACGCCAAAAATGCATCAAAACAACATACCGTTACACCACAGTGCGACCGTCGAAAATCATCAAAACAAGTACCAACAACATGCATGCGTAAGAAGATCTAATGTGGACGATGGGCATAAACAAGCAATAACAACATGCATGCGTAAGAAGATCTAATGTGGACGATGGGCATAAACAAGCAATAACAACATGCATGCGTTGGAGTTTCTAATGCGTGGAGTTGGGGATAACTCAGAACGGACGGCAAAGTGGTGTTGTTGTGCTACTGGACTGAGAATGTTGCTAACGAAGATATAAAAGGGAGTCATTAGCAAGAAAACAGGACAGTCAGTGAAAGTGTAAAGTGCGGGTCATACCTATCGTTCAAACGCAGGAGTACGCGGAATCATTGTCGAACCATTGGTGAGTAGAGTGTTAGTAGAGACCCAGTGTTAAAGTGCGGGAAGAATAAATTAGTGGACTTAGTGGGACAGAACGCATAAGCGTGTTTCGTTTGCCGCTTATAAACGACTTAGAAGTTTTGCCCCGGATAAGCGTGTTACGTTTGCCGCTTATAGACGATTTAGTTGGTTTGACCCGGATAAGCGTGTTTCGTTTGCCGCTTATAGACGATACAGTTGGTTTCACCCGGATAAGCGTGTTACGTTTGCCGCTTATAGACGATTTAGTTGGTTTGACCCGGATAAGCGTGTTTCGTTTGCCGCTTATAGACGATTCAGTAGGTTTCACCCGGATAAGCGTGTTTCGTTTGCCGCTTATAGACGATTCAGTAGGTTTCACCCGGATAAGCGTGTTACGTTTGCCGCTTATAGACGATTTAGTTGGTTTGACCCGGATAAGCGTGTTTCGTTTGCCGCTTATAGACGATTCAGTAGGTTTCACCCGGATAAGCGTGTTTCGTTTGCCGCTTATAGACGATTCAGTAGGTTTCACCCGGATAAGCGTGTTACGTTTGCCGCTTATAGACGATTTAGTTGGTTTGACCCGGATAAGCGTGTTTCGTTTGCCGCTTATAGACGATTCAGTAGGTTTCACCCGGATAAGCGTGTTACGTTTGCCGCTTATAGACGATTTCGTTGGTTTGACCCGGATAAGCGTGTTTCGTTTGCCGCTTATAGACGATTCAGTAGGTTTCACCCGGATAAGCGCGTTACGTTTGCCGCTTATTGAAGCTTTAGGGACAGTGCGTGAAAGCTCCGAGGTGGGTATTGTAAGCCGCCTATCGCAGACTGCGTACCCCAGATCAGAAGCGGTTCCCAGCCATCACTGACTCCGAACGTCGCCATCATCGCCGAGTGAACTTACACCTGGAAAGCGTGTTGTATTCGCCGCTTGCCGAGCAGGGAGCCCAAAGGACTGACCGAAAGAAGACATTGCGATAACTTCACTTGTATTTTTAATTTTTACTCCAATAATGATTTAGAAATGTCATAAGAAAAATATAGGTAACTGTTTCTTTTTCATTCATCCCTCTTAATAAACGTGTCGCATATGTAGTATTTACTATATGTAGCCTTGGTTAATTCCTTTTTGACTACAAGTTCACGCGAGCTATAATGATGACTTTATTAACATCAAAATCGCTCCCTTAAATAACGAATTAGAAATTCAATATTTTATTATAATCCCTTATGTATACATGCGAGATATTTTTTAATAAAAGTACAAACTGAAATCTGTACCGATTTCACAATAATTCTGCACACACTTTACAAATCTTGACAGATTTCAATATAATTTTTCAAATTTAATTGGACATACATAGCGTGTTTGATGCATCAAATACATAAAATCGGCTGAAAATATGTTCGGGAGATGCAACCAAATCTGAATCGATTTCAATATAAATTAGCAAATTTATTTCTAGACATTCCGAATTTCAATGAAGTTGGACATACATAGCGTGTTTGGTGCATCAAATGTATGAAATCGGCTGAAAGTATATATGAGAGCAATGTCCAAATCTTAACCGATTTCAATAACATTTGACATAATTACTTCTTCACCAAATTCCGTCACACATTACATGCATCAAATACATGAAATCGACCGAAAATATATATGAGAGCTATATCGAAATCTGAACCGATTACAATGAAATTTCAATGAAATTGGACATACATAGCGTGTTTGATGCATCAAATACATGAAATAGGTAGAAAATATATGTGGAAGCCATATCCAAATCTGAACCGATTTCAATATAATTTGGCATAATTATTTTCACATCAAATTCCTTCACACATTCCAAATTTCATTGAAATTTGACATACTTAGTGTTTTGGTGCATCAGATACATGAAATCGGCCAATAATATATATGGGAGCTATGTAGAAATCAGAACCGATTTCAATATAATTTGCCATATTTTTTCTACACCAAATTCCGCCACATATTCAAAATTTTATTGAAATTTGACATAAGTAGCGTGTTTGGTGCATCAAATACATGAAATCAACCGAAAATATATATGGGAGCTATATCCAATACCGAACAGATTTCAACATAATTTGGCATACTTATTTTGGAGACGATATCTGTATACGTTCTATAGATATTCGCATACAACTTTTACATTTTTTGGAGATACCTCCGATTCCGATGCTATATCTCCAGATCAACGTGTAGATTCAAAGATTCATATAGCCAATGCTACATTCAGGCGATGCAGCAGTGGGAGCTATATACTTATTTCTAAATCATTTTCCGTCACACATCCAATTTTGGAGACTATATGTTACCGTTCTATGGGTATTTGCATACAACTTTAACATTTTATGTAGATACCTCAGATTCCGATGCTATATCTCCAGATCAACGTGGAATTTCAAAGTGTGGCTTAAAACTTCAAAATACTGAAAATCGGGAGTTCTAGGTTTTCAGGAGCAAATGATTTGTGTTGGAAAACACAACCGATTGATACTTTTCAAAAAGTGCAACATATGATAAAAAGAGATTCATTTCCATACAAGCATTCATGCTGACTTATAAAGTACAAATAAAAGAATGTTTAGATAAATGTTACACATCATGGTGCCTTTGAACCAACTGTAAATGGAAGTAGCTTACACCGGATTTTTTACTGATTCTGAAAATATAGTGTTCATATATGAGAAAAATCAAAAAAAAAAAAAAAAAAAATCGCCCGAGCGCTTTAAGTTCAATTTTTTTTTTAGAAATTTAAGTTGGGACAATTTACTGACTGACTCGTCTGCAGTGCTGTGTCCCAATTTGAACTTCTGTATCTCAAAAATGGTAAAACCTACGAAAAAATCATGAAGGTCAATCTTGTAGAGAATTTTCACAGCTACAATATGTTTTCTAACTCCATTTCGATAGGACTTGCGGTTTCCAAGCAAAGTTGTGAAGACTTAAAAGGACCCTAAAATTGTGAACTTTGGTGCAGATTTATTTAAATAGTGCTCCGGCGATTTTTTTGTTTTTGGATTTTTCTCATCTATTAATATTGTAATTTCAGAATCCGCAAAAACTTCCCAGGTGTCAGCTTTTTGCATTTAAAGGTGGTTCAGAGCACCGTGACATACGCCTACCTGCACATTCTGAACATTTATTTCAATACTATGTATGTACATAATCTTCTTCTAAATCATTTTAGTTATTGCGCTTTACAAATTATATTTATAAAAAGTCTTTTATATATATTCATATCAATTTTTTTTCTTTCAAAGCCTATTACATGTTACAAAAACAAGTATTTGAAACTTCATTTGAATTTAATTGCAACCTTTGAGAAAAACAAAAATAAAATTGTTAGAATTCTAAGTAAATGTTAAGTGGAAAGCAAACATTTAATTGAGCCATACAAAATTTACACATATGAATTATTTTCTTGTTATTTGAGTGTGGCTCAAAAGACTTAGAGAAACCCACAATTTAGTTGAAATATTTTTTTTAGACATTTTTTGTCATGGATAATACACTTATAATAAAACAATGATTAAAGGGAATCTTTGACTTGCTTTTAGGTGCCTAGAACATAGATGAACAAGATGAGCACTCTCCTTTACGTTTTCGTACGATTTACTATACAAATGCTCTCTTCGTGTTCATCGTTGGCTTAGAATAAATGGAATTATTATCGTTGTACTTTGTAGCTCAAGTTTGAGGAATTAAAAATCATAAGACGAAACCTCTATCATCACATATTTCTAATATCTTGAAATGTATATTTCAATACCCTGCTACACACATTCATCCCTTACACAACTATTTTTTCATATCCTTTGGAATAAAATAAATATCATTTCTATCACTATTGGTTATACGAAAACAAAACTTTTTGCCTTGTGACATTAGAAAAAGTTTAACTGAACTGTGAATCACATGAGAAACACGAAAAAATAACGAACGAAGCTAGGGCGTTTTTGTGAAAATTGATTTTAAGGATATGTTGAGGAAACATGTATTAAAATCAATGTGGGAATAATGTTCGAGGAAACAGTGTTACAGTGAAAAAATAGTATTGCGGTTGTTAAGTATTAAGCTAAGTAGAGTAAGTTAAGACGATCGCATGATTTTTAAGATTCTTTATATGTTAGGTTACGTTGAAAAGAGGGGCGATATAAGAATCGCCACATGCCAGTATGGACATACACTTAAGCCAGGATAGGCCCGCTGTGCGCTCTAATTACGGAAGCCTAAGTTGAAGATAATTTTTGTTTTGATTAATTTATTAAAAAAAAAAAATAACTTTGTCAGTTTGGAAATTCTGTGCCTTTGACGTAATATCTTAAGTTTTTGAACTCGCATGCCCTAATTAGGTTGAGTTCTCGTACTGCGTATTTTCCAGAAATTGATTTCTTGCCGTCGCGAAGGCTGGGCAATGACAGGGGTAGTGTTCCAACGTTTCGTCGTCTTTTGTACTCTCTTTTATCCTCGTCTGGGTTTCTCCACATGATTTTTGTGTTTTTGCCTTTCCCTTCAACATTCCCGATACTCATATAATATTAATCGAACCATAGTGGAAGTAGGCGTTGATTGACTTTTTACACTGCAAGAAAGTTTTTGATATCACAGTCTTGCTTGTTGGGTGCCACCGTGGTGCAATGGTATGCACGCCCGCCTTGCACACAGAAGGTCGGTGGTTCGATTCCCCGGCCAGGCAACATCAAACATTTTTCAACGGTGGCAAAATACCCCTCAGTAATGGTGGCGACATTTCCTGAGTATTTCAGCCTTGTAAAACTTCTCTACAAGTGGTGTCTTTAGACACGCCGTTCGGACTCGGCGATAAACAGTAGTCACATATCATTGAGCTAATATGAATCGGGGTGCACTCATTGATATGAGAGAAGTCTCCCTTGTCCCGTATGGGATGTTGTGGAACAATGTTTTTTGTTTAGTCTTGCTTGTTATAGCTTTAATTGCTGCTTTACTGTCCGTTAAGATGTTTAAAGTGATTGGCTTTCTGTTAGCTTTAAACCAGTTCAGACACTCTGTAATCGCTCGGATTTCGGTCTGGAGGATCTTATTATGATCCGGCAGTCAAAGGGAGATCTTCGTTTCCTGGTCTTCAATATAGAGACCCAGACCCGTTCTTCCCCCTAGAACGGCCTCATCTGTAAACCCGCAGCTTCCAGTTGTCATCTGTTCTAGGGTTCCATCGACCCACAAGTCCCAGTCCGGTATTAAAACTTCACACAAAGCGGTTTCACTTGTTTCAGGTATACGGTCTGATACAATATGATCTATTGACTTGCCCGTGGTAGGTTAGGTTAGATTTGGGGATGTGTAGTCAATATATATGTATATTGACTACGCCACTCGGAGACCTTTCGGTCCATTGTGATCATCCATAAAGAAAAAAGAGGTTCAGAATTACCTGAAAAGAGAAGAGAAAAGAGAGAAGAATAAAGAAAAAAGGGGTGTGGTTGGGAAAGCAGTAATAAATGAATTATTAATGAGAAAGAATGAAGATATAATAGAGAAAGAGAGGGTGGTTTATTTGGCGATGGTGGAGAAAAACTGTCAGAGAAGTAGTTACGCTTATGGGTCGCGCCGTCCTAGCCAATTCAGATTTTTGATGATGTTGTTTATGATTGTTGGTTCCATGTTTGAGTAGAAGGTTAAGCTTGGAGGAAAGCGTATTCCTGTTAATCTATACCGTTTTCGAGTTAACATCGGGCAACGACATAAAATATGCTCGATCGTCTCCGTTTCCTCCTCATCTTCACAGAGCCTGCAATAGTCCACGCCATCATCCTGCCATTTGCCGATAAAAGCTCGGATGTTGCAATGGCTGGTAATGACTCCCGTCAATACCCTGATTTCTGATTTACTCAAACTTAAAAGTGAAGTTGTTCTCTTTGTTGAAAGATTCGGCCAAATGGCCCTTGACACGTTGCACCTTGGTTCATTATGCCATAGTTCCTTGGCTTGTTCTTCAAAGAACGTCTCCACCTTCCGAAAAACGTGACATATGGGTGGTTTAATAGAATCAGTGATAGCTTGACTTGTTGATTGAGGTCCATGTCTTGCCAGTTCATCTGCCTTCTCGTTTCCCACAATGTCACAGTGTCCCGGTACCCAGCAGAGTCGGACAGCGTTAGTGAGGTTCGCCAAAGCAGTTCTACACTCAAGAACGGCCTCAGACTTGATATTGGGGGATTTGATGGCTTTAAGAGCCGGCTGACTATCAACGAAGATAGTCACCGGTTCAAAGATTTCAGCATCCAGACTTTTTATCAACTCTGCGGCCATTTTGATCGCGAAGATTTCTGCTTGGAAAACGCTACAGTCGCTGTTCAACCTATATGAGTATTCGAGGCAAAGCTTCTCGCAGTAGACGCCAGCTCCGGTACCTTCTTCCATCTTGGAACCGTCTGTATAGAAAGCCAGACCGTCCAGAGGAGGGTTACTACGGATCCAGTCATCTCTACTAGGGATAACGACCTCAAAATCATCAAATCTGTGGATTGGTGATAAGTAGTCGCTGAATTTCCCCTGCTGATTTAAGCTAAGGTTTGGCCCTAGCTCCCGAAGAATGCATGCATGACCATAGGTGCTGTCACGCCAACGATTCAATTCATGTAGCATTAGGGCACTACGTGCTGCTTGACCTTTGATGCTAAGTCTCGTCGGCAAGAGGTTTAGCATCGCGTTCAGAGCTGCTTGTGGTGTACTTCTAAAAGCTCCAGTTATCAGGATCGAGGCTGTCCTTTGCACCTTGTCTATGTTGCCCGAGTTCGATTTATGTCGAAGCGCATGCCACCAGACAAGACATCCATAGGATAGGATGGGTCTCACCACAGTATTATACAACCAGTGTATAATAGCTGGATTTAAACCCCAACTTTTCCCAATCGAATTCTTACATGAATAGAGTGCGATCATACCTCTCTTCGTCCGTTCCTCGACGTTCCTTTTCCATCTCAATTGAGAATCCAGTATTGTACCTAGGTATTTGGCCTCAGGAGATAGATGTAACTGCACTCCATCCAATGTTGGTGGTATGAAATCGCCGAGCTTACGCTTTCTGGTGAACAGTACCAGTTCTGTTTTCGTTGGATTTACACCAAGGCCATTTGTGGTGGCCCAACGGGACAGCTTTGATAAGGCTCTTTGCATAAGCTCCGAAATTGTGGACAAGAATTTGCCAGTTATTAGTAAAACTACATCATCCGCGTAAGCGACAACCTTGATGCCCTGATTGTCGAATTCCGCCAAAATATTGTTTATCACAAGTAGCCACAGCAGCGGTGAGAGTACACCTCCCTGGGGAGTACCTCTGGTTACTGTCTTCCTTGTTGTCAACTCCCCAATGCTGGATAAACTTGAAGAAAGATGTAAACAAATAAAACAGAAAAATAATTGACACATACAAGTGATTACCCGAGTACTTAGTTGGTACCTGAACTCGATTCAAATAGGGTTCACATTACGTGATTTGTCGTCAACCATTCCATTTTTTTAAAGCATATTAAGTACGTGTTTACACGTTCACACTGGAATGGCAAATTTTCTTCTTAATTTCTTTTAAAATTACCTTGCAGTGCTAGTGAAACTAATTACCTGCTCTTAACCAGCTGATATGACCAGCTGTTTTTCCCATATTTTTTTTTAGTACAAATTTGTTTACATTTGAGGATAATAGAATGTAAGAAACTAGAATTAAGTTTATACCGTTATCCTATAATATAAGTAGGCCAAAAATGTAAATAAAATTAAATAAGTTTCAACTGCCGAACTATTGGCAACGAAAAAATAATTTAGTTTCACTAGCACTCTATAGTGCTGAATTAAATAATCTGCAAGGCATTTTTGAGTGCCAGCAACAGTACCAACAAACATCTTTTTTTGCCAGTGGCGTTCTCAAGCGCCGGCACATCAGCTATGCAGGCCTACGTAACCTAAACCTGAAGTTTATCAGCACAGTTTCCGGGGTTTGACCGCTCTAAGCGAGAGATGAATGGATTCAAGTTTTACGTTGTTGAAGGCTCCTTCTATATCCAGGAAAGCCGCCAAGGTAAAGTTTGAATTCTCCATGTTTCTCGCAATGAAACCCACGACCTCATGAAGAGCAGTTTCGACAGATTTAACTTTCATGTAGGCATGCTGCGAGTTGCTCAGCGAGGCAGTGTCTACAAAGCTCCTAATCTCCAGATCGATCAGTCGTTCGAGTGTCTTGAGGAGAAAGGAGGATAGGCTAATAGGTCTGTAGTTTTTCGGTGCAGAGTGACTGGCTTTCCCCGCCTTGGGGATATAAGTTACCTTTACCTCTTTCCACAGATCTGGTACGCAGGAAAGAAACAAACAGGCCCTAAAGATCTCCTCCAGAATTTGGTATATCTGCGGTGCGGCAAAATGAAGCATCGCAGGAATTACTCCATCTGGACCAGGTGACTTATAGGGTTTGAATGTACTTACTGCCCACTTTATTTTGTTTCTGCTTACAACCTTATCAATGAGGCTCTCGTCCACTGACTCTTGGACTTGGAAGTTTTCACATTCAATGTGAAGGTTACTGGCGTCCGTGCAGTCAGGGAAGTGGGTCTCAGCAAGAAGGTTTAGAGTCTCAAGACCTGAGTCTGTCCACGTGCCGTTCGGTTTTTTGACACTACCAATGGATTTGGGGTCCTTCGAGAGTATCTTACGGAATCTGGCAGCGTCATTTACCCCTTCTACAGACTCACAGAAACAAACCCATGACTTCTTTTTGCCGCGCTTGATTTCACTCTTGTATTTGGTGAAACTCGCTTTATACGATTCCCAGTCACTGTCAAGTTTCGTCGAGTGCGCCCTGTTGTACAGTTTTTTGGTGTTTTTCCGCAGTTCGCCAAGGTCCTTGTTCCACCACACCGGTTGGGATTTCTTCCCGGGATAAGTTAATGGACAGGCATCCTTATGGCAGCGAAGAAGGATTTCTGTTAGGTTGGACACCTTACTATTAAGCTCAGCAACTGTTTCTATCCTTCCGGAGAGTGACAGTTGATGGTTCGTCGGATCAGTGAACCTGCCCCAGTCCGTCCTTCTCGGGTTCCTATAAGGATTTTGGCGGACTCCGTCGAAAGAGATTTCAAAGTATATCCTCATATGATCCGAAAAGGAACATTTGTTGGATACCCTCCAGTTCTTGACGACAGAATCATCTAAATTTGACAGGGTTAGATCAATGACCGCCTCCCTGTCTCTAATTTTAAAGGTAGGGTTGTTTCCTTTATTACATATTCTTAGATTGTAAGATAATATAAAGTTGAAAATCGACTCACCTCTAGTGTTTGTATCTTTGCTGCCCCAGTGAAAATGGTGGGCGTTGGCGTCACATCCAAGGATTACGTTACAAACGCCCAGGTTCTCCTTTAGCAGCCTGTGTACCCCCTGATTTGGTGGATCAGGGTCCTCATATAGCATGTAGATTGAGGACAGGAGACTGGCCTTCTCTCTGCCGTTCTCCAGTCGCACCGTGCACATGTCTCCATTACTATAATTAGATAGAAAGATTAGATTGAGGTTCTTCCTACCTAACACACAGGTCCTCACCTTGTCCCCTTCGGACGATGCGAAGACCTCGAAGTTGGCATTGTTCAGTCCAGAGATCTTATTTTTATATATATAAGGTTCCTGGACTAGAACAATGTCTACCTCTGAGTTCGTGAGGGACAGGAGTAGTTCGGCGGCAGCTGCTTAACAATGATGCAGATTAATCTGCAAAATGCGTAGCACCTGCCGCCTACCTACTCCTACTGATTTTCGCGAGGTGGAATCAGTCGGAACCGAACCCATCCTGAACCGAAGTTCAGTTTTCCCTCACGAACCTTAAGGTACTCCTCTCCTGAGGAGTCTATCGCCATCTTGACGTCCATCCCTCCATTCTCCTTACAAGGGGGTTAGACTCATTACAGTCCAGTCCTTAGTAAGGAGACCTGGGTTCTGGAGCTCCAGCATCCTCAGCAGAAGTTCCTTATCCACGGTAGGTGGGGGAACCCATGCTGGGAATACCTTCCTGGACGGAATCTCCCTTATAGACACCGCAGCAATTGTTGGCCCCTCCCAAAGTTCATCAAAGCCATTAATGGTCTTCTTAAGGTACTCTTGCGAGCTCCTGTTGAGACATTTAATGACTTTAACTCCCTTATGAAGGAATGCGCCACCAAACTGGCGGTCACCCTGGTTCACCTCAGTGGACACAATGGCTAAACGAAGCCGAGTCTCGAAGAGCAACCAGTGACTTTCGCTGATTTTCCCGAAGGGGTCAGCTCGGTCGATGATTGCAACTAGGAGCTCGTCATCGTTTGCCACAGTGGCCGTTTTGGCGTAGGGTTTCCTACGTCCTCGATCACGTGCCTTGGTAACAGCTTTTCCTGAGGAGGTTGACGCCTTCTCAGTACTGGTGCTGCTTCCCTTGGCTATGTGAGCAAGGACACCAGCATAGGAGTCCGCCGTGTTGACCGTCTGAGAGATCATCGTCTTCTTTGGCGAAGGCTGTGGGCCTTCTGAAGAGCGAACCCGCTTCACAGTCTTTGACTGCGAGGACTTGTTCGTCTTCTCCGTGCCCGTGGTAACCCGTAAAATGCTTTGGTGGTATGTTTGGTGGTCTCTTTCGATCCACTCGCTCATCGACTTAAATCTTATGCAATGGCTGCTTCATACCTTACCTGAATTTCTATTGGGTTGACAAAGAAAATTGTCTCTAAACCCTGGTTGGTGTAGTCCTCGTTGCGCCACTAATACTTAAGCAGCACATTTTATTTTAACTGAGGACCAAGTATCAGTTAATGTCATTTTACAAAGCCGAATGAGCGGGGATACCAAATTCAGACAAGTCTTGGAATACATTTGAAAGTAGGGGCTGTCCATGGCTGCTTTATAATCTAAAAAGGTGGTAGGTGTCGATCTGCATCTCTTGGGTCTTCTCCAGGATTTGCCGCAGGTTAAATATCTGGTCAATGCCGGTCTAAAGTCGTGTTTGTTTGGCCCAATTATTTGTTGACCATAGTCTTTAGTCTTTCGCATAATATTCCTGACACTATTTTGTAGGCAATAGGGGGAAAATGTTGTAGGGGATTTTTACTGCTACAACATTTTCTTTAGTCCCATTTCGATACGACTTGCCGTTTCCAAGCAAATTCGCGAAAACCTAAAAATGTGAACTATGACCGCGACTTATTTAAAAATCCCTCCAGTGATTTTTTGTTTGTTTTTGGATTTTTCTCATCTATGAACATTGCTATTTCAGAATCCACAAAAAACTTCCCAGCTGTAAGGGGTTTTAATTTGAAGTTAGTTAAGGTGCACCCTGCATGACATTGTTTTATAAGGAGACGATTTCTCTAATCCCATTTCGATAGGGCTTGCGGTTTCCAAGCTAATACGCGAAAAACTAAAAATGTGAACTTTGACCGCGATTTATTTGAAAATCCCTTCTGGCTGGCTTTTGCCCACGATAACTCTCGAACGGATTAACCGATTCAAACCAAATTTTGGGTATCGTAACATTTTGTCCAAACTTACTTTATGTTGGAAGATGGGCCATATCGGTCCACTCATTCTGGTACCTCCCCCACAAAAGTTCAAAATTTTTCTGTAAAATGGTGTGAACGATAACTGTGGAAGGGAATAAAATAATTATACCATACCAATGCGGCAAGTACACCATTGACCAGATATTTACCCTGCGGCAAATCCTAGAAAAGACCCAAGAGATGCAGATCAACACCTACCATCTTTTTTCGCTTATAAGGCAGTCTTCGACAGCCCCCTACGCCAAAAGGTATTCCAAGCCATGTCTGAATTTGGTATCCCCGCAAAGCTCATTCGGCTTTGTAAGATGACTTTAACTGATACTAGGTCCTCCGTTAAAATGGGAAAGAACCTCTCCAAACAATTCAGTACCAAAAGAGGTTTCAGACAAGGAGACAGCCTTTCGTGCGACCTGTACAATATCATGCTGGAAAAGGTTATACGAGATGCAAATGTCAAATGGCAGAATAAACAGCAACAGCCACATGTTACATGCTTATGCTGATGACGTTGACATCACGGGACGATCATTAAAAGTTGTGAAATAAGAAGAATTGTGTTGGCCAACAGATTCGACTTTGGCTTAAGTAAGCAGTTTAAAAACAAGGCCACATCTAGACAATCAAAAACAACGCTTTAAAAAACACTGATACTACCTGTGCTAATGTATGGTTCCAAAGCCTGGGTACTTGCGCAAGCAGATAAGGCAGTGCTTGGTGTGTTTCAGACGACGTTCCAATCTATCGACGTCGGATGAACCACGAGCTGTATCTGCTATACAACGACATCAGTATAGATAAACGTATTGAGATGCAACAATTGCGTTGGCTAGGCCATATCAGAAGAATAAGTGATGTTGAGCCCGCTAGAAAGGCGTTTAAATACGGGCCACATGGTGGTACAGGCAGGAGTGGCAGGCCAAGGCTTCGATGGAGCGAGCAAGTGGAAAAAGAGATGGAAGGACGAGGTATTCTAAAAAGCGAAGCAAAAAAACAGAGAGAATTCTTAGTTCGGCAAATGGAACAAATGTTCTATAATGGGCCAGCTAAGTAAGTAATTAAACTCGCAAAAATTAAAAGTTGGGTTTCATATGCGACTATTGCGATATATTCGTTGTTTGTTAGAAGGGTTTGGCTTTTAGTATAACCCTTATAGAAGCTGAGATATTCGCTTTAAAAAACAAAACTTTGACTTTTTCTCCAAATGAGCTTTTTGCCCATTCTGATCCCTAAATATTATCCGACCATCACCAAACTAATAGCAGACTACTTTTAAAAACACACAAGGTGTTCTTACAGAATAACACAATACGTTCTTATGGAAGATCACACGATCTTTTTATGGAAGAGCAAAGGCTTTCGTATGGTAGACCAACATGGAAGACCACAAGGTCTTCTTATAGAACACCAAAAGCCTTATTATTGCCGAGACAGCAAAATCCATACTCTGATGCCAGAAACCTCCATCATGGAACATTGGTATGACCAGGAGTGTCGAGCTGATACCGAGGAGAGTAAAGCGTCATATAGGGCATCAACGTAGGGGGTATCCTGAAAAAGGAAAAAGGGGAAAGGTCTTTTTCGCAGGAAAAATAGAGAAATGGAAAAAAGGGAGTGTGAAAAATCGAGGTGTACAGGAGCCAGAATGAAGTCATAAAAATTTACGAAAAAATAGAAACATTAGTCTGATAGGTTAAGGTAATCTCATAACAGGTACATATAGTGTGCTCAGTATATGGAAAGAACATTTTTCCAAACTGTTGATATCCAATACTAGAGAAGACAACGAAGATACCACATATCCAATCCCAAAACATGGTATTTGGTGAACCCAAAAAAAAAAAAAAAAAACATTTGGATTGGAACTTCTACGCCCTAAATTTCTTCCATTTGACCCAAAAACCTTATATATGAAACTTTTTGACGATCGGTGAACGTTACGGGTGGCACAAAACCCGGGCATTCTTTGTTGCAATAGTAATTTGTATGGGACCAAATGTGAATTTGCACGAAAATTCTCTAAAACCCACATTTATGGTCCAATCAATGAAAAATTTTTACCAGTTCATTGTTGTGGCTAAAAAACAAATCTTACAAAAAATTGTGAAAAACGAATCAGATTTCGATATAGCTATGTAGGGCCCAAAATCGGACTATCGGAGCTATTTCAAAATCATATATTTTGAGGTGAGTAAAGACTTCTTTTAACTCGGCACACGACAAACAATATCAGTTGTGAAATAAGAAGAAGAGTTAAGTTATAAGTTAAAAAAAGCTACCTCTTGGTAAATAAAAATTACACTACAAAACACCGTACTACACGTGGTAGTATGTGGTCCGAAGCCTTAATACTTGCGCAAGCTGATAAGACAGCCGTATGACGTACACAAAAAACCAAAAATTTAAAACACAAAAATAGCATAACTCATCTATTTTTCAACCGATTTCATTGGGTTTTCGAATTTCGGAAAGCTAACTAAATTTCCTTCTTGCTAACAGTAAATAATTATAAATTAGAAAATCCAAAAAAACCGTTTTCACTACATTTACCGTTATAAAATCAAAAAACCTAGTGATCAAAAGAAACCAAAGGACTCCCACAAAACCGAATTTAAGCATCAGAACCCCTGTAGCGCAGGGTAATTAAGAGTATTAACAAATATGTTTAAAGAACAGTTTGATATATATTTAAAATGTGATCACACCTTTTTGAGACATTTATTCTAGTTTTATGCCAATGATTTATTTTTCAAAACTTTATTGCTCCACTGTCATCGTTATTCTTCACTTTGATTTGCAACCGAGATTCTCATAGCTGTGAAATTCTAGTCTAAAGAAGATGGTAGCTTTACACAAGTTTAATATTGATGAATATTGAATCCTATAGGGTTTCGGCTTCATTTTATGACTTATGCTGTGTGTAGACAACTACAACTAAAATCAACGTAGCTCTGTGAATTTACTTTGCACACTAAAGTTATCCAGCGTTGGCATACTCGTATTCCCTCATTTAAACGATGTCTTCTCTGCGTGATTTCATACAAACTTCCTTCTTTTTGGTCTCTTGGTGGTACACTTAGCTAAAGCTGTCTAAGAAGTTCTTCTTATTTGTTGAAGTATAGATTGTATGGAATCAAGAAGCAAATACAAGGGAGCAAATGAAAAATATGTAGTAGAATCGAAGAGAATTATACATCAGGGTTTTAAATTTGTCATAATTTAATGCAAAATTTCAAAATGTTCACAGTATTGAAAATGAGAATAATTGTCTTAACTGTTAAATCTCTTTAGACACATATTTGAATAACAATTTGTCAAATTTCACCCTAACATTCTTGTGCAACGTTTTGAAATGTTATGCGTTACATAAACTCAGATTTTAAGTATCTTGGTATGGTTATTGCTAAGCGAGCTTTTAAAGTGTGAGGATGCTATATGAAGAATTGTTCTGTTGCGCAGTTAGAATTAAATTGAAAAGGAGAAGTGTAAAGATTTGCATTGAAATAGAAATATTGGAATGGATTTCGCTGTTCCACTCTTATTGAAAAACCTTGAAAAAAATTTTTAAAAAAATCGGTTATTGGTTTTTATACCCTAGACCACTATGTGGGGAGGGTATTATAAGTTGGTTATGGCCAAAAAGTCTGTAACACATCGAAATAACGGCCTTAGACCCATACTTATATATTCCAAATTAATGTCTCGACGAGCTGAGTCGATCTGGCTATGTGTGTCCATCCGTCCGTCTGTCCATCTAAACATTGTAATCACACTACAGGTCGCAATTTTGATGGGATCGTCACAAAATTTTGGGTGTTGATGAGGGTCATGGAGGGGAAGAAGCCTATTGATTTTGGTGATGGTCGAATAATATTCAGGGGTCGGAATTGGCCAAAAACGTATTTGTATAAAAAAATCAACGTCTTATTTCAAGGCGTCTTATTTCTTGGCTTATATAAAGGTAATGAAAGTAGAAAATATCACCTTTCTAACGATGTAAAGTAACTTGTCGTAGGTGGTCAAACAACGAATATATCGCAATATTCTCTAATAGAACCCAACTTTTCATTTTTACGATTTTAATTATAATGACGAATATCACAGCTTTGGTTGGAGACCCTCCAAAAGCAAAGTCTGACTATGAGAGTAGAGAATCACACATTTACAATGATAAAAAGTAGTTTGACGTACGTGGCCAAATAACGGAGATATTGCAACAGTCGGTAATACATCCCATTTCATTTTTTTAAATCGCGGTACAGGCCTCAATTTTGATCGGATTAGCACGAAATTTTGTGGGTCCCGGAGAAAAGAAGACTTCCGATTTTGGTTATGACCGGGTAATATTAAGTGGTCAGAGTGGGAAAAAACTTATTCGGAGAAAAAGTCAACGTTTATTTCCAAAAGTAAAACCTGACAATGAAAGTATAAAATATAACCTTTATAACGATGTAAAGTAGGTTGCCGTAGGAGGGTAAATAACAAATATACTACATCGCGATAATTTCTAATGAAAACCAACTTGTCATTTTTGCTATTTAAATTATAATGGCGAATATCACAGCTTTGGTTGGGGACCTTCCAAAAGCAAAGCCTGACTATGAAAATAGAAAATCACATAACTCCCAAAACGATTTTGGGAGATACATATGCCAGTTTTTGAAATGTAAGTGATTTTTTATACCCTCAGCATTTATGCTAACGAGGGTATATACACATTCATAAGGGCAAAATGTGCCTCATCGAAATAATGGTTTTAGACCCCAAGTATGTTTGGACGAAATCCGTTAGAAAATGTTCGGTAAATTTGTGTGCATAATAACTCTCCAACGGTTCAGCTGATTCGGTCCAAAATTTGGCCTTCGTAATATTTTGTCCAGACTTAGTTTAAATGCGAAAATAAGTCCTATCGGTCCTCCCCTACAAGTACATTCCCTACAAAAGTTCAAAAATATCCGGAAAAATTGTACACACGATAATTATTGATGGGAGTGACCGATTTTGCCCATACTTTAAAGATACTAATATATCTACCAGATATATATCAAGTTCGAATATGGACTATAGTTGTCCACTCCTTCGGGTACTTCCCATGAAAAATTTCGGATAAGTTCACTTTAATACCTGCTCTCGAATCACTTTGATTTTTGTTGAAGCAACTTGCTTTCGCTGCCTCAATTACGGCGGTAAAAGTTTTTTCTGGGGCAAGTCCATACTCCTTGAGAAAACAGCACGAAAGTTGTAAAAAACACCTATGGCACCATATGTGGTGGCTGGAGAGCACGATATCTCTCGAACTGATCAACCGATTTGATCTAAAATTTGGCCTTCGTCATATTTTGTCTGAATGTAGTTTCAGTTGGAAGATAAGCAATACCGGTTCACAACTTCCGGTATATTCCCCCAATATTAACAAAATGTCACTAAAAAAAAGTCGTGATATCTCCGAAACTAGCCGACTGATACTTTTTTCATTTCCAATTTGGCATTAAAATCGCCTAGAGGAATTTTAATATCATGGATAGGACAACGGCCATATGCCTCTTCTAAGTGTTCGTAAAATATATCTTTGGTCTGTTCGTGCTTGTCTTCAGTGGGGGAGCATGAATGCAACTAAAGTGGATGTTGAAAAAATTAGCGTTTATCCGAATTGTAGCAAGTCTTTAATTCTCTGGGCTGAAGCTTGCACCAGATGTTTTAACCTTCGATTAACTTCATACCGTCATGACAGCTAAAATACAGTGCATCACCGTTAGGTGTTGTTGGAAAATCCAAACTACACCTTGGTGGCCTTTCTCGTTGCGGATGGGGCCTTCAATAGTGTTAATCTTGAATCCAACCATAACGCTTTCGGCAACAGAGAAATTTCCCCCATCCTAATGCTCTGGTTTGTCAGTCCGAAACTCGTACTAGTCACTAGGAAGCGCAAACTTCCCTATTTCCAGCCAACGTTTCGGATGGAGTTGGATTAGAACTTCGTTTTGAAGCTAAATGCTTCGGTAAAATCCTAGGCCATCGCCAGACATCAGTTAATATCGAGGACTTTACAATCTCATTGAATTCTATTTTTGGAAGGAGGCCATAGTGGACTCAAACCACAAGTCATACACTGGTTATATGCAGCCGGGGTTATGGCCCTATGTAGCAAGCATTTGGGAATAAGGCTCTATGGAGCAATCAAAAGCACCCCTGAATTTCAAACAGCAAGGAGGGCTTTTAGAATATTTGATGGTGGAGGGTATAACAAGTTCGGTCCGATCGAACTTAATAATTACACACTTAATAATTACACTGTGCGCCAAAAAATAAAAAAAATGACAAGGAAAATCGAGTAGATTATGAAAGTAGAGCTAAAAATATGAGACAAGTGTATCGGCGTTTTTAAAGTTTACGTCGGAAAGTAACCAAAATAGGCGGGGCAAGTTCCGCCCATTTTTAAATTTTTCGAAATATTCGAGATTAGATATCTTGGAATCCTTGCATTTCAGGTATATAGTGTCTTTGGCAACTTTACTTAGGAGGGTGTGGGAAATATTTTTGTTACAAATTTTAACCCTCGTGCGGTTCATCAAAGGGGACTTTTTTGTCCTTTTTTCGAAAATCTTTCAAAAACTCATTAAAAATGTGATCGTATCAAATCCGAATATTCTACAAAATTGTTCGCCATAAAATTTTATTATAGGTCTCAGAACACACCAAATCTGTAACTCTTGTTTATTCGCCAGTAATCTCTAAAAATGAAAAACACGTTGTAGGGTTAAGGTCGGACTTCATCTGAGTTTATTCAAAATTGTCCCACAAAACATAATTTTAGAGAGATTGTGTCAGAGACGAAAATATTCTTCGTCAAATTTCACCATAGCACTATAGGTAATTTGGACAGGTTTTTAGGCAAAAAGTCAATTTTTGCACTTTTAATAACGCGAGTTTTCTAATTTGATTCGAAGAAAGAAAATGCCAAATTTTATGGATGTGCAATTTGTTTTCAAAAATATTCAAAACTCGCGGTATAATTCGAAGTTAAAATCAAAATTTCGAAGACAAAATAAAAAATGTTAAAAAAGATTAAAAGTCGGAGCAGAATTTAAACGCAATTTGTAAGAGTTTGGTAATAATTAAATACAAAGATATGATATTCAGTGGAATGGTGGTGGTGTGTACTTTCTGTTTTAAGAAATAATTTTCTTCAAAATGTTTGTTACAGCAGAATAAATCGTCATATAGGATACAACCTAAGAATTATTTTTTTACAAAATTATAGTTTTATATTATAAAATTTTACAAAATTGTCCAACTTTGACCGTAATTCTGCTACCGGGAATATCTTCAGCAAAGGGTTCTGAATCAACTACATAATTACCAAGGTGCGATTTTTTGCGTTTTTTGAGTTATATCACTTTTTTGAAGGCGACTCCTTGCAGAAAAATATATATTTTTTAAATTTTTTGTTTGGTGAAGGAAATATTAAACACAAAAAAGCATCCGATTTGAACTAAAAAGACATTTTCTTTAAAGAAATATTCACTAGGTGTTCTAAAAATGTACAGGCGTGTTGTGGTCAACATTTTTGTTAATTATAGCCGTAATATGTTCTAACTAGGGATCACGATTGCGTGATTTATTTGGTCCTTTAAAAAAATAATATTTATAAAGATCTTTTCGCCAATCAATATTTTAAACATATCAACGTTTATAAAAATCTTTTGGCGGATCAGTAATTTAGTTCATTGTAACCATTTTTCTTTTGTTTTAACCGCGTTCATTGGGATGGAACGAATAAAATAGGTAAAATGAGAATAGGGGGTAGGAAAAAGAAAAGTTGTTCGCTATATCCGGTGTTCGTTGTAAACAAGTTCGTCTGTAAAATTCTTATTAAAGCCTACTTTTAAATATCATATGTTAAAATATTTGAAATAATGCTTAAATTCGTCGCTATCGCTTGTGTTTTAAAGCGGGCCTGAAAATCCAAACAAATTGTAAAAAATTCTACTCGCGGGTAACAATTTTTGTTTGTTATAATCGTGATCGTTTTAAGAAGTTCAATGTATGTAAAAATATTAAGAAAAATTCTTTGGAAACATAAAACTTTGTTCGCTATAAACGTAGTTTCTTATAACCGATGTTCGCTATATCCGAATTTTCCATTGTAATTCTTTGTTTTATCTTACTTTTACATATAAAGCAATAACATTGTATAAAAAGCCCACATATCCACCGCTATTAATTTTTGCCTCAAAAACAGGCCAAATTACCTATAGTGCATAGGTCACCAAAGATATGAAATGTCTATTTACATTCTATAGCATGAAAATATCAGTATTAATTTTGCTGAAAAAACATGAAAATATTTCCCAATTTTTTTGATGAAAATTTGTCCCTTCTTTTTTCTAGTAGATACATGGAAGTAATATAAAACTTGGTTACAGGTGAAAAATGTCAAAGGATGAAAAATTCTACACAAAATTTCACTATGAGTTTCAAAATAAACCATAAATCTATGTACACTATTTCCTTAAAAAAATTAGATTACAAATTTATATATATTAGGATGAAATTATATGTTTTAATTTTGGACTGTTAATTTTACATAATTCCATACTGGATCAAAATCTAGCAAAATCCTTTACTTTCTGAGAATATTGTTAAAGAAAGAAATGTTCCAAATGAAATTTCATTATGAGTCTCTGAATAAAAGAAATCTGTAACCATAACATATAACATTCTTAGCAGCACTTGTTTTTGATATATAGGTTTTAGGGCCATATTTTCCATTTTTCATACAGATTGTCGTTGTGATTGAAAAATATAAATATCTTATTGATGGTTTTTCGTTATAACTTCATACAGAAGATGTTGTGCGTTCAATTTAAACAGCTTTAAAAACATTTGTGGCGAATATATATTTGAAAAATATAAAAAACCCAGATCGGACCTGCCAACTTAAATTCCGTAGTTAGGATAAGCCATTGGTTACTTATATTGCATGCGAAAATACATTAGAGGTCTACGGCTATGGTCCAGTGAAAATATAGGTGTCAAATGGGCTCTCACATGGACAATTTGGTGTGGTTCAAAAAACTACAATGATGGGACTCACTCCTACTTTGGTGGCATTTATTGCACAGTGTTATATGCTGACGAGGGTATATACACTTTCATACGGGCAAAATGTGCCTCATCAAAATAATGGTTGTAGGCCCCATGTATGTTTGGTCGAAATCCGTTTCATACAATTTCGAGTCGATTTAGCAATATCTGTCTGTCAGGCTGGCTGGAGCGCACGATAACTCTCGAACGGATTAACGCAATCGCTGCATCTCGATACGTTTAACTATATTGATGTCGTTGTAATGCGGATACAGCTCGTGGTTCATGCGACGTCGATATTCACCGTCAACGCAGATTGATCCGTAGATCTTTCGAAGAATTTTTCTCTCAAACACACCAAGCACTGCCATGTCTGCTTATGCAAGTACCCAGGCTTCGGAGCCATACATCTGCACGGGTAGTATCAGTGAAAAAAAGCGTTATTTTTGTTTGACGAGATGTGGCTTTGTATTTAAACTGCTTACTTAAACCAAAGTAGCATCTGTTGGCCAATACAATTTTTCTTTTTATTTCACAACTGATGTCGTTTGTTGTGTTTACGGAGGTGCCGAAGTAGACGAAGTCTTTTACTACCTCAATATTATAGGAACCAACTTCCACAGTCGGTCCGAGCTCACTGGACGCATTGCGCGTCGACACCATCAACTTGGTCTTCTCACCGTTTACCGCCAGACCCACTTTAGCAGATTCTCCTTCGACCTTTATAAAGGTATCAGTTACTTCTTTTACTGATCGTCCCATGATGTCTATCAGCATAAGCAAGTAACATGTGGCAATTGGTGTAGATTGTGCCACTTCTTTTGACGTTTGCCTCTCGTATAACCTTTTCCAGCAGGATGTTGAAGAGATCACACGAAAGGCTGTCTCCTTGTCTGAAACCTCTTTTCGTACAAAACTCTTCTTTACTATTTTAACTGAGGATCTCGTGTCAGTTAAAGTCATTTTACAAAGCCGGAGGAGATTTGCGGGGATACCAAATTCAGACATGGCTTGGAATACCTTTGAACGCAGCGGGCTGTCGAAGGCTGGTTTATAATCGACAAAAAGGTGGTAGGTGTCGATCTGCATTTCTTGGATCTTCTCTAGGATTTGCCGCACGGTAAATATCTGGTCAATGGTGGATTTGCCAGGTCTAAAGCCGCATTAGTATGCCCCAATTATTTCATTGACCATAGGCTTTAGTCGTTCGCACATTGTCCCTGACACGATCTTGTAGGCAATAGGGAGTAGACTTATGCCCCTATAGTTAGAGCATTCAGTCTTATTAACTTTCTTGTTAACTTTCTTATTAACTTTCTCGTTCTTCCTGCCAGATGGTGCTAACTAGCTGATGAATACACCTAATCACCTGGTAAGCCATCGGCTCCTGCTGCCTTATTATTCTTCAGCCGATTTATTGCTGTCTTTACCTCATCCTGGCTGGGAGATATATGTACATTCAATACCATCTTCTGGGATTGGATCTGTGGTATCTGCGTCGTCTTCGCTGCTATTGGATACCAACAGTTTTGAAAAATGTTCTATCCATATCTTGAGCACACTATCTGTATCAGTTACCAAATTACCTTGTTGGTCTCTACAGGAGGATGTGCCTGTACCAAAGTCATCAATTTGATGCCTGACTCTTTGGTAGAATTTTCGGACTTCATTCTGGTTCCTGTACATCTCGATTTTTTCACACTCCCGCTTTTCAATCTCCCTCTTTTTCCTGCGGAAAAGACGTTTCTCCTCTCTCCTTTTCTCCCGATATCTCTCTCGTGCGCTACGCGTTGCTACGTATTGTAAAGTAGCCCTATATGCCACATTTTTCTCTTCGGTAGCAGCACAACACTCCGGATCATACCATGGATTCCTTGGTGGAGGTCGCTGGTATCCAAGTATGAATTTTGCGGCTGTTGGCATGGAGTAGGCAATACTTTGCCATTGCGCTGATATGTTATCGGCATGAGGAGTGCTTTGATTGAGCAATTGGGCTAGTTGAGTGGAATATGCTGTGGCTATCTGTTGTGATTGCAGCTTACCGATGTCTAACTTTCGTGTTGTGTCTGTTCGTACTTTGTTTGCTACGTTTAACCGGGTGCGTACCTTTGCTGCAACAAGGTAGTGGTCCAAGTCTATGTTTTCTCCTCGGAACGAACGCACATCCAACATGCTCGACGAATGTCTTCCATCTATCACAACGTGATCAATTTGATTTCTTGTTTTCTGATCTGGAGACAGCCAGGTGCCCTTATGGATGTCGACATATTGAACTCTGGTGCTGCTAACTACCATGTTTTTTGCCGCTGCGAAGTCTATCAGCCTCATACCATTGTCAGATGTTTCACTGTGGAGACAGAATTTTCCGACTTTGGGCCAAAGATATTTTCCTTTACAATTTTGGCATTAAAATGGCCTAGAATAATTTTAACGTCATGGGCAGGGCAACGGTCATATGTTTCTTCTAAGCGCTCATAAAATATATCTTTGGTCAGTTCGTCCTTGTTTTCAGTGGGAGCATGAGCGCAAATAAAGCTGATGTTGAAGAATTCTGCTTTTATTCGAATTGTAGCAAGTCTTTCATTCACTGGTGTGAAGCTGGAGACCAGGTGCTTTAACCTCCGACCAACTACAAATCCGCAACCAAACTCATGCTTTATGTCATGACAGCTATAATACAGTGCGTCATCTTTAGGTGTTGTTGTGACGCCTTTCCTATTCCATCGCATTTTCTGTATGGCAATAATGTCGGCCTTGTACTTTTCAAGTACATCTACCAATGCGTAAACTGCACCTTCTCAATAAAAAGTGCGAACATTCCAGGTGCAGATTCGCAGATCATGGTCCTTAAAACGTTTGCGGGGGTCGTCACTTTTTGAGGGATTTGTTTTTCATTTCTTTTGTTTTTTCATAGTAGGCTGCTTTTTCTAGGGGTGGGTTACTCAAGCTCAAGCTTTTAATGTTCTTATGGGTGAACGCGCGGCACATTTTAGCTCACTACCTTTAACGGGTGTTAAAGGCAGCTACCCCAGGTGACACCACGGAGATGTCAATGTCCACATGAGATGAAAGAGGGACCAAGATAAATCCTGGACTTTGCCATGTTAAAGCCGGCCAGGACCGTTCCTTGGTATCTTTCATCCCCTACGTCACCCATACGCCCAAAATTCTGAAGGCCCCCTAAATATATAGGTTTTTTTTTGGAAAAATGTGTTTCAATTCACACAGGCTGAGGGTATACTTCTGTCGGCAAAGCCAATTGATACTTTTTTACTTACTTTACTTTCTTACTTTTATTTCGGTTTCTAAATGGGTAGAAACCCTCGACGTATGAATATATGTAGGTTCATATTTTGGCATATACCCCATATGAAGCCACCTACCGATTTTACGTATTTTAAATGTTGTCCACACATCGTCCAAATGGAATGACTGCGACATGGTATTTCCGATTTTGAATGGGTAGGGAACATCGATGTGTTATTTCAATTAATCCTTCTTTAAAAGATAGTGATTTTTTTTTTTAATTAGCATATGCAACTTCTCCTAGGCATAAGCCTTGACCTGAGGGAAGAGCTTAGTACTTTCCACTGTACATCACAGTTCGGCGCAGCCGAACTTAACGCTGTTCCTACTTGTTTCACGCTAGGATGTTTTAATAGATTGGGGTTTGCTGAGTCTTATGCTTTGCAATTGCAGGACGGTTCCTTGGTACTTTTCATCCCAGGCGTATTTAAAAATTGTACGACTATTGACTTTTTTTGTCTTAGACAAAAAAAAAAAAAATAATAATAATTAGCAAAAAATCAACACATCATATTTATGTTACATCTTTCAATATATTACAAATAAATCTCTTAAAACAACTACCAACTTATTTTCTATATTCTCTTAAAGCAAGGAAAAATTAGAAACATATTTTTAGAAAATTCTTTACATTCTAAACTATTCTGTATTCTGTTTCATACATCATTCTGCATTGTATATTTTCTGATAGTTTTTTTTCTAGTTAGAAACTTTAGCCATTCATTGGCGAGGAGTCAATTGTTTAACATTTCCCATTATCCAGTGGCTCTTGTTGGTAGCCAACAACAACATTCTAGCATTCATAGCTTCAGTCATTCATTCTTTCATTCATTTATAGTTTCACATATGAATACCCATCTAACCATGCAAAGTAATTAAATGCTCTGAAGTTAACTTTTGCGTTGCTGGCGGTGCTAACGGTAGTTCGTTTGGTTGGTGGTCGGTGGTGTAGCATGTCGTTGCTGCATCTGGACGTTGTAATTGTTGGGTTTCTGCTTTAACTGTTTCTGTCTGTACCGACCACAACAATGCAAAAGCCTTTTGGCTTTTTAAAGCGTCAAATATGTGAAACTTTATCCTTGTCCATGATGGTTACAACAAAAACGAAAACAACAAAACGAGCGAACGAACGAACAACACATGAATCAACGTTCAACTTTTAGTCTGGAGGGATAAATGAAAAATTAGAGAAACGTCGGAGAACTAAATCAAAATGAAACGAAACCGGCTGAACATCATTAGAAAACTACTCTATGATGGCCACTTTCGTCTTCGGTGAAGGGAGTAGTAAAACGAAGCTTTGCATACATATGTACACATTTGAATATGTTTCTGTGATGAAATGTTTTAACACCGGCCAGTACATAATGTGAGGTTATTTATGTGATAAAGTTACAAAAATTAAAACTTCTCCTACAACTCCTAATGAGTTGGCATTTAGCTGCTTTGCAAGGTAAGATATTTGAAATTCATGTTACAGTTAGGAATAGTGTCGTGAATTTCTGTCAATTAAAGTCAGAAGAATTAAATTAGTTTATTTAGAAATGCGAAAACTTATGTTTGGCAGACAGTTACTTATTATTATTTCAGAATTTTTGAGATAGTTTCTATGAAAGTACGTAAGAGGATGCTCATAACCTAAAGCACTTCGTACAGATACTAATTCCATTTAGTCTCCCTCAATCGGATTTTCGTCGCTATAAGTCATTCCACATTTTATATGATGTCGGCTGGTCTTCGATCAGTTTACAATCGTCTCTGCAGAAGTCAAGGCCGATATTGTTGCCATACAGGCGATACAAAACGATGTAAGTATCATTGGTAAGAGAAGCACGTACGAGAGAATAATATGTCCTGTCCATTTGAAAGGAGATACAACTGTATGATCAAACAAAATGGGTATAAATCGATATTAGAACAAGCAAAACCGCAATTGCCAAGATACTCTGGCAAATCTTGAAGAAGGCCCCAGGAATGTAGGCTGACATCTACCATATTTTTGTCCACGGCGCACAGTGTCTCGACCGTGGGCAAAAATGGTGAAAACCAAGTACCTCGTAGTACAAATTTATTGAAGGAAATTGATAGAAAACATATGAATTGGAAGAAATCTGAATTTTAGTATTGATACGTCAAGTAGTTTTTCTGTATGAGGTTTTAAATCAGGCAATTGTAGATAGTATGTATTGTTACGAAAGTAACTGATAGATTTAAGTAAATTTAACGAATTTCTATTAAATTATGAAATTGAATTGTAACGTAAATTTTTATTAAGCATTTAGTTCACTAAAATCAAATTAAATTTTGGGTGACGTAGGGGATGGAAGATACCAAGGAAGCTTTAATATGGCAAAGTCCAGGATTTATCGCTCTTCCATCTCAAGTGTACACTGACCTCCCTGTGGTGACATCTGGGGAATTGCCTGTAACACCCGTTAAAGGTAGTGAGCTAACATGTGCCGCGCGTTCACCCATAAGAACGTTAAAAACTTGAGTTTTGGCGTCGGGTTAGTAACCCTCCCCTAGAAAAAACAGCCTACTAAAAAAAACGAAAGAAAATAAACAAAACCCTCTAAAGTCGACGAACCCCGCAAACGTTTTAAGGGTCATGATCTGCGAATCTGCCCCTGGAATGTTCGCTCTCTTTATAGAGAAGGTGCAGTTTACGCATTGGCAGATGTACTTGAAAAGTACAATGCTGATATTACTGCCATACAGGAAATACGATGGAACGGGAAAGGCGTCACAACAACACCTAAAGGTGACGCACTGTATTATAGCTGCCATGACACAATGCGTGAGTTTGGTTGCGGATTTGTAGTTGGTCGAAGGTTAAAACATCTGGTCTCCAGCTTCACCCCAGTGAATGAAAGAGTCGCTGCAATTCGATTAAAAGCAAAATTCTTCAACATCAGCTTTATTTGCGCTCATGCTCCCACTGAAGACAAGGAGGAACAGACCAAAGATATATTTTACGAGCGCTTAGAAGAAACTTATGACCGTTGCCCTGCCCATGACATTAAAATTATTCTAGGTGGTTTTAATGCCAATATTGGAAAGGAAAATATCTTTGGCCCAACAGTCGGCAAATTCAGTCTCCACAGTGAAACACCTGCCAATGGTATGAGGCTGATAGACTTTGCAGCTGAAAGAAACATGGTAGTTAGCTGTACCAGATTTACGCATCTCGATATTCATATTGAAAACAACGTGCGAACAGACACAACACGGAAGTTGGACATCGGTAAGCTGCAATCACAACAGATAGCCACAGCATATTCCACTCAACTGGCCCAACTGCTTAATCAAAGCACTCCTCGTCCCGATAACATATCAGCACAATGGCAAAACATGCAAACAGCCGCAAAATCAGTACTTGGATACCAAAGACCTCCACCAAGGAATCCATGGTATGACCACGAGTGCCGTGCTGCTACCGAAGAGAAAAATGCGGCATATAGGGCTACTTTATAATCAGTAGCAACGCGTAGCGCACGAGAGACGTATCGGGAAAAAAGGAGACATGGAAAAGCAGGAGTGCAAACAAATCGAGATGTACAGGAGACAGAATGAAGTCCGAAAATTCTACCAAAGGGTAAAACATCAAACTGATGGCTTTTGAACTGGCACATCCTCCTGTAGAGACCAGCAAGGTAAACTGGTAACTGATACAAATAGTGTGCTAAGGATAAGTAAAGAGCATTTTTCCAAACTGTTGGTATCCAATAGTAGCGAAGTCGACGAAGACACCACAGATCCAATCCCAGAAGATGGCATTGAATGTATACCGAGCAGCCAAGATGAGGTAAAGACAGCAATAAGTCGGCTGAAGAATAATAAGGCAGCAGGAGCCGATGGCTTACCAGCCGAGCTGTTCAAAACAGGAGGCGACACGCTGATAAGGTGTATTCATCAGCTGGTTGCGGCAAATCCTGGAGCAGACCCAAGAGATGCAGATCGACACTTACCACCTTTTTGTTGATTACAAAGCAGCCTTCGACAGCCCCTACGTTCAAAGGTATTCCAAGCCCTGTCTGAATTTTGTATCCATACAAAGCTCATCCGGCTTTGTAGAATAACTTTAACTGACACAAGATCTTCAGTTAAAATAGGAAAGAACATCTCCGAAGAGATTTGTACCAAAAGAGGTTTCATACAAGGAGACAGCCTTTCGTGTGATATTTTCAACATCCTGCTAGAAAAGGTTATACGAGAGGCAAACGTTAAAAGAAGTGACACAGTCTACACCAATAGCCACATGTTACTTGTTTATGCTGATGATATAGACATCATGGGACGATCAGTAAAAGAAGTAACCGATGCCTTTATGAATGTCGAAGGAGAATCTGCTAAAGTGGGTCTGGCGGCAAACGGCGAGAAGACCAAAATGATGGTGTCGACGCGCAATGCGTCTATTGAGATCGGACCAACTGTTGAAGTTGGTTCCTATAATTTTGAGGTAGTAAAAGACTTCGTATACCTCGGCACCGCCGTGAACACAACAAACGGCATCAGTTGTGAAATAAAAAGAAGAATTGTATTGGCCAACAGATGCTATTTTGGCTTAAGTAAGCACTTTAAAAACAAATCCACAACTCGTCAAATCAAAACAACGCTTTACAAAATACTGATACTACCCGTGCTGATGTATGGTTCATAAGCCTGGGTACTTGCGCAAGCAGAGAAGGCAGTGCTTGGTGTGTTTGAGAGAAAAATTCTTCGAAAGATCTAAGGACCAATCTGCGTTGACGATGAATATCGACGTCGTATGAACCACGAGCTGTATCTGCAATACAACGACATCAGTATAGATAAACGAATAGAGATGCAACGATTGCGTTGGCTAGGCCATATCATAAGAATGAGCGATGATGAACCCGCTAAAAAGCGTATAAATTCGGGCCGCATGGTGGTGCACGCAGAATTGGCAGGCCAAAGAATAGATGGCGCAAACAAGTGGATGAAGAGATGACAAGGCGCGGTATTCCAGAAAGCGAAGCACTAAACAGAGAGAGTTGGAGAAACCTTTTCTTAGTTAGGCTTATGGAACAAATGTTTTATATTTGTTGAGATCAGAGCAAGGGTACATATGGAACTGATGTCAAAGAAACTTTCAATTTTAAAGGAATTACGGCATTTCTTGCATGTCCTGGTTTGAATGTGCGGACAAAGGTGTTTCACTCCCTGCCAATATACAGTTAGTGTGACGTTTCTTTATATTTAAAGCAATACTAAGTCTCAGCTAAATTTAAAATTCATTTAAACAGTAACATTATTCCCGCATCCCTTTAAAGTATTGGGGTTTAGTTGAACTTGTTATTTTTCACTTTCCTAACACTGAATTATAATTACATTCACTTTTACAGGTTTTATTTTTTGTTTCGAGCTTGATTTTAAAAACCTTTTAAGAACTTAACAGCAGCGACATACATAGCTATAATTGTACACCTGTTTCCATACAACAAACTATTCGCATTCTTTTTTTTGTCGACCACAAATTTCCACGTTTAATGACAAAAGTTTCCATTTGATTTCTCCCCTGTTGTGTTATTTTTTGATGGCAAATGTATGGAATTCCAAATGAATGCGGAAAAGAGTCAACCAAAAAAAGAAAAAAATTACGACGACAAACATTTTTTAACTTAATAGGATTTCAGGCACACATATTGAGGCATATATACATTCATATGTGTGTACTCGGCACATATTTGAACACATAAACACATCCATAATAGCATCCTCTTCATGAAATATAAAAAAAGAAAACCACACCAACGAACATTAACACTAACTTCAGTAAGCAACGATAGAGTAGAGTAACACACTGATACGCCCGCATACATACAACATTGCTGTTGAGAATTGTGGCTTAAACGAAACGAATACGGCGTAAGCGTGAGTGGGTTGTTCCAGATGGCAGCTAGTCTTTACTTAATACTCCAATGTATAGTGAATAATGGTGTAATGTATTTTGGTGTGTGTATTTGTATCACAACACACATGCACACACACATGCACATGTGTATGTATATTCACTAAAGCTGAAAGGGTAACCGTGGCAATTTTTGATGTGCATGTTAATTAAAAGGACATGTCGTTTTTATTAGTAACCGTGTCGAAAAACAGAATAGCGACAGCTCTAAGCAACAGTATAGCGTGGCTGTGTCTCTTTTTCGGCTTTCCCCATTCCCAAGCTCATTCGTTCGCTTCGGTTGGAATGATGGTTGGATGGACTTTTGGTTTTGGCTGCTATCAGCTTCTTGTTAATGTACTACGTTTTCTGCTGCTGATGATGATGATGGTTAGACAAAGTTTCATTCTATGGCCGACAAAAAGTGAAGCAAAAAAAATCCGTCAAGTGAAACAAAATTTTTTGGCAAAATGAAACAAAATGTTTGGAAAAAGCAGTGTCAGCTGTGCTAGTAAGCAACATTTTAGCCTAAAGTGTGTTTGCTTGTGTCCAGATCGTGTATATGATGAAATGATAAAACCTCTTGAAATTCATATTGCGGTACAGTGATTTGGCAAATTTCAAGTTATGTTTGTCTGATGGCGAGAAAAATTGGCATTTATAACATTTATTAGCTTGCCGCCTGGTTTGCAAGGTAACGAAAATTATAAAGGCATAATTGCATTTATTCGCAGCAGTGGGACACTTTGCGCGGCAGATGGCATTCAAAAAACTTCCATACCTATGGCTTAGGTAGGTGATCCGATTGAGGACATCTTCCCCTAAGCGAATTATGTCAATTGTCCATACACGAATCGTCGCCACAACGCGCTGAATAGGATTTAGGTTAAGAGGGCTAATGTATGTATGTAATTAGATCATGCAGTCGTATCGCGCGTTAGGTTTTCAGATTGTGATATTAGCTGCTACGTACATTTTATCAGCATTTGGATGAGTTTTTATTTGATATTAGCATTTACATATGAAGACTGCACGTAAACTATCTGCCCAGGCACAATTTTATTTTTTATACCCTCGGCATGTATGCTAACGAGGGTATATACAATTTAGTTTAAGTTCGAAGATGGGTTATAACGGTCCACTTTTTCCGGTACCTCCCCCACAAAAGTTCGGAAATGTTCGGAAAATTTTTTCGCACGATAACTTTTGAAGGAAGTAATCGAATTGGATGAGGTTACAATATGGACTCAAAAATTTCGGAAAAGTTCAGTTTAGTAGGTGCTCTCGAATCGCTTTGATTTTTGATGCAACAACTTGTATTCGTTGCCCCCTATTCGGTGGTACAAGTTTCATCAGGGGCAAGTCCATACTTCTTGAGAAAATAGCCTGAAAGTTGCAAAAAATCCCTGTGACTTCTTGTGTAGGGGTTGGAGCGCAATATAACTCTCGAACGGATTTGCCGATTCGGTCCAAAATTTGGCTTTCGTAATATTTTGTGGTAGACTCCTTCAGGTACCTCCCCCACAAATGTTCAAAAATGTTCGGAGAAATTGTGCACACGATAACTCTTGATGGGGGTGACCGATTTGGTTCATACTTTACACATCCTAAAATATCTACCAGATATAGATCAGGTTCGAATATGGTCTATATTTGTCCACACCTTCGGGTACCTCTCACACAAAGTTTTGGATAAATTTACTTTAAGACCTGCTCTCGAATCTCTTTGGTTTTTGTTGAAGCAACTTGCATTCGTGGAATTCAAAGTTTAAACCCCAACTCGTAGATTTTTTTTTAAGTTAGGGTTTAATACACCCAACACGTGGTATTTTCAAATTTTAAACCCCAACTTGTGAAATTTTTGCCCCAACTCGTGGAATTTTTCAATGTTTAAACCAGGGTTTCGGAGTCTACGAGTCAGAGTCGAGCAATTTTGCTGGAGTCTGAGTCGAAAAAAATAACTCGACTCCGACTCCGGGCAATTTTTTCTACAATATAAAAATATAACATTAAATTCGGGACACCATTCTTTTTTTTTTAAATCATTATTTTTTTAATAGAGAGCTAAAAAATATATGCCAACGGTATGCTATACAAATTTGGAGAACGATTCACAGGATATTTACAGTCCTTTGAAGTCTAGTCTTCTCATCTCTATTTTGATTACAGATTACATGTCCAGAATCTTTTTGATCCAGTTGATCCTTTATTATTGGACATTTAACGTCTTTTATATAAGCCCTACAAGTGTTCTGTCAGAAGATCTACTGGTCTTCTCACAAAAATCGACTGATCTTCTAATCTTGTCTTTTGTGAGATGTTATTCTTGCCTTCTATTAAAGAACCTATTGGACTACTATGAAGGACATTGTGGTCGCTATGGGAAATCTTACTGATTACACTGTGACATTAAATGGAAGTCAAGGTCTTGGGGTAGAAAATTCATGAATTGAATTATATTAAGAACTCGAAAGGACCCATAGCAAAAGTTTCTGAGTTATGACGTAAAGATTTTTTATTGACCCCCAATAATGCTTTATATCTTTGTTCAGAGATACTGTTTCATCATTTTGAGATGAAATGTTTTCAGATAAATGGAATGAAGAATCCTTTTGTAGATTATTTTGTCCTTTTAGCTCAGTCGCTTCCATGTCCTTCTTGTTCTTGAACTGAAAAATAAACACAAGATCAGATTTTCTTCATGAAAAAAATCTACAGAAATGTTCCTCCGAAAATTTTGGCAAGGACATCAAAATTGATCGACTTTGAGGGGTTACGGCTACTTACAAATTTTACAAAATCTAACATTTTTTTATTTGCTTATTTTAAAGAACAGGTAGAATAGAATATGTTGCAAAAATTTCGAGTCGATCGGATGAGAAGAAAACAAAATCTTCTAAAAACGTTCGGAAGATTTCTTCTAAAAAAATCAATCAATCAAAATTCGTACCCCTTAACTTTTGTCTTTTTTGTCCGTTTTATGACCAAAAACGTAATTTTATTAAAGCCAAAAATTGAAATGTTCTCATTTTCTGTCCACCATTTCCGCAAAATCTAATATATTTTACAAAATCAATCGATGAATGACTAGATTTTGTTGTCCTTGTTAAGCCCACATAAAATATATGGCAATCGGATTATTAGTTTTGGAGCTAGAGTTGGCATCGCAAAACGCTTTAATAAAAACAGGGTTTTGTAGACGGACATTTGCACAGAGCTTCTTAATATTTTTCCACAAAAATTTCCGAAAGCAGATTTAGTTACGCTCTTTCAGATGAAGTGAAAAATCAATCACAAAAGTTTCGTAGTTTTTTAGGAAAAAATAATGAAAAAGGATTTTTATTTATTATTATTTTTTATCTTTAGGCTCTCGAAGAACTCTACACTGTTGGCTTATATCCGTTTTAAATTGCTTATCATTTTTACTGCATGTAGTCCTTATGATTTGTATTGTCCCTTCATTATAATGCAAATATGCCAAAAAATATGCAAAAAATATGCAAAATATGCAAAAAATATGCAAAAAATATGCAAAATATGCAAAAAAATATGCAAAATATGCAAACAGTTTTTGGTCGAAAATCGTCAAAAAAGTCGTAAAATTTACAATTAAAGTTGGAAAAAATCATCAAAAAACTTTAAAGTGTCCTAAATTAAGACTGTTGGCCATTTAACGTCGATTTTTTGTCAGATTATTGTGTTATTGATACCTCTTACGACGGTGTGGTGTAGGGTATATGGTATTGTAATACTATTTTTATACCCTATACCACAATGTGGAAAAGGGTATTATAAGTTTGTTTTGGTAAAAATTCATGTGGTATACCAATCTTCATATCTCGACGAGATAAAGCGATTTTGAGATGTGTGTCTGTCCGTCCGTCCGTCCGTCTGTCCATTATAAATTGTAAACACGCTCCAGGCCGCAATTATGGACCGATCGTCACGAAATTTTGTATGGAGGTCGGGTTCAGATGATTGGTGATGATCGTGAAATATTTAGCGGCTGAAATGGACCAAAAACATTATATTTATCCAATTTTCTAGCGGCTCTGTAGGTCTCAATAATAGTCCGATCAACGCGTAATTTTAAATAAGGTAAGAGTATATCACAAAGGAGAAGCTTGCAATTTGAGATGGCGATCGGATAATATTTAGAGGGTAAATATTTAGAGGGACCAAAACTTTTGTGTGAAAATTGTGAAAATTTTTAATTTACAGCTTATATCTTAATTCCTGGAAGTGACATTCCGGACAAGTGAGATATACTTGAAAGTGGAACGCTTGACCTTTCAATTGATGCCAATTATGTTGGTGTGCATGATCAGATAACAGAGTTACAGCCTAATATATTCCGTTATTTGTTTGTAGTGTAATAATAAACTCGCTTGAAGTCGCAATTATACATCAATAGTCGCGAAATTTTGCACCGGGTAAGAGTATAGGTCGAAAAATATGCCTACAATTTTGAATGATGATCTGATAATCTTTAGCGGGTGAAATGGACCATTACTTTTGTACGAAAAATATAAAAATTGTATTTTTGGTCGATATTTTAATTCCTTGAGGACATATATATTTCGCAAAGTAGCCGACATATGGAAAAAACTACTGACCTTTCCTCTGATGTAAATTGCAATAAAGTGTTTGCTAGATAACGGGTCTACTGTCTAATATACAATGGGTTCTGTGTAGAGAACCACATTTTTATCCCATGCTACATATTGTCTCTCCAAAAGTTTATGTAACACCACGAAATATTCGTCCTAGACCCCTTATTTGGTATGCCAAAATTCATATCTCGACGAGATAAAGCGATTTAGCGATGTATGGCCGTCCATTAAAAATTGTAAACAAGCGTAAGACCGCAATTATGGACCGATTGCAACGAATTTTTTAAGGAGTTTAGATTCGCGCCATAATAGAAATTATTAGTTTTTGGTGATGATCGTGAAATGTTCAAGGGATGAAATGGACCAAAAACAAAATTTTAACCAATTTTGTAGCGGCTCTGTAGGTCAAAATAATAACCCGCAAAATTTTAAACAAAGTTTGAGTTTATGATGAAGAAGAAGCGTACAAACCAACGTGAAGATCAGATAATACTTTGCGGGTTAAATGGACTGAAACTTTTGTGTGAAATTGGTAAAAATTTCAATAACGTATTGGTTAAACAACAGAAGTAGTAGTACTACATAAGTGGGTTTCATTACATTTTAGTTTGTGTGAACTACATTTTCCTTTCCTGCTACAAAAATGTCTTTGTCATGCTAGATAAATTGTTGGTTTTGGTCATAAGTATTATACATTACATCTCTGATATTTGATAATTAAATTTTCACAATCATTGAAAAGAAGTTCCGTGGAGAGCGATTGTCTAGGGATAGTGGTATAGGGTATCCCATGGTCGGCTCCGTCCGACTATAGACTTTTCTTACTTGTTTTAAGTTGGCTTCGGTTATCTAACCGCTACATTAATATAAATCGCATCAAGAGAGATTTCACGGGTTGGTTTTCTAGTTTCGTTTTCGTAATTTGTCTGAATATTCGCCCCAGAAACTAATATGTGGATTTATCCCACACAACTTTTCGGAAAAGTGTAGTTTAAATGCGGTTCTTGAATTCCTTTGATTTTGTTGGATCAATGGTGTAAGTTTTATCAGGTGCAAGTCCATACTTCCTTAGAAAACAGCCCGAAAATTTCGGTCCACCCCTTCCGGTACCTCAACCCAAAAGTTTAAAATGTCACTAAATTGGCACGCGCTATATCTGTTGAACGGAGCGATCGATTTTGTTCAAACTTTGGATCTCCTAGTATTTTGTACAAATGTAGTTTAACTTCAAAAATTGTCCATATCTATTTTCTCCGTAGGGTGCCTCTCCCCACAAAAATTCAAAGTGTTTGTGTAAGTGCAGTTTAGGATCTGTTCAAATATCCTTTGGAAAATTATATCGATGCTACTCCTGTTCACAGCGATATTATTTTTTCCGTGGGCAAGTCCATGCTTCCTGATATAATGGTCAGAGAACTCTCAATTATACCTTGACCAATTGAAATGACTGGTGGGAGCGATATCTATCGAAAAGAAATATCTACCAAAAATAATCAATTTCCAAAATTATATCTTCCACGCAACACTTTTGAGTTTTAATTCAAATCCATATTTTTGTCGGCAAATTTATACGCCCGAAAGGGACCACCAAATTCAGAAATAACTTTAAATTCAAAAGGATCGTTGTTATGTGGCGCTTTTCGATATGTCCGTAGATGAAAGTTTCAACTCACATAGACTGAGAGTATATTTCTGTCGGCAAAGCCGACTGATACTTTTTTACTTGTTTTTCACAACTTTGTAAGGCGATAAAGGATCATCCAATATTAATGTGGAAAACTAGTTTAATGAATTCAATTATGAGTATAAACCCGAAAAATACCAGCAATCCCCAGACGATGATGTAAAAGCCTACAAAAACCATGTTTTGAAGGTGTCTCAATCGGGGTGGAGAAAGTGTTTGAACAATTGGTTTGAGCACATGAAATCATGCTGGAGACTAACTAAGGAAACAACCCTCGCCGGGGATAACAATCTTGGCGCGATGCGGGGGCTAGACGTCACAACACTCTCATTTAACTTCTTGTAGTGTTGAACTGGGAGGTTGTGACTGACCAAAGGTTATCCACTCTCTGTCACGCACCAACACGATGCACTAGAAATTCATAGTGCATCTCTGGACTGAGTGACACATATTTGGTAGCGATCTCCTACCAAAATAATGGTGAGATCCCCTAACACCGGGGTGTTATGCGACCTCGTGCTCATCGGTGTTCCAAAGGTTTGCAGTTAGGGTACCAACTGTATTAGAACGGAGCCTCGCTGATACCTGGGCACCTCAGCGAGTAGTTCAGCTCTAGTCATGGTAGTGGAGGGCTATGCCATGATCGTCCTCATCTCCCCCATTTACTCCTTTTTCTCATGGACATCAATTTTAAAAACTTTAAACCCCCCAATTCTAATTCACCCTCGGTATCGACCAATGCAAATAACCCGGACAATGATGCACCTTGTGCTAGTACGACCCAATCCCTGGGCGGGGACGACAATAAGACACTTGACGCAGTAAGTGACGCCATTAACCAGCAGAGCAGGGAGTTGCTCGATCTCCTAAAGGATAGCGAGACCCTCCGACTCAGCCAGGAGAGCCCCCCTCCATGGGACTGGGAGAGCTGGGAGGACGATGAGATGGATATCACAATTATCCCGTCTCAATCGTCCAAAGTAGTTCTCCCATGTGCCTTGGAGAGCTCAAACCTCGCGGTTGGGGATCCTGCTCCCGCAGGGGATGAAGTGTCGGTCAATTCCGACAAACCTTCCTTATGCAGGCAAGATGCTTTGGTTGAGGAGGTTACGGAGGAGGAAACGACGACGGCCTCCCCCCTTTCCCCTTCAACCAAGTCAAAAAGGGCCAGGCTAAGGAAGGATAAATATAATTATCGGAGAGCCGTGTTCTACTGCACGAAATTTATCGGCAGGAATCCAACTGAGGTAACTCAGGCGGAATTCAGGGAGATTGGGTTGAAGATTCAATTTGTGAGGCGTTTCGAAAGGAAATATCCTCACATTGAGAAACTCTTCCTCCCAATCGACCGAATTCCAACCCCTGCGAAGGATGCTGTTTCCAGCTCAGCGGCTGTGAAAAGAGCATCTTCCTCAGGGACCTCGACTAAACCGATGGCGTCGAGTTGCTCGAGTCCTTTGCGGTCATCTTTGACTGCGGTAGGACCAAGCAGCTCGACCTCGTCGGCCCCTACCACGACGATCCGCTCGGGAATCACTGGTGTGAATCCTGGCGTTTCGAAGTTGGCGCAGGAAAAGACGCAGCCTCAAGCTAAGCAGCCGCTAAAGGCACCGCCTATATCGACTGCTTCGTCGGTGGCTGCGGCTGGACCTGCAGGGGATAAGAAGGGTGGAGAGCGAGCAGCGGCGACGATTGTGCAAAGGTCTGGTCAACAGACCATTGCAAAATCGTCTGCAACTGTCAGATCTCATTCTTCTGGAGGAAGGAAAGATGGAGCGTGGCACAGGGCTGACACGGCGAAGATGCATGTGGCGGGTTCGAGGGATGGCCCATCGACCTCAAAACAGGGCGGATCTTCGAGGACATCTGCGCAGGAATGCGTTAAGAGGGTTAGGTCCTCCGAAGATCCACATCCTGTTGCTAAGAGGGTGGTGGAGCATCAGTCGAACAACCAGGTGAAGTCCTTCGCAAAGGTGGCCGGTCAAAAGAAGGTAGAGAAGGCTCAACCGGGGAAGGCCGACCAAGCCGACCAAGGGCTGAAACCTTCTCAACCTACTGTTGAACGACCATCGGTGTCAGCGGGCTCCGAGGTGATGGTCGCTCCGGATGATCTTCGGGTAGCGATTATTGATAGAGCTGATCTGGACGGGAGGATCAGCGATTCACACTGGATAGAGGTGGAACGTCTTCTTAGGAAGATCATAACGTCCGACGAGGTAGACGCCAGGAAGACCGGCTTTGGCCGGGCAGTCGCTCATAGGGGCATCAAAGTCCTCTATTGTCAGGACGAGGAATCTAAGGACTTTCTCATCCAGACGATCGAGGGCGCTGGTGAGCTCTGGGAGGGCTGCAGGCTAGCCGCGGTTCCTGTGGAAGAGATACCTCGAAGGATCGTAGCCACAACATGGGTCCCCCCTCCAGACTCTGACGTGGAGGAGGTCATGAAGATGATCAGAAAGCAGAATAGAGGTCTCTTCATCGACGATTGGAGGTTGCTGAACTTCTTCAGAGAAGGAGAAGGCATGGTGATGAGATTCACCATAGATAGTGAGAGTGCTAACTACATCAGAAACTGTGGGGGAGTGCTGTATTTCGGTTCTGGTGGACTCCGGTTCCGGATCCCGAAGTCGCAGTGAGGTTGTTCAGCAGCATGGCCTACGAGTGGTGCAGATTAATCTGCATCATTGCAAGGCTGCGGCTGCTGAACTCCTCCTCTCCCTCACAGTTTCTGATATAGATATCGCCTTGGTCCAGGAACCCTATTTATACAAAAATAGGGTTTCTGGACTAAACGATAAGCGCTTCTCACTATTCTTCGCCAATAATGGTGAGAAGGTAAGAACCTGTATTGTAGCCAAGAAAAGTCTTAATCTTATCCAACTCTACAATTACAGCGATGGAGATACGACTGTAGTGAGGCTAGACGAAGATACCGGTAGGGCTTTGGTACTAGCCTCTGTCTACATGCCGTATGATGTACCCGACCCACCAAACGGATTGGTGCGCAGACTGGTGGAGGAGACTACGGGCATTTGCAGGTTAGTGATGGGCTGTGATGCGAATGCTCATCATTTCCACTGGGGAAGCAGTAACACCAATGCGAGAGGTGAGTCCATATTCGATTTTATTTTAGCTAATAATCTGCGAGTATGTAATAGGGGTAATACTGCCACCTTCCATAATAGGGTAAGGGAGGAAGTCATTGACTTAACCCTTACAAATATGGAAGATACATCCATAGTAGACTGGAGAGTATCGGAAGAGTGCTCCTTTTCGGACCACAGGGCGATACACTTTCGAGTCTGCTATGAGTGTAAACGGCAACCGCCTCATCGCAACCCAAGGAGGACAAACTGGGAATACTACAACTCCCTTGTTTCCTCGTGGTTGTGCGAGTTCTCTGAACCACGCACAACGGAGGAATTAGATGGCCAAGTTGTAGATCTTACACGTGTCCTCAAGGGCTGCTATGAGAAGTCTTGCCCATTATCTTATCCTGGTAGGAGAACTCAACCAGTTTGGTGGAACGAAGAGTTAGCCAAACTTAGGAAGAATAGCCGGAAAGCTTATAATAAAGCTAATAACACTAAAGTTGATGCCGATTGGGATCTCTATAGAGAGAGCTTCAATAGGTATAAAAGTGAAATCAGGAAGGCTAAGAGAAATTCGTGGATTAGCTTTAGTGAGTCTATAGAGGGGGTTAATGCAGCAGCTAGATTCCGTAAGGTGATCTCAAAGGATCCTAAGCCCATTGGGAGCATCAAGCGGAATGACGGTACCTGGACTAACTCCGCTCTAGAGACTCTAGACCTGCTAACAGGAACCCACTTCCCTGGGAGCGAGGATGCCTGCTCGAGTAAACCCGGTGTGAACACGAGGAGGACCCTCACCTCAGAGGAGTTGGCACTTGTCGACAGGATAGTAAGCTATCACAGAATCTCATGGGCGATTAGCACTTTTCAGCCCTACAAGTCTTCGGGACCGGATGGTATTATCCCAGCGATGCTTCAAAACGCACCTGCCGTCTTGATAATCATTCTTCAGAAGATTTTTAGGGCATGTCTACGACTATCGCACATTCCGGCACTGTGGAAGGAGGTAACAGTGACCTATATTCCCAAAGCTGGGAAACCAAGTCACTCGTTGCCGAAGGACTACAGGCCGATTAGTCTCTCCTCCTTCCTTTTGAAGACTTTAGAAAGGTTATTGGATTTAGAAATAAGAACTTTCATAGGCCAAGACCTTATAAGCAACTCACAGCATGCTTATATTAAAGGGAAATCGACAGAAACAGCGCTACATAGTGTCGTAGGGTACATAGAGAAAAATCTGAATGATTCGAATTTCACTCTGGCAGCCTTTCTGGATATAGAGGGCGCCTTTAATAATGTGAAACTCGAATCCATTCATTCTTCTCTAGAATCATTGGGTGTCCCCTCTATCCTAATAAACTGGATCGATAGCATGCTTAGAAGCAGGCTAATCAATTCTAATATTGGGGAGAGCTCCATCAGGAGATCTGTTACCAGAGGCACTCCTCAGGGGGGAGTTCTGTCTCCCTTACTCTGGCTACTGGTGATAAATGGGATACTCACTGATTTCGACAAACTAGGAACTAAGGTAGTTGCTTATGCGGATGATGTAGTCATCCTCATTAGTGGGAAATTTTTGTCTACATTGTCTGATCTAATGCAGGGAGCACTTGCCAAACTCTCACGCTGGGCGCACATCAATGGCCTTGGTGTGAATCCGGCTAAGACAGAGCTGGTGCTCTTTACCCGAAAAAGGAAAACCGCCGAGTTCGTACCACCAACGCTGGATGGAGTACGGCTAAATCTCTCTAAGGAAGCGAAGTACCTGGGAGTGATTCTTGACCATCGTCTCAGATGGAAAAGGAACACAGAGGAGCGCACTAAGAGGGGTCTAGTTGCACTCTACTCCTGTAAGAACTCCATAGGTAAAAGTTGGGGTTTGAGACCGCATGTGATTCACTGGTTGTTTATGACAGTGGTCTGCCCAATTTTGACCTATGGATGTCTTGTTTGGTGGCAGGCCCTGAACAGCAAGCCAAACTTGTCTAGGTTAACTACTGTGCAAAGATCTGCTTCAATTCTAATTACAGGAGCAGTGAAGAGCACCCCTCAGGCAGCACTGAATGCAGTGCTGAACATCCAGCCTCTGGATATTCTTGTTCAGTACCAAGCATCCCGTAGTGCCTTGAGGCTCAAGGAGCTTAACCAGTGGCGCTCTTCAGGGTCTGGACATGCTAGCATTTTACAACAGCTAAGCAGTCAGATCGGACTAAGGGTTGGGAGGAGTGTAACCGATTACATTTCGCCTTCACTGGATTTCGATGTAGCGAAGGTGATTATCCCTGATAGAAGTGAATGGGAGCATGGCAGACCACTACCCGATAGCCTTTCCATCTTTACTGATGGTTCGAAGATGGATGTAGGTACTGGAGCGGGGGTGTACTGCGAAGAGCTAAACATTAAACGCTCGTTCAAGCTTAATGCAAATTGCAGTGTTTTCCAGGCTGAAGTCTTCGCAGTATTGAAGGCCTTAGAATTAGTAGCAGGAATGACGGACAACGCAGGCAGGACAGTTACAGTCTATGTAGATAGTCAGGCTGCCCTTAAGGCGTTAGGATCCTACACTATTAAATCTAAGATCGTTCAAAAATGTAGGTCCACCTTAAAAACTTGCAATTTAAGCGTCAACCTTTGTTGGGTTCCAGGGCACTGCAATGTTGAAGGGAATGAAATTGTTGATGAATTAGCAAGGCGAGGCTCCCAGTCCTCTGACCTTATGGTAGAGGACTATGTCAAGCCACCGCTCTGCTACTTCATAGGCAAACTCTGCCAGCTCTATGCAGAGAAAACCGTAAGAATTTGGCAAGACGCACCTGGTTGCAAGGTGTCGAAGTCAATCTGGCCGGCAATCTCAGGGCGTAGAACTGCGTCCCTTCTCTCACTTTGCAAGTCGGAAATCAGAATCGCTACAGGGGTCATAACCGGCCACTGTAGAATAAGATCTTTGACTTGTAAGTGGGATGATAACAACATTGAGTACTGTAGGCTATGTGAGGATGAGGAGGAAACGGAGACAATCGAGCACCTTTTATGTAGATGTCCTAGACTGATGATCAAAAGGCATAGACTATTTGGTGTACACGTGATTGACTCTCTGTCTTACTTCTCCTCTATTGACCCTACTATCCTGGTGGTTTACTGCAAGAGTCTAAAGTGGCTCTGGGGCGGGTCAGAACAGGCTTAGCATAGTATAGAAAAATAATCTCTTTCTTCTTAAAACAATCTGCTACTCTCCTTCACAATTACTCATCCTTCTTATTCTTGTCTCTTTTGTCTTAACACTTTCTCCTTCCCTCCTTTCCATCTTTCCAACCTAATCCACATTCTCCTTCCACTTAGCTCACCATATCATCATCATCTGAAGGCCCACAGCACCATTCAGAATACAATCTGCACTCTCGTAACATCGTACAGCATCGCCCATAGCAAAAAAACACACTACACCATCAGCACTCACGCACCACCGTATACCGTATGCACAAATCACCATATACCCATCAGTCACACATCACCACAATCTGTAGTTACGCAACATAACACATGCCCGCACATAGAAAGAAACACATCACACTTTCCGCTACACATCTACTGTGAATCTTCTTTTCAACACTATCCATCATCTATCCATAAAATCCACAACCGCACACTTCATCATCATCAATAGCCTTGTATCATCATATGCAGACAAAGGACAACATTCAGAACATACATCACAGCTCATGACTCCTGTACACCATCATCACACCACATAACATCATACAACCTCATCGATTACACACAACATATCACACTTCCACTTCACATCATCACCATCTACATTCACACTTCACCATATAGCCGCATCCATAATCACTTCATCAATAGCCGACTTAAACCCACATCATATCACAACAACATCAATAGTCAGGATGATCACAATGGACCTCAAGGTCTCCGAGTGGAGTGGCTGCCAGCACGGCAGCTGCGCATCCTAAACCTAACCTAACCTAACTAAGGAAACAATAAAACTATTCGTAATGGTAAATATTCGCGTTATCATTATTAGGTTCAAATATTTTCGATTAGCCCTCGTATGAATATAACGTATGCACTTATTATTTAAATCTCTATCAAATTTTCACTCTAGACACTGTGCACGACAGTCTTGACATTCTGTTAGCTGTAGTTGGAGTAAAAATAAGCAACACATTGACGTTAATGGGTTTGAATTAGTTGCTTCTCTTGGGTTATTCACACAAGCCGGAATAAAGTATGAAAAATTATTATTTTTGAAACATTAAAAGTTAATGTCGTTACAAGGACCCAAATGTGTTAATGGCGTTCCAGGCACACAAAAAAATCATAATTGTTTTTTATTCATTTGCATGTAATTTTGGTATCCACACGGATATGGATTTCGCTGTTACTACTTTTATAATTTCTTTAAAGCTGAGGTTGCTAGCTTTAAAACCTTTGCAGTGACAAAAAAATGTTAATTTAGGAAAAAATGTCTACACAAAATATATATACACATACTTTTATTTCCGCATTCCAAATATCAATAAAAATTGTCTTTTCCACCTCTGCACCAAATCTCATTGCGTTTTAAATTTTCATTTCGTTTCTTTAAAATTATACTTTACATCCGGGAACATATAAAGCATCTTCTTCTTTTGTATGTTTAATTTTAATACTTATTAACTTTTTCTGTTTTAAGTAAAAGTACAAAACGAAACATAAAATTCAACTACAGCTGAAACAACATTTTCGATAAAAAGCTACAATGTTTCTTAACTTAAATCGCTGTACTGCAGCTATTCAGAAAATGTAAAAAAGTCGTCCGTTTCATTGTTTGTTTGTTATTTTTTCTTCTTTTTCTTCGTATAAGAAAATATTTCCAACGAGGCAATAAAACTTTTTCAATTATAAACAGATTTACAATATGTATGTGAAAATTTAAGCTATGGGAGCAGAGTTTGAGCAATGACTTAAAACAAAAAGAAAATTGAGATTTAAAAAAAAAACTATTAAAAAGCTTTTGTCATGGGTTCAAGCATGTGATACGTAACATTATTATTCATATTCCTAAACGTTGTATTCATTTGATTACATTCGCAGCGTTTTTATAACTCATTGTGGAGGTTGTATTATGTTTGTTTTACCGTTTGTAATGCATTGAAATAATCATCTGCGAGTTTATAAAGTATATATATCGATGCCCTACTTCCTCAACCTCGCATCTTAAAAATATGTGATTTTGAGTTTTTCATATCAAACAATTGCTATTTATACCCTACACCACAATGTGGAAAGTGTATTATAAGTTTGTTTTTCGAAAAATGCATGTAACACAGCGAAATATTCGTGGTAGACCCCCCATGTGGTATAATTCATATCTCGACGAGATAAAGTGATTTTGAAAAGTGTGTCCGTCCGTCCATTAAAAATTGTACGCACGCTACAGGTCACAGTTATGGACCAATCTTCACGAAATTTTGTATGGAGGTCGGGTTCAGACCAGAATAGACCCCTATAGTTTTTGGTGATGATCGTGAAATATTTAGGGGGTGAAATGGACCAAAAACGAAATTTTTATCCCATTTTGTAGCGGCTCTATAGGTTGCAATGGTAGTCTGATCGGCGGGAAATTGTAAGTACGGTTTAGGTTTACGATAAAGAATACGCCTGCAATTGTAGATGGTTGGTTTGGTTGGTTTGGTTGGTTTGGTTGGTTTACGTGGTGGCTATACTTTATAGCCTCAATTAGTGTATAAGGAATACTGTTTTGAAACCCACACCACTCGTTCAAGGATTGTTATTTCGTAGTATTAAATTGGCAGTTAAATCCAACCTGATGAAATCGCAAAAGGTCTCCCGGACCTACTTCTGCTATCTCGGCGATATTATGAAGGAACGGTCGTCCTATAGCTTTAAGTCGTCGTTGCATTAGTGCAGGGCAGGAACAGAGGAGGTGCTCCACAGTTTTTTCCTCTTCTTCATCTCCGCAGCTGAGACAGTGGTCGTTGTGTGGTATATTTAAGCGCTTTGCGTGGTTACCAATAGTTCAGTGACCGGTTAACACTGAAATAAGTCTTGCCAGGTTCCGTCGATTTTGGCTGATTAGGAACTTTGTGTGTTTGGCGTTGCATTGAGGCCATGTAGATTTTGATATTCGGCATGTTTCCGTTTTGTCCCATCTACTCTCGGCCAATGATAGATAGTATTTGAAGATATCCCCTTTAACTACTTCCATTGGTGTTGCGACTTACGCCTTTAGGAGTTTGTTAGAGGCGGAGCCTGCTCTGGCTAGTTCGTCCGCTTTTTCATTCCCATCAAGTCACTTATGGCCTTGGATCCCGGTGAGAGTTACTCTTGCCAGACGCCCTAGTTAAGCAAGTTCTTCTTTACAATCTTTCACTAGCTTTTATGTGGCAGAGTTAGATTTTAGTGCAAGGAGCGCCGCTTGACTGTCGAAATAAATTCCTATTGAGTTTGGTGTGTGGATTTTTAAGAGATTAATACAAGCGTCCTTTATGGCCAGTATCTCCGCCTGAAACACACTGCAATCGTCAGGTAGCTTTATGGATGTAGATATATTTGCATCATCTGAGAAGACACCAGAGCTGACTCCACATTTCATCTTGGAGCCATCTGTGTATACCTTGATGTCATGGCCTGTCAGTGGTTATCCATTATTCCATTCTTTCCTGCTTGGAAATTTGACTTCAAAAGGCTGAGAAGCCAATTGATAATTCCCTTCGCTGGGATGAAATCATGATATTGGTAGCGATCAGTAAACTTTTGCAACACTGTCAGTTCGTTTTGAAAAACATTACTCTCTGTAATAGAGGGTAATAAATGAAGTTGAGCCAATGGGGGAATACTCCACTCAAGCAATCAAATGAGATTGAATCTTCAACAATAAACAAAACAAACAAAGGCTGATCGAATGTCATTGTAGGAGCGCAGTAATCTGCAGTAGTTGCTATTTCTTTTGGTGTAATCCATAACACCATTTTAGGTTTAAGGCCCCAACGGCTCCCAAACATTTTGCGACATGTGTAGTATGCAACGGTTGCTTTGTGAGCACGATGTTCCATGTTACGTTTCCATGACAGCTTTGAATCTATGATGACGCCTAGGTACTTGGCGTGATCTAATAGAGGAATTTCTTGACCTTTTAGTCGTGGTAGATTGGGGATTGAATATTTGGTCTTTGTGGTGAAGGCCACAGCTTGTAGCCCAAGTATCTAGTGACTTCAGGGCCCCGTTCACGATATCACTTATCACGGACGGGAATAAACCGGAGACGAGTATTACCACATCGTCCGCATAAGCAACCACCTTAATACCCATATGGTCAAGTTTGATAAGGTCTTCGTTAATGACAAGGAGCCAAAGCAGTGGCGATATAACTCCTCCCTGTGGAGTTCCTCTAGTTACGTGATTTGACAGCGTATTGTTTTCCAGTGAGGCAGTAATAACTCTACTTTGCAGCATGGTGGTAATTCAGCTACTGATGAATGATTCCACGCCGAAGTTATATAGAGCTTGTTTTATTGCTGCAGTACTGACATTATTGAAGGCGCCTTCTATATCCAGAAAAGCAGCCAAGGTGTATTGTTTATGTTCTAAGCATTTCTAGATAGTCCTTACGACTTCGTGTAGGACTGTATCTGTCGAGCGTCCTTTTATGTAAGCGTGTTGACTGGAAGATATGTTGTTTGAGTTCTCCATCTTTTCTCGAATATGCACGTCGATGAGTCTTTCGAGCGTCTTAAGTAGATATGATGAAAGGCAATTGTAGATAATGGTTAGAAAATATTTAGAGGTTTAAATGGACCAAAACTTTTGTGTGAAAATTGGTCAAATATTTAGTATAATGACTAATTCTTTATTGCTGGAACACATGTTCCAACCCCGTAAGTTATATTTGAAAGTGGAACTCTTGACCTTTCCATTGATACAAATTATAATGATGTACGTGGTCAGATAACAGAGTTACAGCCTAATTTATACAGGGATCCCACAATTTTAATTGTGTAGTGTAATAATAATCACGCTAGATATCGCAGTTATAGCTAAATACTGATACATTTTTGCATGAGGTAAGAGTTTTGGTCAAGGAGAATGCGAATCGTCTTGGATAATAATAGGAGTTAGCGGGTGAAATTTACCCTAATTTTTGTTGGAAAATATATTTAAATTTAGTTTTTGTTCCATATTTTGAATTCTTGGGGGCATGTTCCGACATATTAGGAACGCGAAACTTGAAAACTAACTCTTGACCTATCCGTTGATGCATATTGTAGCAATATATTGGTTAAATAACAGAACTACTATTGTCGAACATATAAGTGTGTTACTTTATCGTTTTGGTTTGTTTGCAAATAACTACATTTACCGCATGCTGGAAAATGTCGCAATCATTATGGAAAAGTTTTCAAATCATTATAAAGAAATTTCCAGTTTTTTTTAATTGATGCAAACTGCAATTCTGTACTGGGTCTGAAGTTTGTGTACCACCTTTGGTAAAAATTGTAGTCGTTTTATACCTCAGCCTTTAGGCTATCGATGGTTTATACCAGGGTTTCGGAGTCGAGGTATTTTTGGCTCGACTCCGACTCCGACTCCAGGCGAGTTTTTTTCACGACTCCGACTCCGACTCAGACTCCGGGTCGACTCCGAGAGTGAATTCCTATACCACTAAAAATGAATAAAATGTGCACAAATTTTTAATATATTTTGGCCTATGTAGGCTAATGTTCTAATTTCCTTACATATGCATTACTGTTTCTGCCGAATCTTACATTGAAAAATAGCAAAGTTGGAAAGTTTTTGTCGGTTTTCCATATTTTGCACTAGTATATTCTGGGCGGAATTCTTCCGCGTGAGAAAATCATTAAGCTTTCAAAATATGTGAAAATGATGGGACAATACTAATCGTAAGGACTACATGCAATAAAAACTATAAGCAATTCACGACCAAGTTTCAAACTGGATGTAAGCCAACATTTTTGTGTGCTTAGCCTTGTAAGGAGACCCCAAGTTGTAAAGCTCAATAAAAACCATTTTTCATAATTGTTTTTCGAAAAAACTACGTAACTTTTCGGCAGATTTTTGTTCCTATCCAACGCTCATTCGGAGGCACTATATGCTATTTATACTTTCTACTTTTTCTGAAATTTACAAATAGGGATCACCACTTAAACTAAAATTCAGCGCTCACATTTTGAACTTTGGTGTGGGTGGAGTGGATAATTTTATTGAAATATTTGAGCTATATTGTGTACACCGCTTAGCACGTAGGCAGATGGATGTTTTTTTTTTTGGAACTGAAAAATTAGCAAACGATGAGATTTCGTGAATGAAAATATTCTACAAAAATGTTGCTAGGAAAATTTTATGTAGGGTCGGTCCACTAGGACAAGATATCGACATTGTCATGTTTTCATTGTCCTTTATCACTTTTAACCGATCCTTTCTCATGAAAACTTTATGATTATGTATTTCATTGAATTTCGTATATGCAATTAATTGTGTAGAAAACTCGGATACACATCAACTATATTTGTTCCTGGCGGACAGATCCCGTTATTTGAACGTCTACATCTAAAGCCCTCATTGAGTATATAATGAATCCTATGCGATCCTTTGGGGTCCTCAATTGGGAATTTCATTCCCAAAAGGAATTGTCCTCCCCCAGATTTTAACTTTCATTTTCTGTCACAGGGTATTCAGTAAGATTTCCCATAGAGACCACAATGTCTTTAATAGAAGACAATGATGATTTCTCATTAAAAACAAGATTAGAACACCAGTAGACCTTTGTGAGAAGACCAGTAAGAAATCTGACGAAAGAAGTTAAAGGTCCAATCTTAATTCGATCTCAGAGGATAGTAAATATCCTGTGAATTGTCCTTTAACTTAGTATAATATATAATTTGCATATATATTTTCTTATACCTTTCTTTTAAAATAAACGTGGAAAAAAATTTGCCCGGAGTCGGAGTCGAGTTATTTTTTTCGACTCAGACTCCGACTCCGACTCCAGCAAAATTGCTCGACTCCGACTCGTAGACTCCGACTCCGACTCCGAAACCCTGGTTTATACACTTTGATACGACCAAATATGTTTTGTTTTTGTTTTTTATAACACTGTGCCACAAATTGGAACTCAAGGTCTGTGCGGTGGAAAATTCCTTTTGGAGATGAAAGCCCTTAGTGAGTATATTAAGAACCCAAAAGGAAATTTTCCCCATAGGTCAAGTTTCTGAGATATCGCGTGATGAATTTTTTGAATTTTAGCCTATGATGCTTGAGAAAATAGCTTTATATCTCAGTTTGCCGTTATTGTAGCTTCGTTTTGAGATTACATGTCAGATACATCCCAGATGTCAATATAAACGGTAACCAATGGGTATGTCTACCTACCAATACATAACAAATAAAGAATATACAGAAAAACAACACATAGGTTTTTTCTGAACAAAAACCGGGTAAATGTCAAAAAGGACAATGAAAACGTGACAATATCGATTAGTTGTCAATGAGAACCGTACCTAAAATTCTCTGAGCAACATTTTTGTGGAATATTTGGATGCTGTAAAATGTCATCTTGTGGTACTTTTACTACGGTTCAAGAAATAAAGGACGAAAACGACATAAAAGGAATTGAGTTAGAAGAATGAAATGTTCTACAAAAAGATTCGCCATTCGATTTGACTGAAGACATGTAATCTCAAAACGAAGCTACAATAACGGCAAACTGAGATATAAAGCTATTTTCTCAAGCATCATAGGCTAAAATTCAAAAAATTCATCACGCGATATCTCAGAAGCTGGACCTATGGAGAAAATTACCTTTTGGGTTCTTAATATACTCACTAAGGGCTTTCATATCTAAAAGGAATTTTCCACCGCACAGAAACCTTGTTGCACAGTGTAATCATCTTTATTGCATTTTCTTTTATTAATATATACAATGTTACGAGATTTTATAAAATTATATTACAACGAATAAAACTGATTAAAATACTATTAACAAGTTTTGGATAAATATTTAAGAAATTTTAAAGGGAAAATTAGGGTAAAACCCTTTATATAACATAAAAAGTAGTCTATCAAATATTTCTGAAAAAATTTACATATTATGAAGATTTACTAAAAAATAGTAAACACATATATGCACTATTTTCTATTTGGTAATTTTTAAGGAAATATATACATATATATTATTAAGCTTCTAGACATTCTCTTATCAAGGGAACAGAAAAATTTTAGCAAGATAATTGTCAGTAAATCTTGTGGCAAAGTCGTGAATACGTTCGAATCTGGTTTCGGTGTGTAGCGTATCGGTTGAATATCTCCACGGTTTGTTGTAGATAATTTTCAAGCATTTATTTTAAATGATATGAAGTTTTTTGAGGTGTGTTTTAGCAGCTTTCGAGCAAATTGGGCAGCCAAATGAAAGGGATGGTCTTATAACGTTTTTGTATATAAGAATTTTGTTTTTCAAATTTAAAAACGATCGCTTATTTATCAGAGGCCATAAATCCCTCATTGTTCGTAGACATTTCACACGACATTCGTCTATATGTTGTTTGAAGGTAAGTTTTGTGTCAAGAACTATACCCAAATATTTAACGCTGTTTCTGATACAAATAGTCTCCGTTCTATACTTCAGTTGTCTAGATGGTTCTCTTTTTGGAGATTTATTATATGGAAATATAATGGCTTGAGCTTTTGTGGAATTTATTTTGATTTTCCATTTATAAAAATATTTGCTGCACGACAATAAACCTTTTTACATTTTGTTTAGTAAAGCTTTAGTAAGTTTACTAGAAGTTATCAGGGCGGTATCAACTGCATAGTAGGCCGTTTTTAAAAAGGCAGGAGGAGTGAAATCCGACGTGTATATTGAATATAATAGCGGAGATAAGATGGATCCTTGTGGTAGTCCCGATGGTATTATTTTCTTTTCTGACAATGATTGGTTTACAGAAACAACAAATGTTCTTTCATTAAGAAAGCTTGCAATTAATTTACATATATACATATGTTGGAAAATTCGACTTCATTAGTTTGTAAATAATGCCGTTGTGCCATACGATATCAAACGGTTTTTCTATATCAAGAAGTATTATTCCAGTCGTGAGTTATTTGCGTTTGTTTGAAGTAATAATATTTTTGATTCTGTTTACTTGGTGTACACAACTATGGTTCTTTTTAAAACCAAATTGTTCAGGTGCGATAATAGAATTTTGGGTAGCGATGTCAGAAATTCTTGTATGAATTACCTTTTCAAATAATTTTCCTATATTGCTGAGGAGACTTATAGGTGTGTAACTTTTCGGATCATTTTTTGGTTTTGCGGGCTTTAGAATGAGAATTATTTTGGTTCTTTAAAGCGTTTTGGAAAATAATTTAATTTTATGCAACCACTGAAAATCTTTACTAGTGTATTAATAGCTCTCTCAGGAAGATTTTTAATTAGAAGATTTGGGACGTTGTCAAGACCGGGAGATTTCGACGTTTTTAGGTTGTTTATATAGCCACAGATTTCTTAAATGATGTATAGCTTACTTGTTTAAACCTTTTTTAACTTGCCGGTTTACAGTTTTATCAAAAGGATGTTTAAACGTCGCTGTTAATTCGTAAGACTTGGAGAGAGTTTCCGCCAATGTTTGAGCCTTTTCGTCATCTGAGCTAATAGTGTTGTTGTTGATTACAAGATTCGGGATATTGTTATTCGATTTACCCCTTAATCTTTTACTAATTTTCCAAAATGACTTGTTACCTGGGGCCAAGTTTGAGAGCATTGCATTCCATTTTTTATTCTTATCAAGGTATATTCTCTCAGTAATTATTTTTGATGTGTTTAACGCATTGATTACACTGTGCAACATTTTTAAGGTGATCTTGTGCAAACAATTCGAACTGAGGATTTTTTGAAAGTACAGACCCGAACGACAAGAAACCCTAGTTCGGTTTTGTTGTGTCAGATCCAGCTCCGATTTTACGGCCCCATCTAAACATGGTTAAATATTGGGTTTTTAAAGAAATTCGGGGCTATATCTCTGAAACCAATGCGAATCTTCTTCTGACCTCTGAAGCAAATTTGTAGATAAGGACAAGAATAAAATATTTGGTGAAATGATGAACTCGAAAAACTACATTTATTTCCTCAAATTTCAAAATATATGCAAAAATTCCACAATTTTTATACATTTCGCACCGTATCTCCAAAACCGTTAATTTCTTCTGAATATTTTCTTTGGGAAAAATATTCCCTGGAATGTAATACACAACTCTTCAGAACATGTCATTGTTGTAAAATGCCTCCATGCCGTTGTTTTCAACGTATTTTTCAACGACGATTTAATAAAAATGTCAATGATGTAGTGAAATCCGAAATGCGAGAATAAAGTCCCGGCCCACACTAGAGTAAATTTCATTAACAAGTTTCATGAAATTAGGTGTTCTTAGGCCGAATTCCCCATTACAGCAATATCATCATTTTACTCTACTATGGAACTCAATCTAGAGACTCATAATTTCATGTTAAATTTTCAGTGAAATTACTCTAGTGTGGCCCGGGACAAACAGTTGGTGTGAACTGTGTTTGAAATACGTGCTGTAAAAGATATGATGCAAAATACCGCTGAAACAACATGATGTAAGCATTTTAGAGTTTCAGAATGTTTTAAAGAATTGTTGAGAACTTTATTTGGACGATTTTTGCAAAAGGTTACTTGGTTCAACTCCCAATAGTTTAGCCGATACTGAACAGAATTTCAGCAATTATGTAAAATTTTCTATATTTTATAGATAGATGCCCTAGATGAAGTTTTTCTTATGTGGTTTTTTCAAAAGATAAGTTCTACTAGTTAAGGGTTACAATATTGCTAAAGACAGCAAGCCCAAATTCCTATTCGGTTCTGAGATAAAGGCCTGATAAATGCAAAAAAGTGTAGATTTAGCCCGATTTATATGAGTCCATAAAATCCGAACTGGATCTGACAGGACAAAACCCTACTAGGGTTTTTGTAGTCTAAATATGTACTTTCAAAAAATGCATACTAGAAGTTGTTTGCATTTTAAGTGTTGCATAGTGTTATACAACTTAGAGTCTGAATACGAGATTGATCGTTGGGCTTTTCTTTTCAGAAACCGTCTGGTACGAATTAATTTAATAATATCGTTTGATAATGAATAATTATTAGATGTCGAAACTCTAGGGATAGTATATTCTCTGGCTTCCAGTATTAGGTCAATTAATTTGTCAACTTCTTGATTAATTGATTGCATGGAGCTATCATTTTCTGATCTCGAAATAAGTTTGTCCTGAATAAAACTCTTAAAAGCAGCCCAGTTGGCGTTTTTATAGTCAAAATGACTATCATCTACAACGTTTGCAGAAGAACGATGAATACTACAAATAATCGGTTGATGGTCGGAGGGTATTTCATATTCAAGTACCTTCAAGGATATATCCAGTGTTGTATTGGTTATAGCAATGTCAATGGTGGAAGAATTTCTATTTGCTTGATGAGGATAATAAGTTGGCTCATTTTTATGCATCAAAAGATGTTATTGGACTGTCGAAGATTGAAAAGGCAATTTCCTGCGGTATTATTTGAGGAACAGTTCCAGAAAGTATGCTTTGCATCAGGGACGTACGCAGGATTTCATTTCGGGGGGGGCCCAACTTCACCAAAAATCATGAAAATTAAAAATGTTATGAATCGTTACGTAAAGCTATTTTAAAGGGTTTTTTATGATTTTATGTATGAGGGGCCCTAAAAACCTTTTGGCCTAGGCAACACGCAGTGTCGCCAGACGTCATTTGACATAAGCATACTCAGGACAGTTTGACATACGACCATGTGTTGTGTTGTTGAGGCTATTAGCATAATTTTTAAAAATTTGGATTTTGGAAATCCTTTTGGTGGAAGAACTTCCATGCAAAAAGTGCGAATATGTGGAATAGATATATACAGTGTTTGGAGGATATAAACAGTTCGACCCGAAGATGACGCCGTTTATTCTTTAAAGTACATATGGTAAATTTCAAATTTCTTTGCAATTCCATTGGAAGAAATTTTAAAAATTTTTTGCGAGCACATCCGCAATTTTTGGAACATAGATTAAGAAAAAAAGTTGTGGTTTCAAACCTTTTCGCTTTCACATAATTGGATGCTGCGCTCCAAAGTTATGGGGGGTTTTATTTCCTTAAAAAGAACAAATATTTAAAAATTCAATTTTTGCTGTAATAAGAAAATGTATATATAAAGCGTTAACAGCATTTAATATCTATGATGCCTAAATATTTACTAAATTTATTTCTATTTTCGCGGAGAATCAAGAAATATTGAAAAAAATCTTGGAGTAAATTTTATTTATTCTAATTTAGAGTCCAAATAAAACTCGAAAAAATAAATTAAAAATACGTACAGATTCTAGACAACGCGTAGAAAAATATGAGACTACAATTTTAACGATAGGATTTATAACTGCCATATTACAGCAACAACAAAAGACGAAAACTTATTGTTGGAATATTATTTCAAAAATATATTTTTTGTTTAATACGAAAAATAGAAAAAACATTTTTGGGAGTTATTCTACTATTTCGCTAAATTTCGATGCAAGGACTGACGGACTTCGCTGAAACTTCTTCAGGGTTAATGCGATGACAAACCCGAAAGTGTATTTGCTTACTTTGATAAACAATAGGATAATGAAATAGAAAGTAATATTGAAATTACAACCAAAGAAAAAACATAAAAGTTAAAAAACGTATAATTCGCGAATTCGTTAAAATTAGTTAAGGCGCATGCGTTTTTCAGATACAGCGAGTGCATCTCTATCAATATGTAGCGATTTTCCACTTTTCATTCAGCGGCAAAAGTGTGCCGTCAGCTGCCTCTTACTGTTCAAAAAACCTTAATGTGGGTAAAAATTGCGCGATGTACATAAGATTATAAGGCGCATCCGATTTCAGTGACCGCCTATACAAATACGTCATTATAACAAATTTTAAACAAATTCATCAAGAACCGCCGATGTGCTACCAAATTCTATTTTATACGAAATACGAATATTACTCCAGAATCTCGGTAATTTATGCCACACGGTTTTGGAAAATAATATAATCGCGTATAAAGGATTACATTTATGTAAAAATAACAAAAAAAAAAAAAAAAATCGAGGTTCAATGCGCGGAATCATCAAAATATAATTCTGCAGAATTTCCTACTTTCAAGGTATCTATAACCGCCGTTTTAGTGGATGGATTTGAAAGCGTGAGGGTTCGCTAGATCTGGCGCGTAAAAAAACTAAAATCACGCGGGGTTCAAGGGTACCTGAGTAGCCAAAAAATAGGTTTTTAAAGAAAATTTACTAGGGAACTGTATGAAGCACACTCATGAGATATACATCAAACGACGTGTAATCACGAATTCTACAATCCAATAAATAGTTTGGGTATTCATCTGGTTGCGCCCTCCAATTATAAGAATAAATCAAAAAACCCATATTTCAAAACTTCAAAATGTCAGCATCGATTTTAGGGGGGTGCAGTGTATATATCGAAAAGTCATACATTAGAACCATGTTGCCCAAGGGGTATTCTTCAATTCTTTCTTTGATCTCAGGTCTGAATTTTTCGTGGTTTGACTAGAATTCAAGAAAGAACACAAAAAAAACTTGTAAACTTCAACACATTTTTACCCATTTTTTAATATTACCACCAACACAGCTTCCACATAAATTATTTGTTATAGTTCATTTTATGCGACCCCGGCTAAAACACTTCAATTAATATAAATATATTCATATTGTATAAAATATATTGACACTTCGCGACTTATTAAATGGTGAACCTCAACTTCAACGATTGTAAAACATTTTTGAATATTACCATCTATAACACACTAATTTCAGTGTCATTAAAAACGTTTTGTATCATTGTAAGAAAATAACATTCTTTAAGTGCATAAAAACACCAAAGCTTTACTATTTTACCAGAAGTGATAGAGTCAATGAAATCCAACTAAACATTCAGAAAGTTGCATTAAATAAAATTATCAGGAGCTGGCGATGCAATCTACGACTCATTGACTCCGAATCCAACTCGTAGTACTGTTTGAAACTTTGCAAAAACATTTTAGCTAAATCCAGAAAAAATAGTTTGAGTCGAAAAACTCCATCTGATACATCAATGGTTTCCAACAACCAATCACTTCTGTCAGCACAGCGGAGGCAAACTTATAAAAATTCATAACTTTTGATTTCTGAAAACAAGAAAAAGTAACAGCCGGGTTTGCCTACAGAAATATACCCTCCGCATGTGTGAGTTGAGACTTTTACGAGTATATATAGACAGATCGAATACGGGATACATAGCCAATTTTTGTTCTGTAAATTGTATACCCAGGCAGTTTCAGAATTTCGTCTCCTTTCTTGGACGTATAAACTTTCCGACAATAACTTCGAAATATTTGGTGTACAACTTCTCGATTGTTGGCGTTCTGTTCAAAAATGTGACTTCGATGAAAGCCCAAAAGTTTTGAATTTTTGTACAGACGATACCTGAAAGAATCGACTGATATCGTCCATTTTGGAAGTGGGCCTAATTTTAATTCGGTCAGCGTAAGATTTACAGCTTTTGGACCAATACTGATATAACCATTGACTCACCCACGAAAAATACAATATCGCTGTAAACAAGCCCTCAAGTGCATCGAACCATATTCAAAAGTACTCTAGGTCTCGAAAAAATCGAATTGGACTTTGCTCGCGATTTTAGGGAAACATTTTGAAGTCTGCCTGGGGAAGTGTCCAAAGGAAGCTTGAACAAAATATTGCGAGATCCAAATTTTGGACAAAATCTTTTGATCTGTTCGAGAGTTATAATGCGCTCGAGCCATACAGACTGACGGACGGACGAACTGGGATAAATCGACTCCATATTGTAACGCCTAACAGCTGAGGGCACAATATCATGGTGCTCTTGAACCAACGTTAAACCGGAAAGTTCTTGCGGATTCTGAAACAGCAATATTCATAGACGAGAAAAATCCAAAAACAAAAAAATCGCTGGAGGGATTTTTAAATAAATCGCGGTCAAAGTTCACATTTTTAGGTTTTCGCGACTTTGCTTGGAAACTGCAAGTCCTATCGAAATGGGGCTAAGGAAAATGGATCCTCGGTTGTTCCATTTTTGAGATATATGTATATGTTTAAGTTGGGAAATTGCTGTCATGAAATTGTTTTATAAGGAGACGATACAGTCAGTGATTTGTCCCAACTTGAATTTCTATATCTCAAAAATAGTAAAACGTTGGAAAATATCATAAAAGAACAAGAATTTTCACTGCTACAACATTTTTTTATTTCCATTTGGATAACGCTTGTGGTTTTTCAGCTAAATGGTCAAAACCTGAAAAACCCTAAAAATGCGTTTATTTTATTTTTTTCATATATGAACCCAAGTGTAAGCTTCATTCGTTTAAAGTTGATTCAAGAGCACCGTTATATACAATACAAATAACAGCAGATTTTAATACAATACCAAATAACCAAAGTTTGAGCATTAATTTCGTTTACGGTTGCTTTCAGCTACGAATTTGTTACTGATAGGAACAAATTCAGATGTGCATGCTATTTATAGCAGATATCATCACAACAATGATGCACAACAATAAATTTTTCTCCATTTTTTTCTCCCACTATTTAGCAATAAGTTAATATAAAATAGGAATACAAAATTTTGATACAGGCAGTATATCAATTTGCTAATTGGTTTTCGAGATATACTCCACGGAAACCCCTTGATATGTCGTACATATTGTCCAATAGGCACTTCATTTCATGTACTTCTAATCCGCACAATAATGAATTTGTAATCTTTTGAACACGAATTCCAAAACACAGCCATGACTTAAGGGAGGAATTCATTTTTACTGGAAGTTTCTTTCAAAGAGCGTATTCAAACAAAAAAAAAAATCAATATTTCTTCAGACAACTTGTTGACAAAGTACATTTTCAGTACAGAACCTTCAGAACAATATCAGATTTCATTTGAAATTTCAAATACAAAAATTATTTTAGGAAAAAAAATCGAAATAATTTGTTAAAGTAGCTCAACAAATTTTGTCGAACCAAACCATTTCGGGGGGGGCCCGGGCCCCCCGTGCCCCCCCCCTGCGTACGTCCCTGCTTTGCATTAAGATCTCCCAAAATAATAAAATCTTTGTTCATATCTGTCAGTTTAGCAATATCCCCCGTAAAAAGTCAAGTATATTGCGGAGAATATGCTGTAATTATCACAACTGGTTTATGATTAATTGTTATTTCTGCAGCCAAATTTTCGATAGATCTAGTATTTATTATGTTTAATAGTTTATGCTTTAATGTTTTTCTAATTAACAGGGCTACTCCACCACCCCTCCTCGTACCTTGTCTATCGTTACGATATATATGATAGTTGTACAGATATGGTTTATGTCTCTCACTATAAAAAGTTTCATTTATTGAAGCAATTTGAATTTGTTCTCTTTCTAAAACTTGCTCCAGTTGTTTTAGATGAGAAAAGTTGGATATGCCGTTTGCATTCCAGTGAAGTATATTAAATGTCATAAAGTTATCACAAGTCATAAGCAAGTCGTACAATTGCCATTACAACTTGCATTTGCTCTATCTTTGAAGAGCATTTTTGTAAGTCAGAGAGTGTAGAAAAAAATATTGAAAAGTTCATCCACATTGAATAGGTTATTGTTTTCTCTTAAACATCCAGCAAATGATGGACCAGCTGATCCATTATCTTTAATGTTGTTGTTGGTATTGCATATGTTATTAATAAATGCAGTGTTGTGAGATTCTCTCTGATATTGATGTGTAAATGTGGTTTTTGGTTGCCTTGCATTTACTCTATTATTGAAGTTTTGGCGTTTAAATTGTACTTCATAAACAGCGTTGTTATTGGAGCTATGTTTAGTGTTAATTTCTGTAACAGAAGTTGGCGATAACTTGTATTCTGTTAAATTCAATTTTATGTCTTCCGTAGAGATTTTAGGAAGGTCATATAGAAATATGGTGTAAAGCCTGTTATCTTTTGAAATGAAGGAGTGAAATCCAATTTGTTTGTCCAAAAGTGTTTTTTTAATTGAATCAGCATTTTCTGCATTTATTGGAAACAATTTTGCGCCAATTGATGTGCGCTTATACAAACAGTTTTTTCCAAATAATTCTTGGAGTTCAAGAAGTGGTGTAGTTTCGTCAACTACTAATGGTGGAGGTTTAGTCTGATTAGTCTCAGCTTTATTAGATTCGTCTTCCAAATCCATGTCATGTTGATTTGATAAAGTACTAAATCTATTGCTTGATGAAGCAACAGGTTGTGAAGATGTTGTTGGTATTAATATGGGCCGTTTCATATTGGAAGATCTACCAACAGTCTTCCATGAATTTTTGGCCCCGGGGGCCATCTTTTTTGAGTGTTTAGCTATGGTTTGTGTTAATCGTCACTCGCGAATCAATAGTTAAATAATAAATGACTATAACACAAACGATTTTTAATGTTTTTAATTTTTTTGTATGTACAATGCCGCTTTGAGGTAGAGAGAACCGTTTTCAAAGAGAGTCAGTATTGAACTGGGACGACCAAATATGTGTCTAATCGAAATAATGGTTTTAAACTCCAATTATGTTTGGAGGAAATTCGATTCAGACAATTTGGAGTCGATTTAGCCCTCTCTGTCCGTCTGTCTGGCTGGTGCAATGAAATTTTAAAGTTCGTAATATTTTTCTCGATATTAGTTTAAGTTCGAAAATGGGCCATATGGATCCACCGCTTCTTCCCACGCAAAAGTTCACAAATTTTCTGTAAAATTGTGCGAACGATAACTCTTGAAGGGAGCTACCGATTTGGTCCCAACTTTGCACATCATATTATTTCTTCTAGACATACATAGGTTTCGGCGTGTTAGCGTTCAAAGCCAAAACTCATAACTTCAAAGGCGTTTGTCATGAAGAAATACAATTCAACGGCCACATATCCGTTATTGTATAAAAACACATTTGCATTTGAAAAAACCAAAAGTTCTAGGACAGAGAAGCCATTTCACAGTCGATATGTCTGAAGAGCTGCTCAACTAACAACGAAACCAGCTCATATATTTGGTGACTGTGTGGGTTCGAGTCCTTTGCTTTCCTTTTTCAAAAAAATTTCGATCATCAAGCTTAACCCTAAACAAGAAAATTAATAAAAATCATTAAAAATTATCTTCGCCCTAACGCTATTTAATTTTTTTTGGTCAGAGGCTGAGTTTATATCTTCGTCAGCACTGTGGTAAAAGTCGTGTAATGCTATTTTTAAATTCTGTTAGTTTCATTCTTAATACAAATTTTAAAACAAAATATAACGTGTCGCAATAATATAAAATAAATTCCGTGTAAAACTAATGCTCAGGGCAAGTGGTGTAGGGTATTACGGGGTTGGCCCTACTATACCCAGCAAAATTTGGATCGGATAGTCATTACGTAACCCTTTACAAAGTAATGTAAACAAGCTTTTTTCGCATTACAAGTAATCTGAAAAGTAATGGGTTACTTCTTAAAACAATTTACAAGGTAAACCTACTTACTTTACTCCTCACTAAGTAATGAGGACGGTGGCACAGTGTGTGTGTGTCCGACTATAAATCCTAGGGTTGTGTGTTCAACGCTCACCGTCGGCACGCGAGTTTTTGACAAAAACAAAAACTTTTTGTTAATTAAAAAATAACAGTTCGTGGTGCACATGTGCACTGCACATTTAAGTTCTTAAGCAACGTGGCACAGTGTGTTTGGCTAGAAATCAGAGAGTTTGTGTTTTCATCTCGGGCAGTGAGCGAAATAAAATAAAGTAAAATAAAAGTAAGAAGTTATTGTTTCTAAGTAAGAAGTGTGTTGAAATTAAAAACAAATTCTCCACATCAACTGTTCTAAAAATAGATGTTTTTCAACTTACTTTTCAACTTCTATTGGCCACAGAATAACTAGTTATTCTAGTGGTCACAAAATAACTAGAAACTGAGGGCGACATGCCCTTGTAAAAATAATGGGGAAGAAAGGGGATTTGAGAGTAGTTACGGCTGCCAAAAATCCCTTACGAAACCCATGATTTTGGGAGGACTTTTTTGCGGAGTAGCCCTCTCTTCACTTGTTTTGTGTTTATACCCTCAGCATTTATTTTAACACTTTCATACGGGCAAAATGTTCCTCATCGAAATAATGGTATGTTTGGACGAAATCCGTTTCAGACAATTTGGAGTCGATTTAGCCATGTGAGTCCGTCTGTCTAGCTGGAGCGCACGATAACTCTCGAACGGATCAACCGATTCGTTCAAAATTTGGCTTTAGTAATATTTTGTCCAAGTTTGAGTTCGAAGATCGGTACCTCCACAACAAAAGTTCGAAAATGTTCGGAAAAGTCGTGCGCACGATAACTCTTAAAGGGAGTAACCGATTTGGCCCATATTTTGCACATCTTGAAATTTCTACCAGACTTGGATGAGATTCTTATATGGACTCAATTGGTCCACGCTTTCGGGTACTTCTCACACAAAATTTCAGATAAGTTCATTTTAGGACCAGCTCTCGAATCGCTTTGATTTTTGTTGTAACAACTTGTATTCACTGCCCCCCATTACAACGGTACAAGTCCATACATCCTGAGAAAATAGCCTGAAAGTTGCAAAAAAAAGCCCCTATGACACCGTGTCTAGCGGTTGGAGTGCAAGATAATTCTCAAACGTATCTGCCGATTCGAGCTAAGTTTAAGTTCGAAAGTTCAAAAATGTTCAGAAAAATTATGCGCACGATAACTCTTGAAGGAAGTGACCGATTTGGGCCATACTTTACACATCCTAATATATCTACCAGATATAGATCAGGTGCGAATATGGACTATATTTGTCCACTCATTTGGGTACCTCCCACACAAAATTTCGGATAAGTTTACTTTAAGACCTGCTCTCGAATCACTTTGATTTTTGTTGAAGCAACTTGCATTCGCTGCCTTAATAAACACGGTAAAAGTTTTGTCAGGGGCAAGTACATACCTCTTGAGAAAACAGCGCTAACGATGTAAAAATCCCTATGGCACCATATGTAGTGGCTGGAGAGCACGATAACTCTCGAACTGATCAACCAATTTTGTCGAAAATTTTTCTTTCGTCATTTGTTGTAAACTTAGTTTAAGTTCGAAGATGGGCAATACCGGTCCACAACTTCCGGGGCTTCCCCCATAATTTAAAAAATGTCACTAAAATGCTATGAATGATATCCCTTGAACGGGGCATCTCATTTGGTCCAAACTTTCGATATTCTAATAATTTGTCCAAATTTAGTTTAACTTCTAAAATGGCCGGTATCTATCTTCTTCTTCCCCCCACAAAAGTTCAACATTTGTGTCAAAGTGCAGTTTATGGTCTGTTCGAAGATCCTTTGGAAATCCTTTTTACAGCGATATTAGTTTTCCTTGAACATATCCATGCTTCCTGACATACTGATCTAAACGTTATAGCATGACCCACTGAAATGACTAGTGGGCGCGATATCTATCGAAAAGATATGACTCCCAAAATAAGATCCACTTCCACAATGGATTATGTCGGTCCGTTCCTGTAAGTAACTAATCCACCTTATTTTTTTGCAAATTCAGATGTCCAAAAAGGGCAACAAAATTCTGAAAAGACACTAAATATATTCGATCTATCCGTGGATGACTGTTTCGATTCACATAGGCTGAGTTTATATATCTGTCGGCAAAGCTGTCGACTGATACTTTTTTTACTTGTTTCATAGTATGTTGCTTTTTGGAGGGGTCTGCTAGTAGAGCTGGCCAACTATCGATATTCCTAACATTAGTTTTTTTCGATATTTCATTTCAAAATTGATATTATCGATTGATATTGATATTATCGTTAATTTGTCATCATTATTAGATTGAAAAGAAAATGTCTATGCTTTTGTTGATATTTTGCACAAGTAGTTCACAGAAAATAAAGGAGAAACAACAATTGCTTTTATTTAATAAAAATACACAAAAATATGGTTTACTTTCCCGAAAAAAATATCCGTGAGAATACGGACTTACTTTCTCACGTCCACAAAACCGAAAAGCCACGTAATTTCTATTTATTTCAATGAATTTTAGGATAGCGGTTTTTAATCCGATAATATCGATAGATAAAACTATCTATTGATATTTAATTTTTAAAAAATTATCGATATCATCGATAGTGCTATCGATTTTGATCAGCTTTAGTTACTAGCCCAACGCCAAACTCAAGATTTGAACGTTCTTATGCTTGAACGCGTGGCACATGTTAGCTTACTACTTTTAACGGGTGTTAAAGGCAGCTCCCTAGGTGACACCAAGTAGAGGGCAGTGTCCACTTGAGATGTCCTGGGCTTTATCATGTTAAAACCGGTCAGGGCCGTTGCTTAGTATCTTTCATCCACTACGTTATACGCACATCATTGCAAATTTGCAGATATGACGTGAAACCTTTTTTGCCGAAAGATTATATTCAAAGGTATTGGTGTAGGGTCGGCCCCATCCGATTCAAGTCTGCTCATATTGTATTTAATAAATACAATATGTTTGTTCGTATTTAAACTTATGACATTGATAGTTATTTCCTTGCAATATTTCAAAATTTATTTTTTTTAAAGTTGTCTATTGAATTTTTTATTGGAATCTCCGGTGTGGCGTTATCAAAATTATAAATTGTTCTTAAATTTGCAATAAGTTGCTTTTCATCAGACAAAATTCCATGGAAACAGGAGCAATTATTGGACCATTGACAAGGGTTTTTGTTAGATTTAACCTATGATTCAAGTAGTGGGATTTGTTTTTTTTTAAATGACATAAAAAACTGTCACTTGACTATTTGATGTCATCAAATGAATTTTATTCTATTGCTTTTGTTTCTTTATTCTTCAAAAATAACAAGTCATTAGAGACGGTAAAGTTAATTTTAAAGTTGACATTAGACAAAATTGAAATGTCATGCTTAGTAAAAAAACGAAGAAATAAATGGAAATTACTTATAAAATTACAATTTCATATGACACGTGTGTAAAGCATGAGATGTTTAACAACGCGTTTATCTTAGCTCAATAATACCTTGTAGATGAAAAGAACTTTTTAAGTTATTTAAAGAAACTACTTCAAAAAAAACACACACCCACACACACAAATAAAGAATATAAAAAGTAATGACAAGTCCCCATACACATCAAGAAAAAAACTTATCTTGGAAATGGGATTTCAATCAAAAGAAGAAGACAAACCGAAGAGCAACCACAACAACTACAGCAACACTACTAACAACAACAATCCGAGACTTAACATCTATAAGACCCCGTTCTCCCAAAAAACAAACGAAGAAAACAATGATTATGGCTACAAATTCGAAGGATATGAGAACGAGTGCAAGGACAACAATGACAGGCACTACGACAATAATATATCAAAGTCTATAATTTGTCTATGTCACAGAAGTGTTTTGTGACAGTTGCTGTATATTGGTGTAAGCAGAAGAGTGGAACGTTGGTGCAATAAATTCAATTTTCTATTAAAATAAAATTTTTTCGAATTATTTAAATTTTCTTTCACAAAAGCATCCTTTCTTTCAGAAAGGGTCTATAGGAGCACCTCTTCTTTCAGAAAGGACCTATAGGGGCAGCCTTTCTTTCAGAAAGGGTCTATAGGGGCAGCCTTTCTTTCAGAAAGGGTCTACAGAAGCTCCCTTTCTTTCAGAAGTGGTCTTTGGAAGCTCCCTTTCTTTCAGAAATTTTCTATAGAAGCACCCTTTCTTTCAGAATGTGTCTATAGAAGCACCCTTTCTTTCAGAAAGGGCCTACAGAAGCAACCTTTCCTTCCGAAAGGTCTATAGAAGCACCCTTTCCTTCAGAACGGGTCTATAGAAGCACGTTTTCTTTCAGGAAGGGTCAATAGAAGCATCCTTTCCTTCAGAAAGGGTCTAAGAAGAATCCTTCCTTTAGAAAGGGTCTACAGAAGTACCCTTTCCTCCAGAAGAGGTTTATGGAAGCACCAGTTCTTTCAGAAAGGGTTTATGGAAGCACCATTTCTTTCAGAAAGGGTCTACAGAAGTACCCTTTTACTCCAGAAAGGTTTATGGAAGCACCATTTCTTTAAGAAAGGGTTTACGGAAGCACCCTTTCCTCCAGAAAGGGTCTATAGAAGCACCCTTTCTTTCAGAAAGGGACTATAGAAGCACCCTTTCTTTCAGAAAGGGACTATAGAAGCACCCTTTCTTTCAGAAAGGGACTATAGAAGCATCCTTTCTTTCAGAAAGGGACTATAGAAGCATCCTTTCTTTCAGAAAGGGACTATAGAAGCACCCTTTCTTTCAGAAAGGGACTATAGAAGCACCCTTTCTTTCAGAAAGGGACTATAGAAGAACCCTTTCTTTCAGAAAGGGACTATAGAAGCACCCTTTCTTTCAGAAAGGGACTATAGAAGCACCCTTTCTTTCAGAAAGGGACTATAGAAGCACCCTTTCTTTCAGAAAGGGACTATAGAAGCACCCTTTCTTTCAGAAAGGGACTATAGAAGCACCCTTTCTTTCAGAAAGGGACTATAGAAGCACCCTTTCTTTCAGAAAGGGACTATAGAAGCACCCTTTCTTTCAGAAAGGGACTATAGAAGCACCCTTTCTTTCAGAAAGGGACTATAGAAGCACACTTTCTTTCAGAAAGGGACTATAGAAGCACCCTTTCTTTCAGAAAGGGACTATAGAAGCACCCTTTCTTTCAGAAAGGGACTATAGAAGCACCCTTTCTTTCAGAAAGGGACTATAGAAGCACCCTTTCTTTCAGAAAGGGACTATAGAAGCACCCTTTCTTTCAGAAAGGGACTATAGAAGCACCCTTTCTTTCAGAAAGGGACTATAGAAGCACCCTTTCTTTCAGAAAGGGACTATAGAAGCACCCTTTCTTTCAGAAAGGGACTATAGAAGCACCCTTTCTTTCAGAAAGGGACTATAGAAGCACCCTTTCTTTCAGAAAGGGACTATAGAAGCACCCTTTCTTTCAGAAAGGGACTATAGAAGCACCCTTTCTTTCAGAAAGGGACTATAGAAGCACCATTTCTTTCAGAAAGGGACTATAGAAGCACCCTTTCTTTCAGAAAGGGACTATAGAAGCACCCTTTCTTTCAGAAAGGGACTATAGAAGCACCCTTTCTTTCAGAAAGGGACTATAGAAGCACCCTTTCTTTCAGAAAGGGACTATAGAAGCACCCTTTCTTTTAGAAAGGGACTATAGAAGCACCCTTTCTTTCAGAAAGGGACTATAGAAGCACCCTTTCTTTCAGAAAGGGACTATAGAAGCACCCTTTCTTTCAGAAAGGGACTATAGAAGCACCCTTTCTTTCAGAAAGGGACTATAGAAGCACCCTTTCTTTCAGAAAGGGACTATAGAAGCACCCTTTCTTTCAGAAAGGGACTATAGAAGCACCCTTTCTTTCAGAAAGGGACTATAGAAGCACCCTTTCTTTCAGAAAGGGACTATAGAAGCACCCTTTCTATCAGAAAGTGTCTATAGAATCACCCTTTCCTTAAGAAAGGGTTTATAGAAGCATCCTATCCTTCAGAAGGAGTCTATAGAATCACTTTTTCCTTCAGAAAGTGTATATAGAAGCACCCTTTCCTTCAGAAAGGGTCTATAGAAGCACCCTTTCCTTCAGAAAGGGTCTATAGAAGCACCCTTTCCTTCAGAAAGGGTCTATAGAAGCACCCTTTCCTTCAGAAAGGGTCTATAGAAGCACCCTTTCCTTCAGGAAGGGTCTATAGAAGCACCCTTTCCTTCAGAAAGGGTCTATAGAAGCACCCTTCCTTTCAGAATGGGGGAATACCTTGCAATGTTCTCCCTAAAAACGTTTTAATTTCTAAGACCCAACAAACTTTATTTTCTTTGAATGCGCATTCCATTACAACCCAATGTGGATGAGATTTGATGGTATGCAATAAAAAACCTCATCAGTTTCATACCAAAGAGTCTTTGCATTCTTCTTCATATGGATCACCTTCCACAAATCCCCAAATAACACATAAACAGAGGAACAAGAAATCAACAAAAACAAATGACACAACATTCGAGCGTCAAATCTCAATATGAAATCCTTTGGAGCCAAAGGATGTACAAAAAAACCAAAACAAATAGACATTCTTTAACACACACACACTTACACTCACAGCACATTCATACAGACCAACAGAACAAAAAACCAGAAGCATTCGAAAGCCCAACATTCACATTATTTCGAATATGCATTGACAACAAAAACAAACTTTCACAGAACGGAACAAAACTAAAAAAGCAACAACACAAAGAAAAGAAATGAAAAATGTATAACACGGCATGAGACAAATCCTTAGTGGATAGTGGATGTTTGGATGAATGTGCTCGTAACAACAAAGGCAAAATAGAAGCTGAGAAAAAAAACACACACAGAATATCTTTGCTATTTGAGCAATGAAATGAAATATTAAGCATTTCCCACTTATTCCACATGTGTGATCTTGTGCAGAGCAAAAGCAACATCAACTATTTGTCCTTGCACACAGAAGGTGAGGACAAAGTAAATAGGGTATCTATTGCAAGCAGTGAACAATGTTCCAAGCGCAAAAAAAATAGACGAAAATTAATTATCTGTGAAATGTTTTTTTGGGGAGATACCTTTTAGGTAACGAAGGAATAACATTTTGAGAATATTTTCTTTAACTGAAAGACAATGCTGTTTTTTCTATTGTTTTGTCGACAATTGGTTTTTGTACCAAAAAGCCTTGTGGCTGCAGAAGTTATAGACCACACATGTGTTAAGATCAAAACGGTTTCAGAAAATTCTTAGTCCATCTGGCTAGCTGCCATGATAACTATCGAAGTGAATAACCTATTTAGTCTAAACTTTGTACATTGTAGTATTTTTTCCAAGAGTATGTCATGTTCGAAGATAGACAATATCTTACGGCTTTTTCGTGTACTTTCCTTAACAATAGATACAATTTTGCTCGTTAACTTCAGTTTAAAGCTCTTAGAGAATTATTATGGAAGGTTAATGATGCACACCAACTTGTTGGTAAAAAATATGTTCATATCTACTCCTATGGGGTTAAATTTCTCTAAAATTATTTTATTATGGATTACTTCAAAATTACTAGATTAGGTTACTAGATTACTTCTTTAAAATAAGAACCAGAAAAGAGGAAATTAAGATGTTGGGTTTCGAGGTGAATTCAGTGCAAAAGCTAGGTATAAGTAAAATATTAGTGTCAAATTAATTGAACTGTATACTGGAAAATTAAAGAACAGGGCATTAACTTAACTTTTATGCAGTTTTGTTTTTGTTTAGGTTTTGGAATCATTACACCGTCCGACAGCCAAATTACACATGAAAATTATTATATAAAGCCACTATTCTCCTCAATAATATGACACCAACACCAGCATTGTGCTATGACTACAAGAATTAACAAGTAAGCAAAGGCTATAGTCGGACGTGGCCGACCATGTGATACCCTACACCACAACCTGTAGGAATTAGTTATGTGCAACTGCCTTGCACGCTAAATGTCCGGGTTCAATTCCCATCAAATTGTCAACGGTGGCAAAATACCCCTTAGTAATGTTGGCGATATTTCCTGAGTATTTCAGCCATGAAAAACGTCTCTACAAGTGGCAACTTAGGACGCGCCGTTCGGATTCGGCGATAAAAATAACTTAATATGAATCCATCAATAACTTAATACGAATCCATTGATATAAGAGAAGCCTCCCTTGTCTTTACTGGGATGTTTGTGGAAAATATATAAATTATACATTTCTAAAAAATATTCGAAAATTGGAAAATTTACATTGATTAGCCCATATTGCTACATCTTCAAATTGTCTTTGAATATCAGGTTCCTTTTTGAAATACACCTAAAATAAATAAATATATATACCATGCAATTTGGTATATTTGATAATTGGGAAAATTGCGAGTTTATTGAAGATATATCGTCCAATAATTGTGCACTTGTACCTCATATATGCTTCGAAAATAGTTCATTGTGGGCATATATTTTGATATCAAAAATATATTTTATATCGGTAGAAATAACTAACAATGAATAGAAATTCAAAAATTTTGCATGCAAACAAATTTATAAATCCCAAAATTATTCATATTCAATGACACACCAAAGAAGATATTATAAGTCAGCTGCGCTAACGGTGATATACCCTCAGTCTCTGCCGTATAAATATATATTTATTTGTAACACGAGTTTGCTTCAAAATACGTGGAATCTGTAGGTATCGTAATGTGGGGCTATACCAAATCAATTGTAGTAAGTTAACTTCTGAGTTTTGGAAAAGTTTGAGAATAATTTTTCCAGATTAGTAATTTTAGTTGGAGCCGGGGTTTTTGTAACCTCTGGACTATTATCTCAGGAAGTATGACTTACCCCGGAAAAGTGACCAGAATATTGACCGTGAAAAGAACCTTCTTCAAAACAAATAATAATAATAATCAAATAGAACCGATACGGATCCTCAAACTTCACTTTTCCCAAATCTTGTGTGGGGGGTACTCGAAGGACGGACCGATATAATATGGACTATTCCAACCTGATACATGACTGGATGAAATAATACGATGTGTAAAGTTTCGACCAATCAGAAAATCTCCTTGAGGGTTATCTTGCGGATTTGCGGCGCAAGTACAATCTGCTGAAAAAAATTCAAAACTATTCGAGAGGACTCTTAAATTTCCCTTTTCCGAATTTTTTGTGGGAGGTACCCAAAGGTGTGGACCGATATAGTCTTATCCGATCTATATCTGGAAGGAATAATAATATATGGAAAGTTTGGAGCAAATCGATTGCTCACTTCGCCAGTTATCGTTTACACAATTTTTCAAAAACAATTTTGATTTTTTTTGGGGGAAGTGTGGACCAACATAGCCTACATTCGAACTAAAACAAATTTTGGGCAAAATATTACGAAGTATAAAATTTTGTTCTAATCGGTAGATCCATTCGAGAGTTATCGTGCGCGCCAGCCAGCTAGACATTAAGAGAGACAGATGAACGGACAGGGCTAAGTAGACTCCAAATTGTCTGAAACGAATTTCGTCCAACCATACTTGGGGTATAAAACCGATATTTCGATGAGACAAATCTTTGGTCGTATTTTGTTTGTATCCCTTTATCCTGAATACTGAGGAATAAAATAGGTGGCAAGGCGACCCCATGTTGCAATATATGTATAAAAACTCCAATTTGACAACTGATCTGAACGTTTCTCTGTCATCATAGAGACAATTTGTAGCATGGGAGGAAATTGTGGTTCTCTACACAAAACCCATTATATTTTAGACAGTAGGCCCGTTATCTAGCAGACACATTTTTGCAATTTGCATCAGGGGAAAGGTCAGTAGTTATTATTCCATGTGTAGGCTACTTTGCCGGTATATGTCCTCCAGGAATTAAAATATGGACCAAAAATAAAATTTGTATATATTTCATACAAAAGTAATGGTCTATGTCACCCGCTAAATAATATCAGATCATCATGCAAAATTATAGGAATTTTCTTCTACATAAACTGTTGTGTGACTATTGAGTTATAATTGCGACTACTAGAGTGTTAATTACTACACTACAAACAAAAAACTGTATATATTAGGCTGGAACTCTGTTATCTTATCATGTACACCAACACAATTGACATCAATAGAAAGGTCACGCGTCCCTCTTCCAAGTATAGCTTACTTGCCCAAAATGTCTCTTCCAGGAATAAAGATATAAGCTGTATACTAAAATTTTTCACAATTTTCACACAAAAGTTTTGGTCCATTTAACCCTCTAAATATTATCTGATCGCCATCTCAAATTGCAAGCTAATTCTTTCTCATATACTCTTACCTTATTTAAAATTTCGAGGCGATCTGACTATTACTGCGACTTACAGAGCATACACAAAATCGGATAAAAATTATGTTTTTGGTCCATTTCACCAGCTAAATATTTCACGATCATCACCATTTAAAATAGCGATCTATTCTTATGTGAAGCCGACCTCCATACCAAATTTCGTGACGATCGGTCCATAATTGCGGCCTGGAGTTTGATTACAATTTATAATGGATAGACGGACACACGGACGGACGGACGGACACACATCTCGCTTTATCTAGCCGAGATATGAAGATTGGTATACCACATTGGGGGTCTCCGACGAATATTTCGCGGTGTTACATGAATTTTTACCAAAACAAACTTATAATACCCTTTCCACATAGTGGTGTAGGGTATAAAAATTTTTTTTTGAAAAATTTTGTCCTTTGAAATTTGAATGAAAGTGTGAACCTACATACATATGTATATCCACAAATTTTTGGAGGTTGCCTACTTCCAGCAAAGATCAAGGGCATTTCGGCCATTTGGAATAAATAATGTATAAAAACCCCTTAAAAATTCGCAAAATCTGACATCACCGTTCTATGGGGCCCTTTCTATGGGGCCTAATCTGAAAATTTTTTTTAAGGTGGTTTTCTAACACTAGAAAATACTGAAAAGGGGCATAAGAAAACATCCCATGTTAAATTTGAAGGCAATTTTTAAAAAAAATTAACCGATATATAGCAAAATCGGCAATATCCAAATCTGAACCGATTTTTGTGAAAAATCGGTGATAATACTCAGGTGCCTAAGAAATTAACACATATTAAATTTGAAAGCTATTCGATCAAAATTGAACGAGAGATTTGTATGATGTTACTCATACGTTTTTGAACTAGACCGATGATGAGGCTAATAGATTTCGCAGCGGCAAAAAACATGGTAGATTTAAGCATATCGACATTTGTAAGAGCGCCCGGCTGTCTCCAGACCAGAAGACAAGAAATCAAATTAGCCACGTTTTGATAGATGTAAGACATTCATCGAGCATGTTGGAAGTACGTTCATTCCGAGGACAAAACATAGACTCGGACCACCACCTTGTTTCAGTAAAGGTAACAAAAAAGCTTCGAACAGACATAACACGAAAGTTAGACATCGGTAATCTGTAATCACAACAGAAGTCACAGCATATTCCACTCAACTAGCCATATTGCATAATCTAACCACTCCTTGTCCCGATAACATATCTGCACAGTGGGAAGCATTGTTAATTTCATGCAAACAACCGCGATATTCGTACTTGGATACCATCCGCGAAATCCATACTTGGATACCAGGGACCTCCATCAAGCAACCTCTGGTATGACCAAGAGCGTCGTGCTACTACCGAAGAGGAAAATGCGGCACTTATGGCTACTCTACAATCAGTAACAACGCGTAGCGCACGGGAGAAGTATGGAAGCACGAAAAAATCGAGATGTGCAGGAGCCAGAATGAAGTCCGGTAATGCTATCAAAAAGTGAAACATCAAACTGGTGACTTTGGCAATATAATTTGGAACTCATAACTATATGTATCAGTATCTGATAACTATTGTACTGAGGATACGGAAATATTATTTTTCTAAACTGTTAGTATTCAATAGTAGCGAAGACGGCGAAAATACCACCCAATCCCAGAATTCGATATTGAATGTATACTTCCAGGTCAGGATGAGGTAAAGAAAGCAATAAAACGGCAATAAAGCAGCAGAAGGTGATGGCCAACCATCCGAGCTGTTCAAACCGGAGGCGACACGTTGATAAGATGTATGCATCAGCTAGTTAACACAATCTAGCAGGAAGGACGCGTACCCTACGATTGGAACCTGGGCATCCTGTGTCCCGTCCACAAGAAGGGATATAAGACTGTGTGCTCCAACTGAAAGAGCATAAGCCTGCTCCTTATTGCTTAAAAGATAGTGTCAGGAATAATGTACACACGACTAACGCCTAATTGGGCCACACCAATGCGACTTCAGACCAGGCAAGTCAACCATTGACCAGATATTTACCCTGCGGCAAATCCTTGAAAAGGCCCAAGACACTTACCATCTTTTTGTCGATTATAAAGCAGCATTGAACAGTCGCTTATATTTAAATGTATTCCAAGCTATGTCTGAATTTGGTATCGCCGCAAATCTCATTCGGCTTTGTAAGATGACTTAAACTGATACTCGTTCCGAACAGATTACTACACTATATAATGGAAATAAAGATTGGTCATCATCATTCATTTTTGTAGCCACAACAATGCACAGTGGATCCACCCATTGGCCAAAAATAAAAAAATGAATGTCTAAATTTTGGTATAACATCTGGCAACTTTGACAGCTATGACATTGACCTTTTTAAAAATATATTAGTTTTTGTTTCATTCGAACGCGATCTTCTTAAGAATAGCATCAAAAGTCGGAACATATGACTAATATTTTTTGTTATGAGTACAACCTATATTTTAAGTGCAAGTAAAAGTATTCAAAATATCGCGAAACTAATACAAATAGCAAAATATTATATTGGATTTTGAAGGAGGAGGTAATAGCTTAATTCTCATTAAAAAATAGTGTTTTAGCGTGGTGTTGAATTCTAGTTAGCTGCGTATTTTCTTAGTGTATTTTGTAATGCTAATTCGATCATATACTTAAATTTGACCTAAGGTTTTAGTCATGATGCCCACCAGTGCCCACCTCGGGAATAATTTTCCAAAGTAGGTCAGGGGTTTAAGATTATTCAGTATTAAAATCAGCTGCCATCTAGTGCCAGACTATAAATGGTGGGTCGCTGACTAGAGCTGCCCTAGAATTGGGTTTCTGTGGATATATTAGCGTATAATTCTGTTATCTAACCACATACACTAACATTATTGGCATCAGTGGCAAGATGAAGAAATCTTCTTCCAAATTAGTCTTACGTTGGCGGTATGTGCCTTCCAGGAAGAACGCTATAAGATCTATATTAAAAATTTTACCAATTTTCAGACAAAAATATTGATTTTTTTAATCCGCTAAATTTGTCGGATTTTATGTTGTTTTGGGGATTGTTTTGTTTCCCCAAGCCTATTTTTGCATCATAAGATAATCGGGACCTTTGTTCATGTCATTTTGTATAAGCAGCATAAAACAATTATTACCGTATACCCCCTCTAGAGGGGTAAGGGGGGAGAATGTCACGCTCGTGGCTTCTTAAAACACTCTTCGCAGCAGCACAAAGCTGTAATCGGCGCAATGGCTTGATTTTTACACTCTAAATATTTTTGGCCACTTTCTCCATACAAGTGGATCCACTGTGCAATGGTTTGAAATGAATGATTGGACATAAATCGTCGGTGTCATGCTTAAGTGGACTTAGAGAAAATTTACTTTTGGTCCCATAAACATTACTATAAAGAAAAAATCGATCAGTTGGCACGCGTTAATGTTTTTGGATTAAATAAAACAAGTAAAAAAGTATCAGTCGGCTTTGCCGACAGAGATATACCCTCAGCCTGTGTAAATTGAAACACTTTTTTCCCAAAAAACGTATGTATTTAGGGTGTTTCAAAATTTTGGACGTATGAACCGACAAAAATGTTGATTAAAGTTCAAAAGTTTTGCGGAGGAGGTACTAAAAGGAATGGACCGACATAGACCATAGGGGTGCCATAGGGGGTTTTTTAGACCCTTCGGGCTGTTTTCTCAAGAAGTATTGACTTGTCCCTGAAAAAACTTTTACCATCGAAATTGAGGCAGAGAAATCAAAGTGAGTCGAGAGCAGGTCTTAAAGTGAATTTATCCGAAATTTTGTGCGAGAGGTACCGGATGGAGTGGACAAATGTAGTCCATATTCGAACCTGATCTATATCTGGTGAATATATTAAGATGTTTAAATATGGACCAAATCGGCCACTCCCTTCAAGAGTTATCGTGCGCACAATTTTTCCGAACATTTTTGAACTTTTGTGGGAGAGGTACCTGAAGGAATGAACCGATATGGCTTATCTTCGAATTTAAACTAAGTTTGGACACAACATTACGAAGGCCAAATTTTGGACGGAATCGGCACATCCGTTCGAGAATTATCTTGCGCACATGGTGTCATAAGGGTTTTTTCAACCTTCAGGCTATTTTCTCAGGAAGTATGGACTTGCCCCTGAAGAAACTTGTACCTTCGTATAGAGGACAGTAAATACAAGTTGTTACAACAAAAACCAAGGCAATTCGAGAGCAGGTCCTAAACTGAATTTTCCGAAATTTTGTGTGGGAGGTACCCGAAGGAGTTTATCGATTGAGTCCATATTGGAACCTCATCTATGTCTGGTAGAAATTTCACAATGTGCAAAGTATGGACCAAATCGGTTACTCCCTTCAAGAATTATCGTACGCACAAATTTTCCGACAATTTTCGAACTTTTGTGAGGGAGGTACCGGAAGGAGTGGACCAATATAACCCATCTTCAAACTTAAACTAAGTTTGAAAAAAATATTGCGAAAGCCAAATTTTGGACCAAATTGGTTTATCCGTTTGAGAGTTATCGCGCACCATCCAGACAGACAGACGGACGGACAGACATTGCTAGATCGACTCCAAATTTTCTGAAACACATTTCGTCCAAACATACTTGGGGTCTAAAACCTTTATTTCGTTGAGGCACATTTTGCCCGTATGAAAGTGTATACATATACCCTCGTTAGCATAAATGCTGAGGGCATAAAAAGAAAAAAAGCGTTAAGTTCCGCCGGGCCGAACTTTTTATACCCACCACCATAAAATATTCTGAACTAAAATGGAATAATTATTTTCTATCCTGTCCACAATTTGAGGCGGAGATAATCTGTGTCCACTGATACCTAAATAAGGTAAACAAAATGCATATAGAAATGCCTTCAATCGGTTGGCAACCTTATATGGGGATAAATTAAAGTATGGGCCCATGTTGATAATTGTTGGTGGAGAAGTTTTGTGACCACTGGGTACCTTAAATGTCTAATTGCAGATACTTCGGTCAAAATTGTAGCTGAAATCCTCAAAATACCGAAAATCGGGAGGTACCTTTATATGGGGGGGCTATACCAAAACAGGGACCGATGTTGACAGTTTTTAGTGGAGATATTTTATGACCACTGCTAAACCTCAAATATCGTATTACAAATAGTTTGGTTAAAAACTGTTGCTAAAATCCTCACAATATCGAAAATCGGGAGGTGGCGTTACATGGGGGCTATACCAAAACATGGACCTATGTTGACAATTTTTAGTGGAGAAGTTTTATGACCACTAAGAACTTCAAACGTCAAATTACAGGTAATGCGGTCATAAAATGTAGCTAAAATCCTCAAAATACCGAAAATCGGGAGGTTGTACGGGGGCTAGCTATAAAAAAACCTGGAGATATTTTGACAATTTTTGGAGGAGATGTTTTGTGACCACTGGGAACCATAAGTGTTAAATTACAGGTAGTTCGGTCAAAAATGTATCAAAAATCCGCAAAATACCGAAAATCGAGAGGTACCGTTAAATAGGGAGGCTATACCAAAACATGGACGTATGTTGACAGTTTTCGGTGAAGATGCTTTGTGGCCACTGGTAGCTTCAAACGTCAAATTACAGGTAGTTCGGTTAAAAATTGTAGCTACAATCTTCAAATTACCGAAAATAGGGAGGTACCATTATATGGAGGCTATACCAAAAAATGGATCTATGATGACAGTTTTTGGTGGAGATGTTTTGTTATCACTAGGAACCTCGATTGTCAAATTAAAGGTAGTTCGGTCAAAAAATGTAGCTACAATCCTCAAAATACCGGAAATCGGGAGGTACCGTTATATGGCGGCCTATACCAAAACGTGGACCTATGTTGACAGTTTTCGGTGGAAATGTTTTGTGACCACTGAGAACCTCAAACGTCAAATTACTGGTAGTTCGGTAAAAAATTTTAGATAAAATCCTTAAAATACCGGGAGGTACGGTTATATGGGGGCTATAACAAAACGTGAGCCGATATGGCCCATCTCCAAACTTAACCGGCCTATGGAAAAAAGACACACGGGTGTTAGATAAAATCCTTAAAATACCGAAAATCGGAAGGTACCGTTATATGGGGACTTCGAACTTGACCTGCCTATGGAAAAAAGATACTCGGGTGCAAAAATATAGCGCTCTAGCTCAATTATTGCTAACGCTAGAGTGATTACAACAGACGCACATGGCTAGATCGTCTTAGAATTTTATACTGATGAAGAATATATACTTTATATGGTCGTAAATGATTAGTTCGATGTGTTCCAAACAGCAAAACAAAATTAATATACCCTTCATACTACGGTGGAGGGTATAAAAATAGGAATATGCCATTCAAAAAAATAATGTATATGGGCCAATAATTATTTGTGCTACCTGCACTTTGCAGTATTTTTGGTATAATACAATCTGGCCCGTAGATTTGTGGACTGAGATTGAACGAAGTCAATCTAAAAATCCCATACCTTATAAGGTCCTTCGATTGTGGAAAAAATAACTCAGTAAAAGTTACTGTTTTAAATTAAATATAGTTTTTAAATCTTTTATTCGGAGGACTCTGAAAACGACTTTGTTCAATACTATCATTACATTGCCTTTTACCCACAAGTCTAGTATCTGCAGTATAGATTTCAAATGTTTAATCCAGCCTCTTTTACTTATATATTATTTTTACTTAAAAATTACATTTCATCATTGTTTGACAAATATTTGGACTTTATCCTTTTCTATTCATCCGTTAAATGAATATTTCCTTTAACTCTTTCAAAGGAAAAAAGATACACTTGGATTTAGTATCGCATTTCTTCAGCTTTTTTTCCTTTTGTAATTCTTTTATCACAATTTTTTCGTCGAAAGGACATTGTCATCATCATCGCTATGACAAACTATTTCTTTGTATTATTTACACATACCTAACCTAACTGTTTATAAAGGATAAGTAAAAAAGGATTTGTCTATAGTCTAGAGCAAAGAAATGTTAGACAATTTAAGGAACAAATAACATCCTGTTTCGGTAAGAATCCTTTCGATTTCATTTTACTTTGAGAGGTTTAATTTCATTTTGAAAGCAACCCATACAAATGCATGTTAAAGGAAGTTTTTTGTACACACACACATTCGCAATTTAAAGGAACTACCGATAAGTGTATGCGTAAGCACGTGTATTTGCTGTAAAATCTTTTGTTGGTCTCCATTGGTGTTGCTTGACTTTGAAATTGATTTTTGTAAAGCCTTTTTCTGGGTCTAACCCAAAAGAAAGGCCATAAAATGCGGCCTGTATTGATAAAAAGGAATTTGTTTATCCTTGGCAAAATGTATCATTATCGGTAATGCAAAATGAAAGAAGACGAAAAAAAGAAACCTTAAACAAATATTTGTGTGTGTGGATTTCTTATCACAAAAAGAAAAGTAGGAACAAAGAAAAAACAATACTCGTACATAGTTGATATTCTTTTCAAATGAAATCCGCAAGAATATTTGTCATCTACTTAAAAGTACTTCAACTAAGATAGATTTAATCCTTCCAGGGTGTACATATGATATGTAGTATTGTTACTTTCCTTGGAATTGTTTAAGTAACCATGGATAGGGGGTTTGTGTTTCAATTTCAACGGTCAGCACTAAAGGTCAATGAATTTTATAAGAATGTTGCCATATGTACTGAAATATTTCGGAACCAATACATAATTTAAAAAAAAATCCAAGTCTTGGAATATAACGCAAACTATTTACTAAGACGATATAGCTATGCAACATACATAATTCAGATCTAATCAGGAGGCATCCCTAGGTAGGATTAAAACATCCTTCTTGTCTTACAAATTTTTAGAATATTTCCACCCAAAATGCATTTGCCATTTCAATTTGAAAATATTTAATTTTGTTCAATTTGAAAATATAACATTTTGTTAACAAAGAAATCATTTATTTTGCTATGATTCAAGGTTATACTGCGGTACCGAAAAAGTATTGGATAGTTTTCTGCTGTAATTCGCCCCACAAAATGTTCGCTTCGAAATTTTTTGTTTCCTTTCCCATTGAGAGTGAAAATTGTAGACCAAGAAAATGTTACGTTTTGGGTATTTCATCGTAAAGCAAATAAAACATATTCACATTGTGGTGAAAGGATGAACATTTTTTGCCATATGGATGAATATGTTTGATTGTACGAAATGAATGACTGAATGGACTGACTGAACTGAATGAATGTTATTGATGATTCTTTTGTTGATTTGTGGTTTCTTTTGTTATTGATTGATTACAAATTTCCGTAAAAAGGAAATATCGAAGAAGAAGAAAGATAAGGCATGAAAAAAAACGGTTGATGTCGTTTGGGTCGATTATATGTAGGATTTTTTATATATACATATGTAAGTATACTGTTCAAGAGTCACAGTAATGGTGTAATTATGTATTTTCGACTTAAACTATGCACAGCAGGGACGTAGCCAGGATTTCATTTCGGGGGGGGCCCACCTGACCAAAATTTTGAAAGTTCATGTTAGCGGAAATGTCGTATTTAGCAAAGATGTAAACCCTATTTTTGACTTATTTTACTGATGAAATAATTTTCATTACTATTTTTTAATTCAAATGGAGTAAGACTGCTTGGCCAATTTTATCTTGTTTTTAGAACTTTTTTCACAATATGTCACAGTTAATATATGTTCAAAACAATGAATATATTAATAATCCCATATATTTTCGGACGTATCATTTATCAAATAATTCACAACTACAGTGAATGTTATGAAAGTCAGTGATAACACTTCGGTAAGACCAAAAGAAAGCGAATACAATCGGAAAACCTTAGAAATATCATAACATTTACTTTTCAAATATCTCAACATTATAATTTTCAAATATATGCAAAAATCGGATGTCTACTTATCACAAAGAATATCTGAAGGCCGAGAAATAATGCTGAGCAATAGTTAGTCTATCCATAAAGAAATTCTAGCACCTATTCGCGGTTACATAAGTGACAAATTCTGTCGCCAAATCGTGCATCTGTCAATAGACTAATTTTGGCGTCCAATCGTCGGACTTCACTTATAGAAATTCTGGTTTCCTATCCTGGATCTTCTCATGAATTGATCAGAAACAAAGGAAGCATTGGAATCCAGTCTTAAATTCTATTAAAATTAAATTATTTCGCCCAATCCAAGGTCTATACCTGTATACATTCTTTTAGCAAAAATCTATAAAAACAATTTTCCCAATCTACATTTTTTATACTTTCAGTCTTTAGCCAAAATGTGCCTCATCGAAATAATGACTTTAGGTCCAAAGTGTGTTTGGAAGAAATCTGTTTCAGAAAACTTGGAGTCGACTTAACTTTGTCCGTTCGTCTGGGTATCTGCCTGGAGAGCACGATAATTCTCAAACAGATCAGCAGGATTCGTTCCAAAATTTGGCCTTCGTTTTATTTTGATCAACTTCGAAGATGGGCCACATCGATCTACTCTTTTGGCAAACTTCCGCAGAGTATTTCAAAAATTGTCAGCGAAGTGCAGTTTAAGACCTCCCTGGATAAGCTGTTTAAGCTTAAGACCTCAATGGTAATGGCTTCACTTCCTTAATGCTTATAATTTAGTTATAAGTAAAATTATGAAATAAATAAAAAGAACTCTTTGGAAACGCTTTGCTTTTTTGCAACTAGTGTTCTCGGGGCCCCTATTATTACATAACAAGTTTTTCAAAGGCAAGTCTATACTTCCAGAGAAAATGGCCCGGAAGCTGTAAAGAACACCCAAGGTAATCATGTGTAGTGGCTAGTGCGCACGACAACTTTCGAACCGGATACTGCGTTGGTGCAAACTTTATTTATCGCAATCATTTAGCGAACCTTAGATATACAAAATTCGAAGATGATGCTTTTTGGTCTACTTCTTTTGGTATTTTCCCCCCAAATTTTAAGAATTTTAGCTAAAGTGGTATGCGCGAGTTTTCTTGAACGAAGCAACAGATTTGGTCCAAACTTTGGATTTAGCAATATTTTTTCCAAACTTTGTTTTTGCTCGAAAATGGGCCATACTGGGGTACCTTCCTCACAAACCTTCAAAATAGTTGTTTAAGTGCACTTTAAGGTCTATTTGAGGATCTTTAGACATTTTTACTGAAGGTATTCCTTGTGTTTAGAGCGGTGTTATGTATTTCGTGGGCAAGTCCATATTTCCTGACATAAGGGTCAAAAGGTGAAAATTATACTGTGGCGAACTGAAATGACTGGTGGGCGCAATATCTTTTAAAAGGAATGACTCCCAAAATAAGATCTACACCCAAAATGAACCATCTCCACATATCAACCATACGCAAGCGATCTTCATTCAAAATATCAGAATTACGAAAATTAGGGTCACATAGTACTTTCATGTATTTTCTGTACGTATTTCCAAAACCAACTCCATTTATCTACGCTACGGAAAATGTAGTTCCTTACAACCAATACTAAATTTAGAACCCTTTAGTACTTTCCGCACACATTCGTAAGTACGAATTTCCAAAATTACCTCCATATTTCAACCCCAAACTTCAACAATAATCTTAATTCCAAATTTCAGGATTCTAGTTCTATTCAAATTTTACAAAATTTAGTACCATTTAGTACACATAAATAAGAACTTCCAAAACTAACTCCAAGTCCCAAACCCTTACTCCAACAGTAACCTAAATTCCTAATTTCAGGATTTTAGCTCTATCCGTTCACATAATACAAAATGAAACCAAATTTAGTACATTTTAGTACTTTTCGCACACTTTTAGTTCAAATTTCTAAAAGCCCTTTGGTACATCTGTCATACACTCAATCAGTGGCCCCCATTTCAAAGTTCTAGCTCTACCGGTTCGCCAAATACAATCGGTACCATATTTAGTACCTTTTAGTACTTTTCGTACCGTTCCCGTACGGATTTCCAAAAACCCAAAAACCCAACAAAATTTCAAGATTCTAGCTTCAGCCGTTTCGTCGGGGCGTTGATAAATCATAAAGTCAGTCAGTGAGTCAATCACTTTACTCTTTTATTAGTATATATTGTTGAATTGCTCTTATAAAAAATTTCAAAAACAAAATATCGCCAAAATGTTTTTTCTGGATGTTGTTTATAAGCCAAAGTCATGGACATAATATGTTACAAACGTTCAATAAATACAAATAAACGTTTTTTTTCTGAACTCAGTAACACTTACTGTTAGCCTAAAATTTCTATTAAACGCTTAAACAACACCTTAAAACTTAACAAGAACTACGCATGAAATTGCTCAAAAAGCCTAACTTGTTCATTATCTTTCCCGGGCCCCCCGGGCCCCCCCCCCCCTGACTACGTCGGTGATGCACAGCATGCCTAAATGAAATACTTTTTGAGAAAAAAAACGGAAAACTGAAGTAATGTAGTTTAGAACAAATAGGTTAACAACGGTTATAATAAGGACTGGGCCGGGATGGGATATCACATCGCTACCCCTGTTCATTTGTTTCTTAAGAATGAATATTTATTTTAGGGAGATATTAAAGTAATTCGCCACCCAGGCTCTTCATGTAGAAAATAGAACTATCGTAGACTAAGTATTTTCCTAAATGCACAACGATTATTTAAATGACATATTCTGTAGAGACCTTGAGGGACTGGGCCACCAATCACCATCTCTGTAATAATATATAATTGTCCACAAACATCCCATAAGGGACAAGGGAGACTTCTCTCATATCAATGAGTGCACCCCGATTCATATTAGCTCAATGATATGGGACCTACAGTTTATCGCCGAGTCCGAACGGCGTGTCTAAGACACCACTTTTGTAGAGAAGTTTTACATGGCAGATATACTCAGGAAATGTCGCCAACAAATTGGAAATTGGGATGGAAGGAGAATCTGCTAAAGTCGGTCTGGCGGTAAACGGCTAGAAGATAAAGTTTATGGTGTCGACGCGCAATGCGTCCATTGAGATCGGACCAACTGTTGAAGTTGGTTCCTATAATTTTTGAGGTAGTAAAAGACTTCGTCTACCTCGGCACCGCCGTAAACACAACAAACGACATCAGTTGTGAAATAAAAAGAAGAATTGTATTGGCCAACAGATGCTACTTTGGCTTAAGTAAGCACTTCAAAAACAAAGCCACAACTCGTCAAACAAAAATAACGCTTTACAAAACACTGATACTATCCGTGCTGATGTATGGTTCCGAAGCCTGCTTGGCGTGTTTGAGAGAAAAATTCTTCGAAAGAACTACGGACCAATCTGCGTTGAGGGTGAATATCGACGTCGTATGAACCACGAGATGTATCTGCTATACAACGACATCAATATAGTTAAACGTATCGAGATGCAGCGATTGCGTTGGCTAGGCCATATAATATGAATGAGCGATGATGAACCCGCTAAAAAATGCACGCAGAATTGGCAGGCCAAAGAATAGATGGCGCAAAAAAGTGGATGAAGAGATGACAAGGCGCGGTATTCGAGAAACCGAAGCACTAAACAGAGAGAATTGGAGATCTTTTCTTAGTTCGGTCTATGGAACAAATGTTAGCAGAGTTTTATATCTATTCCATGTAGCTTGTCGATTGTGATCAAATATAACAAATATACCAAAATGCATTTAGCTATCGCCTTTTTATAAAATTACTAGCAGACCCCGGTCCGCATTGCTGGCCCTTCGTAGTGAGTTTCTACATCACTTCTTCGGTCCATTGTCAAACCGATTAGGATTTTAAATTTATCAACATATTTGGTCTGTAAACTTTCTTTTCTCTTACAGGCTGCCGGATTTTTTCGCCCATTGATGCTGTTTAGGATTTATTATCGTCCATGTCCCCTGTCTTTATCCTAAAGCGATCTAATTATAAGTCGAATTCTCCTGCTTTATAATCGCTATATTTGTTAAATTTATGAGTGCACCGGCTTGCAAATTAACTTTCATATAAGTCTCGATATGTTTTAGTTTTTCATGGCTGATGGACCGTTGAACCTCACCATTTAAGAAAATTTGAAAATATATCGTTTTTCTTGATTGGGGACGCAACCACCGTTGTCTCGAAATTTAATTTGCAAGCCGATGCACTCATAAGTTTAGCAAATATAGCGATTATAAAGTAATAGGCCACCGAAATTCGTCTACAAATCTAAGGCATTTTGGACCACGGGACATTTCTTAATGTTTTCTCAACACTGCAAAAATGTAAGTTCAGTAGTTTTTGAAAAATAATGTATTAGAATGAGTGTCCGTGGTCATCAGTTTTCCAAATGTAACATATTTAAAAAAGTAGACATGGTCCTGTACTTTGGCTTCAAATATGCAAATATACAAATATACAACCCCATTCCCTCCGAAAATTTATACTGAAACAGATATAATCATAAGTTTGCCTTAGACATATAGCGTTTAAAAGAAAGCCGTGGGAAAAGCGCCCCACCTCCTCCGCAATTTATAAAATATACATAACAACGGCAAACATTGAGCTTTTGCTGCAAATTTGATGGAAATCTGTTTTTGCAAAAAAAAAAAAAAAAAAAAAAAAAACAAGTAAAAAAGTATCAGTCGACTGTGCCGACAGAGATATACCCTCAGCCTATTTGAATTGAAACTTTCGTCTACGGTCAGATCGAATGTACCTAGGGTCTTCTCAGTATTTTATGGCGTCTTTTGAACATTTGAACTTGCGGACAAAAATGTGGATTAGGATTAAAGTTCAAAAGTGTTTCAGAGGAGTTACTTTAAGGAATGGACCGACATAGTCCATTATGGAAGTGGATCTTATTTTGGGAGTCATATCTTTCGATAGATATAGCTCCCACTAGTCATTTCAGAGGGTCATCATGTACCTTTTGGACCATTATGCCAGTAAGCATGAACTTGTCCACGCAAATATCGCTGTAAACAGGACTACACATTTCCAAAGGATCTTTGAACAGACCTTAAACTGAACTCAGACACAAATGTTGAACTTTTGTGTTTATAAATATATGGGGAGGTACCCATTTTAGAAGTTTAACTAAATTTGGAAAATATTAGAAGCATCCAAAGCTTGGACCAAACTTGTTCAAGAGATATCGTGTATACCATTTAAATGGCATTTTTTAAATATTCGGGGAAAGTGCCGGAAGTTTTGGATCGGTATTGCCTATCTTCGAACTGCAACTATGACAAAATGTTACGAAGGCCAAATTTTGGACCAAAGCTGTTAGTTCGAAAGTGATCGTGCTCTCCAGCCACTATATATTGTGCCATAGAAGTTTTTTACACTTTTGGGTTGTTTTCTCAAGAAGTAATTGAGGCAGCGAATGCAAGTTGATTCAACAAAAATCAAAGTGATTCCAGAGCAGGTCTTAAAGTGAATTTATCCAAAATTATGTGTGGGAGGTAGCCGAAGGAGTGGACAAATATTGTCCATATTCGAACCTAAATCTGGTATCTATATATGGTAGATATATTATGATGTGTAAAGTTTGGACCAAAATGGTAACTCCCTTCAAGAGTTATCGTGCGAACAATTTTTCCGAACATTTTTGAACTTTTGTGGTGGAGATACCTGAAGGAGTGGACCCATATGGCTTATCTTCGTACTTAAATCATGTTTGGACAAAATATTACGATGGCCAAATTTTGGACCGAATTGGCAGATCCGTTCGAGAGTTATCTTGCCATACAACCGCTACACACGGTATCATAGGGGGTTTTGGCAACCTTCAGGCTATTTTCTCAGAAAGTATGGACTTGCCCCTGATGAAACTTGTACCATCGTATGGGGGACAGTGAATACAATTTGTTGCAACAAAAATCGAAGCGATCCGAGAGCAGGTCCTAAACTGAACTTTTCCGAAGTTCTGTGTAGGAGGTACCCGAAAGAGTGGACCGATTTAGTCCACATTGTAACCTCATCTAAGTGTGGTAGAAATATAGATAGATAGATAGATAGATAGATAGATAGATAGATAGATAGATAGATAGATAGATAGATAGATAGATAGATAGATAGATAGATAGATAGATAGATAGATAGATAGATAGATAGATAGATAGATAGATAGATAGATAGATAGATAGATAGATAGATAGATAGATAGATAGATAGATAGATAGATAGATAGATAGATAGATAGATAGATAGATAGATAGATAGATAGTTAGAGTCTATATTGGAACCTAATCTATGTTTGGTAGAAATTTCACGAAGTGAAAAGTATGGACCAAATCAGTTTCTCCCTTCAAGAGTTATCGTGCACACAAATTCTCCGAACATTTTCGAACTTTTGTGGGGGAGGTACCGGAAGGAGTGGACCAATATAACCTATCTTTTAACTTAAACTAAGTTTGGACAAAATATTACGAAAGCCAAATTTTGGACCAAATTGGTTCATGCGTTCAAGAGTTATCGTGCGCACCAGCCATCCAGACAGAATCTGTCTGAATCTGAATTTCGTCCAAACATACTTGGGGTCTAAAACCATTATTTCGATGAGACACATTTTGCCCGTATGAAGGTGTATATACCCGCGTTAGCATAAATGCTGAGGGTATAATAAATAAATTGAAAATTGTAAAACTAAATTTTTTTCCCATAAAAACCAAAGATGGGTTACGACGCCATTTGATTTTTATTTATAAATATATGGCGTTCACTTTAAAATTCAAGAAAATATGCATCCTATTTTCACCGAGCGCCATCCCTGTACATTCCTTGAAAAGTTCAGGAAAATCGGTTGAATAGCTTTGTAGATGTAACATATTTAAAAAAATGGGCATGGCCAAGTCTTTGGGTCATAAAAAAGTAGGAGACACAACCACAATTGCCTCATAAATTAATTTCCAAACCGATACATTCGAAATTATTTTAAATATAGCATTTTTAAAGAAATAGGGTATAGGGGAAATACCCCGCACATTTTAATTGTACTTTCCGTGACAATTTCAGGAAAATCAGTTCAGTAGTTTTTGTAGAAAAGATAAAAATTGAAAATTAAAAAAGTGGTCGTAAAAGTAAGCGTAATGATATGTTCTTTGCATAAAAACCTAAGTTGGGTTATGGCGAACATTTCAATAAAAGAATTATCCAAACCGGTCCAGCCGTTATCAACTGATGCCATTACCAACGAAAGACATTTGATTTTTAATTATGTAGAAGATATAGCATTTTTAAAGAAATATTGTATAGGGGAAGTACCAAATCCCCTTCCGAAATTCAACAAAATACGTAGCCTATTTTCAGCGGGGGCCATTCTTTGTTGACCCTGTTTTCAAGATTTATAAATTATTATTCAGTTATGAACACTTATGTTACAAAAATGTATGAAATATCGGAAGAGCACGTGTTTTAGCGTGCTCAAAACATTTGCAACTCCGTTGTACGAATATCTAGTTGTTCGTTTGTGACGAGTTTTTCTACTGATTGGTGTAAGGTTGTTTTTATTCAGAAAAAAGGGGGCAAAAAACTTTAATGAGGAGTACATTTCATTCCACATATGTTTTCTTTTGACAGACAAGTATGCCGAAAACAATACATGTCTAAATTTTTAAGAAAAATATGAACTACGAGAATGATCAGAAGTTTATATCAAAACCTTGCAAAAATTTTCATTTTTGAAAATAGACCAAAAATAAACATATGAACAGTACAATAATTAAAATTGAGCTGCATACTGCATACTGCGTAAGAAGTACTAAAATCGCTTTAAGATGGGAAGGAGGTTTATGGACAACTGCATCCCCTGCAGGTGATGATCAAATAATAATACGAATTATTACGCAGATCTCTCAGAGGTCATCAACAGATGTTAAAATTAGGCTTGACAACGATAAATCAATACAAACCTCTCCGATACACACCACTGATACCGCTATATCAAACTAGGCAAATTTTAGGAAAACAGTAATTTCCAGGAAAAAGGCAATTTTTCATAGAAATTTTGCAAAAATTGTTTGGAATTGTTTCTGGAGTAGTGAAATCGAGTCTCTCTCATCAATTCAAATGAATATTTAAGTTATATGACTTCAAAAAGTGTATTTGAAAACCGAAATATAATAGGATTTGTCCCCTTATACAAAAAAGTTGACCCAAAATGTAGAAGGTGTTTTCTATTGTCCTGGAGGTTTTTTTGTGGACATAAATGGTACTGGAGGCATGAGGACGAGATATTTATCAGATTTAAGAACTAACCGGAGAGGTAACATTTCGAAATCGTACCATGTACATACCATAAGTGACGTATATAAGGGTGCGTTGAAATAATACAGCCACTAAACGCATATATGTATAACCACGTAACACTTGTATTTTTTTGCATATATGCTTGTGTTCTTATCGGACACGATCAGATTAAGTGATCAAAATTCATATGCGAAGTTCTGGACACTAGACTATTAAATATAAAATAAAACCATGGTATTTAAAAATTATCCTTAGAGTACAGGATTCCAAAGGATATATTAAATTATTAAGTTAACTGGTTCCATTTACGATGTCTTCAGATATTAAATAAAAGGTTTATCTTCCAATATACTATCAAAACAAAACTAATTTCTTCAGATTTTTAATCAATTTTTTTCAGTTGCAAATGTTTTGAGCTGATACAAAAGTGAGTTCGAGATTTTTTTGTATATTTTTGTAAAATAAGTGCAATTTTTGCAAATTATTTTTTAAATCTTTAAAAAGGGCTCAATAAACAATCAACATACAAAAATATTTTTATTTCAAATCCATAAATTACCACAGAACTATATAAAATGTGAAATAGTCATTACAGTTGCAAATGTTTTGAGCAGTACTGTGTATTAGGCCGGGGCGATTTTAAAACCCTTCGCGCATCTAATTCCTGGGATTGAACTGAGCAAAAAAGTCAACTGGACCATATGTCTATGATGAAAATCGAGCCTCCCGATTTTGACTTGAAGTTTTTTATTGACGTTTTTTGTATATTTTGGCATATGATGGCCAAACCATTGAGATTAGCGATCCAATACAAAGAGCAAAATTGTAGCCAACACAATAATTAAGAACTCTCTAGTACATCGCAAAAGTATTGGAATTCTCCTTTAGGCAGTTTTGGCCTTTAGAAAGAGCACATTTTTGGGAAAATATCGATAAATGACACTGTGCTACAAAAGTTGACCAGAAAAATACTCAAGCGTTCTGTTCATAGACAACGAAAATACCTTTGGTTCGTTTGCGTCACTTCGTTTTATTATTTTATAACGGTAAAAGTAGTGAAAATCTGAGTTTCTTACATTTTCAAATAAACAGGCATATCTTCTTTTTTACAATGGATTTCTATTGATCCTTTTTTCTTTTAAAGGTGTGAATAATGTCTTTCGAATAAGCTATTATTTGTTCAAATCGGTTAATAAATGACTAAGTTATAGTGGTTGATTCATACCAATACAATTAGTTTGTACTTAAACTGAATTTCTCATAATTTTCAACATTAATATTGAACAAAACAAAAAACAGTTAAAGAGCATTCCAATACCTTTGCGATGTACTAGAGCAGGCCTGCTCAAGGTGCGCACCTGAGCTGTCGGTGTGTGTCAATTTTCTCACACACACAATTTAAAAAGAGAGCTTTTGTTTTTGTTTTGAATATTTTCAAAATTAAAAATCAGTCTCTATTGAACATTCAATGAGGAAGGTTCTGTTTTCGAATTTGTCTATGAATTTATATGCGTACACTGAAAAAATGAATGAAGATACTGAATACGAATTTTTATTTGCCTAAAATTTTTACGGCAAATTAGAGTGTTTGGTTTGTCAACGCACTTTGGTTTGTCACGAACTTGATTTGCAACAAATTATAACATCAACAGTCACATTTGGTCAAAATAAAATAATTATTCTACTCTATATTTTGAAATATAAAATAAAAAAAAACTGTTACGATATTTCTCACAGTATACAGAGAGACAAAGGAAAATTGAAATTTGTGTATTTCAAAACCAACACAATTACAAAATGTGTTTGTATGTGTCTGAGCAGGCCTGTACTAGAGAGTTCTTAATTATTGTGTTGTCTAAAATTTTGTTCTTTCTGTTGGATCTCAATGGTTTGGCTGTTATATGCCAAAATATCCAAAAAAAAGTCAATAAAAACCTCAAGTCAAAATCGGAAGGCTCGATTTTCATCATAGACATATGTATGGTCCAGTGGAATTTTTTGCTCAGTTCAATCCCAGTAATCAGAAACGCGAAGGGCCCATTAAGGTTTATTCCTTCCACACAAATCGCCCTGGCCTACTGTATATATCTCTATAAATAAAAATCAAATGTCGTTCGTTGGTAATGGCATCAGTTGAAAACGGCTGGACCGATTTGAATAATTCTTTTGTGAAATATAAATTCAGCACCTAAAATCGAGCTAAACTTTTTGTCACAACTGCCCAAACCGCAGATGTCCGCAAAAAGTCAAAACAGTTTTGAAATCTAAAGACCCTTAGCTTTAATTTGGTACTAGTGGCGATTCTTGCATATGTTTAGAAAATAATTAAAACCTTAAGGGAATCCATGCATCTATATTAAATATTTTCATTTGGATTTATATTATAACTAAAATATATATGACATTATATTTGAACTACACGGTGCGCCTTAACTAATTTTAAATGGAAGGTGCTTACACCTGGGAAGTTTCTGCAGATTCTGAAACTACAATGCTCATAGATAAGAAATATCAAAAGACAAAAAAAATCGCCGGAGGGATTTTCAAATAAATCGCGATTTAAGTTCACATTTTTAAGGGGTTCTTTAGGTTTTCATGATTTTGCTTAGAAACCGCGAGTCCTATGTAAACGGGTCTAAAGAAAATGTGGTAGCTGTGAAAATTCTCCACCAGATTGACCTTTATAATATTTTCGTAGGTTTTACCGTTTTTAAGATATAGAAGTTCAAAATGAGACAATGCACTGACTGTATCGCCTCTTTATAAAACAATATCATGCTCAGTGCGCCTTAACTAACTTTTGATGAAAACCGCTTACACATGGGAAGATTTCGCGGATTCTGAAACAGCAATGTTCATAGATAAGAAAAATTAAAAAAAACGCAGAAAAAATCGCCGGAGGATTTTTAAATAAATCGCGATCAAAATTCACAATTTTAGGTTTTTTAGGCTTACACGATTTTGCTTGGAAACCGAAGTCGTATCGAAATGAGTCTAAAGAAAATTTTGTAGCTGTGAAAATTCTCTACAAGACTGACTTTTAGGTTTTTCCGTAGGTTTTACCATTTTTGAGATATAGAGGTTCAGTTCAAATTTTTATGTTTTATCTTAAGTCTTCAAGATTTTTCTTGGAAGCCGCAAGTCATATCAAAATGGGACTAAAGAAAATGTTGAAGCTGTGAAAATTCTGTACAAGATTGGATGATTTATTTTTTCCTAGGTTGTACCATTTTCAAGATATATAAGTTTAATTTGGGAAATTGCAGTAATGACATTGTTTTACAAGGAGGCGATACAGTCAGTACATCGTCTCAATTTGAACTTCTATATCTCAAAAAACGGCAAAACCTACGAAAATATCATTAAGATCAATCTTGTGTTGCACAGCTGCAACATTTTCTTTAGGCCCATTTACATAGGACTCGCGGTTTCCAAGCAAAATCGTGAAAACCCAAAGAACCCCTAAAAATGTAAATTTAAATCGCGATTTAATAGAAAATCCCTCCCGCGATTTTTTTTTGTTTCTTGATATTTCTCATCTATGAACATTGTAGTTTCAGAATCTGCAAAAACTTCCTAGGTATAAGCACCTTTCATTTAAAATTAGTTAAGGTGCACCGTAGCTAGGACAGTGAACTATGAACAAAATGTCGCAGTCATCATAGACAAGTTTTGAAATCATGATACAGAAATTCCATTAAATTTAAATTTGTATACATTTTCATACGGGCAAAGTACCTCATCGAAATAATGGTGTTAGACCCCAAGTATGTTTGGACGAAATCCGTTCCAGACAATTTGGAGTCGATTTAGCAATGTCCGTCCATCTGTCTGTCTGGCTGGTGCGCATGATAACTCTCAAAATTTGGCTTTTGTAATATTTTGTCCAAACTTAGTTTAAGTTCGAAGATGGGCCATAGCGGCCCACTCCCACGGGTACCTCCCCCACAAAAGTTAAAAATTTTTCGCAAAAATTATGCACACGACAACTCTCGAAGGGGCTAACCGATTTGGTACATACTTTGCACATTGTAGTATTTCTACCAGACATAGATGAAGTTCGAATATGAACTATATCGGTTCACTCTTTTGGGGACAAGTCCAAAATTGCGGAAAGTGCAGTTCAAGACCTCCTCTCGAATCCTTTTGATTTTTGTCGTAGCTACTTGTATTCGCTGCCCCCAATACGATGGTGCAAGTTTTTTCAGGGGCAAGTCCATACTTCCTGAGAAAATTACCTGAATGTTCTAAAAACCTGGAAAAGTGCAGCGTAGAACCTCCTCTCGAATTGTTTTGATTTTTCTGGAAACGGGTTGCCTCAAGGCCGCTATTACGATTGTACAAGTTTTTTCAGTGACAAAACTTGTTCAGAAAATGACCCGAAAACTGTAAAAAACCCTACGGCCAGCATGTATAGCGGCGGGGCGCAAGGCAACTCTCTAATCGACTTCTGCGTTTGTCCACACTAAGTATATTGTAATATTTCTTCGAATATTAAATTAAATTCGAAGACTGCGCTTATAGGTCCACACCTTCCGACACGTCCCCACAAAACTTCGAAAATATTCCCTAAAATGGTAAGCGCAATATCGCATAAACGGAGCAACCGATTTGATCCAAACTTTGGATCTCGAAATATTTTGTCCAACCTTAGTGTATGCTCAAAAGTGGGCCCTATCGGTCCATTCCTTAGGGTACCACCCACACAAATGATCAAAACTTTTGTTTAAGTGCGGTTAGGGGTCTGTGTGAGAATCCTTTGGACATTTTTACCGAAGGTACTCCTAGTAGCCCTGTTTACCTTAGGATACCACCCACACAAACGATCAAAATTTTTGTTTAAGTGCGGTTAGGGATCACGGTGCTCTTGAATCAAATTTAAATGGAAGGTGCTTACACCTGGGAAGTTTTTGCGGATTCTGAAACTACAATGTTCATAGATGAGAAAAATCAAAAAACTAAAAAAATCGCCGGAGCGCTTTTTAAATAAATCGCGATTCAAGATGACATTTTTATGGGTTGTTTAGGTTTTCACGATTTTGGTTAGAATCCGTAAGTCTTATCAAAATGAGATTGAAGGAAATGTTGTAGCTTTGAAAATTTTCTACAAGATTGACCTTTACGGTATTTTCGTAGATTTTACCATTTTTGAGATATTGAAGTTCAAATTGGGACAATGCACTGACTGTATCGCCCCGTTATAAAACAATGTCATGTAGGGTGCGCCTTAACTAACTTTTAATGAAAACCGCTTACACAGGGAAAGTTTTCGTGAATTCTGAAACAGCAATGTTCATAGATGAGAAAAATCCAAAAACAAGAAAAAATCGCTGTAGGGATTTTTAAGTAAATCGCGGTCAAAATTCACATTTTTAGGTGTTTTTTAGGCTTTCACGATTTTGGTTGGAAACCGCTAGTCCAATCGAAATGGAGCTAAAGAAAATGTTGTAGCTGTGAAAATTCTCTACAGGATTGATGTTTATGATTTGTTCTCAGGCTGTACCATTTCGAGATAAAGAAGCTCAGTTTACATTCTTAGGTTTTTTTGTTAGGGTTTCGCGATTTTGCTTGAATACGGCAAGTCTTATCGGCATGGAACCTAAGAAAATCTTATAGCTGTGAAAATTCTCTACAAGACTGGCTTATGTAATGTTTCCTAGGTTGTACCATTTTTTTAGATATAAAAGTTTAAATTGGGAAATTGCAATCGTGACATTGTTTTATAAGGAGACGATACATAATTGAATTGAATTTTAGTTGTCCCAATTTCAACTTCTATATCTCAAAAGTTGTAAAACCTACGAAAATATCATTAAGGTCAATCTTGTAGAGAATTTTGATAGCTACAACATTTTTTTATTCCCATTTTGATAGGTCTTGCGGTTCCCAAGCAAAATCGCAAAACCCTAAACAACCCCTAAAAATGTCAACTTGAATCGCGATTTATTTAAAAAGCGCTCCGGCGATTTTTTTAGTTTTTTGATTTTTCTCATCTATGAACATTTTAGTTTCAGAATCCGCAAAAACTTCCCAGGTGTAAGCACCTTCCATTTTAATTTGATTCAAGGGCACCGTGGGATCTGTGCGAAATTGGAAATTTTTACCGAGGGTACTCCTAGTAGCCCTGTTTATGATATGATGTTTTTCGTGGGCAAGTACATGATTCCTGTTATAATGGCCCTATCGAGAGGAATGACTCCCAGAAAAGATACACTTCCAAATTGGAATATGTCGGTCCATTCCTTTAGGTAACTCTCCATAAAAAACGTATGAGATTTTATCCTAATCCATATCTTTGTCGGCAAGTTTATACGCCCAAAATTTTAAATACATACGTTTTTTTGGGAAAAGGGTGTTTCAATTCACACAGACTGAGAGTATACCTCTGTCAGCAAGGCCAACTGAAACTTTTCACTTGTTTTGTATACCCTTTGTAAAAAATTAGTGTAATACCTCAAAATATTGGCTGGAAAGGCTATTTGTAAATACCTTTTGAATTCTTTCTCAATCAACATTTAATTTTTTTTTTGCAAAAATGTATACAACATATTCCGTGGAAATCTATTCCCTAAGGGTAGTGGTGTAGGTTATCACATGTTCAGCCCGGCCCGACTATAGCCCTCTTTTACTTGTTTTTTACTTGTTTGAATTTATTTTCAACTGTTATAATGGACTTTCAAAATTGTTTCTCTTAGGGCTTTAATAATTTTCATGTGGTTTAACTGTAAAAAGAATGAAAACTACAGACATTTCTTTAACATACATCCTTTTTGTATGTACCTTGCTAACATTTTTTTAAGGGACACTTGGGTTAAGACTTGCAAACTTCAAATAGATTGTTATGAATGACATTTGAAATAAAAAGAGTTCAAACTAAAAAAAATGCCAAATCAATTTTTCTATATTGTATGGAAATAAACTTTTTTTTATCACACAGAGACAAAAAAATTCTTGTGTTACTTTTGAAAAAGAAAACCTCAAAGTCATGCCTGATACACACATGTAAAAATTCAGATTTGGAGAAAAGTATAAAAACCTAAATAATTATCATGCTTTCATTGCAATATTTTTGTATGAGTTCTTTTTCTTTTAGTATCTTTTTGCAAATTAAATTCAAACAAGAAACATAAAATACTCACCCTCCGGGTGTCACGTATTTTGATGTGTAGACGACATAGACACAAAAAAAAAATGAAAAAAAACATATTTTAAATAACTTTATGGCAATGAGATTGAACAAAATGTAAACGACAAACATATCAAATTTAGATTTATGTGTTTAATGTCAAAATAAATGGATTTTACATGTTGCCACAAAAATGCACAAATATCCTGTGAGTGAATACAGAGAAACAAAAGCAAAAAAAAAAAATAAACCGCATAAACATGTTATGCAAAACATACAATCACTGCGATGTTTTATATCAAACTAAAACGTAGTGGATTATTTCAGTTACATATAGTTTTTTTTTTTAATGCATGTGGGTTGGTCTTACAATTTCGTTGAAAACAGTTTATACATTTATCGCGATGTGAAGTATGCACCAAAATCGTAAACGAAAATGTTAGTCATGTCGTATAAGTGTTATAATTCAGTAATAAGATCATTCATCATACGTAGCATTGTCTAGTATTCGATTTTTGGTATGGAATTAAAAATAAAAGTTTTTTCTGTCCAAAATTTTAGGTAGAGAAGAATTTCGACCACGGATAACCTAATTATCTAAATTAGGCAAGAAAATGTATCCCAAAATGTATTCAATAGGTCGGTCGACCTATGTATATTGACAATTTTTGCGGTAACTTCAAATATGAGATTACATGTAGTTCGGTCAAACAATTTAGCTAAAATTCTCAAAATACTTAAAATCTGGAGGTAAAGTTAAATGGGGGCGATACCAAAACATGGACCTATGCTGACAATTTTTGGTGGAGAATTTTCGTCACTTCAAAGCCCAGGATATTTCTTAGTCTCTCTCTGATCTCAAGTGGACACTAACCTCCCCGTGGTGTCACCAGGGGAACTTCTTTTAACACCCGTTAAAAGTAGTGAGCTCAAATGTACCGCACGTTCACCCATAAAAACTTTGAAAACTTGGGTTTGGGCTTCGGGTTAGTAATCTACCCCTAGCAAAAAGCATCCTACTATGAAAAAACGAAGAAATAGAAAAAAATAAGAACGGACTGGCCGAACTTGTTATGTATTGAAGTAACATGGTATATCACCAATATTCTTGAAAATTTAACATAGTTGAAGACAAGGTTTACCCTTTTAGAACACGCGACTTGTGATTGTATATTATACAAATTAAATGTTTTTGGCTAAAATGAGATGTTTTTGGACGTGGCAAAAAATATTGACATCAAAAGTTAATTTGCGTGGAAGCTGTGGCTATATTTATGTTAAAAAATTCTCTTGATTTGCGAATAAACCAAAATTTTCCCGATTTTCCCGTCAAAGTAAAAGTAGAAGCAAACTAAATAAGGATCATCTCACTAATGTATTACTTTTCAAAATTTGATCTGCTTCTATCATTAAATGATGCTGACATTTTGAAGCCAGATTTACAGTGTTTTTTGACATTTTCTTCTAATTTCATTCCGCAAACAGGTTTTTTCAAAAAATCGTATATAGGATTGTAGAACTCGCGATTCTGAGTTATTTGATATATGTGTCGTGAATGAATGAAGCTGTGTAGCTTCATAGAAATCTGCATCCAAATACGGAAATTTTGTGCGCACATTTTTCTAAAAATCGTATTTTTCGGGCCTAATTTTTACAATTGTCATTCGAATTCCTCGTACTTGATTGCACGTTTTAGTTTTTTACGTTCCGGATCCAATAAATCATTCCCCGTAAAAATCCATCTACTAAAACGGGAGTTACGAGAAATTCCAAAGTAGAAAAATCACCTAAAAATCTTTTTGAAAATACCGCGTATTTTATTGCGTTTTCTGCGGATCGTTTCCACTGCAATGAAACAACTAGTACAGCATCTTCGTTTTAGCGGAAACAGAGATTTGAAAACTTCAATGATAAAGGAGCTACCTTCATTTTATCCCAAAAAAAGTGTGGGATGCTACATCCACGGTTCTTGATTGATCGCCTTAAAATAGATACATATCGATGTAGATTTTCATGGTGGATATTGAAATCGGATGCGGACAAAAATTGTATTCAATTTGCGCAAGTTAGCGATATTTTTTAGGTTTTTTAGTGCTAAGATGCAGCCGGTGCTACATCTTAGCCTCCAAATTAAATTTCGCAATATATATACAAATTAAAAGATATGGTCTTGCTGTACATGAAAATCACATGCGGACAAAATGATTTTGATAATTACGCGATTTACACGTATTTTAAAATTCATATAAATTAAAAAGGGTTATGTGACCTCTATTTCCATTTCAGAAGCTTTGAGATATATCCCTAGTAACCCAATTATCTTCCTCAATAGGAAAGCTTTTATATGAATGTCTATAAAGCAAAATCCGTATATTTTAGTGGGAGATTTAAGCAAAATGAAGGAAGTATTCCTATAGATTTTTCCAAAATTTTATACTACATAATGAATGTGAAAAAATATTGTTTTAAACAAAAAAATTATTTTTTAACCAAAATATATGTTTATTTTGACTGTGACGTCGAAACTATAATACCAATCTGTATGATTTTATTTATTTCAAATATTTATTACAATAAAAAATTACAATAAAATTATATAAAAACAAGTAAGCAAAGGCTATAGTCGGACAGGGCCGACCATGCAATACCCTACACCACCACCCTGCGAATTAGCTTTCAGCAAATCAAAATTCCTTTAGGACAAATATTATTGTAAGAAATAACTTTGTGGAGTCTGCCACCTTATCACATCGATTTTAAATAACAATATAATAATTGTTCCACAAACATCCCAGAAGGGACAGGGAGTGCACCACGATTCATACTACATCAATCATATGGGGCCAACAGTTTATCGCCGAGTCCGAAAGGCGTGTCTTAAGACATCACCTGTAGAGAAGTTTTACATGCCTGAAATACTCAAAAAATGTCGCCAACTTTACTGAGGGATATTTTGCCATCGTTGCAAATTTGATGTTGGCTGGCCGGGAATCGAACCCCAGACCTTCAGCGTGCAAGGCGGGTGTGCATACAATTGAAGGTTGTGGCTGTGGTTACAGAGACTTTTAACAGAAAAATGTGCCCACAAACATTTTAAAAGATATTATTGAAATATTTAATGCACACGAAAATATGTTAAATACACGAATTTTTCTGTGATTGTATATTTCGATTGCAATTTAATCAGAAGCCACAAATATGCCCAATCTCAAAATTTGACAAAAGTAGAGGTTTTATAAAATTCCGCTGTCTACATATCAATGAGCTAATATTAATTGGGGTACACTCACTGATATGAGTGGAACAGTTATATATTATACATTTCTAATAAATTATCTTAAATTTGAAAATTGGCGTGGTTTAGTCCCTTCTGCTACATTTTTTACTTTTGGACAATTGGACAAGTAATACGCTAGGGCTCCACGCAATAAAAAACTGTGAATTTCTCTGTCATGATAGAGACAATTTGTAGCATGGGAGGAAGATGTGGCCTTCTTCAGAAAACTCATTATATATTAGGCCTAAACCCTTACCTCGTGCAAAATTTCGTGACTATTGAGCTATAATTGCGACCTCTAGCGTGCTTATGATTACACTACAAGCAAAAAACTGGGTATATTAGGCGGTAACTCTGTTATCTGACCACGTAAATCAACATAATTGGTATCAATGGAAGGAGTTGGCCTTCCAAATTTATTTACGTGGCCGGAATATGTCTTCCAGGAATAAAGATATAACCGGTATATAAAAAAATTTTCACAATTTTCACACAAAAGTTGTGGTCCATTTAACCCTCTAAACATCATCCGATCACCATCTCAAATTGCAAGCATTTTCTTTGTCATATACTGTTATCTCGTTCGAATTTTCGACGCGAGGGGGCTATTACCTACACCTACAAAATCCAATAAATTTATGTTTTTGGTCCATTTCACCCGCCAAATCTTTCACGATCATCACCAATTAAAATAGCGATCTATTCTGATGTGAAACCGACCTCCATACCAAATTTCGTGACGATCGGTCCATAATTGCGGCCTGGAGTTTGATTACAATTTATAATGGACAGACGGACACACGGACGGACGGACGGACGGACGGACACACATCTCAAAATCGCTTTATCTCGCCGAGATATGAAGATTGGTATACCACATTGGGGGTCTCCGACGAATATTTCGCGGTGTTACATGAATTTTTACCAAAACAAACTTATAATACCCTTTCCACATAGTGGTGTAGGATATAAATAGCTCTAGCATCTAAGGCTATCGGCTAATGATTTTAGTCCCATTTGATTCGCCGTGAAGTTTTGCTTCCATACTAATTTTTTCGTAATTTTACAGCGGGTAATTGGAACTTTATTTTGAAAAAAGTTGACTTACTTTCAATAATTTATCAATTTATTATACATTTCGCGAGTACTGAGTAACAATTAACAAATATTATGCAATCTACTAACTGAAGCCACTTCCAGATAACTTTTTATTAGCAATTGCTCGCGGTAAAATAATTAGCGTTTTTATAATAATTTTTTCTTCAAAACGAAAATAAAACAGCCATAACTTTTCCGCATCAACAAAAAACTGGCTCGCGAGCGGATTCGTGCTGGGAATTTGTTTCTTAACCTATGTACCAAAAATCTTTGATGTAGCGCGAAAAAAAATTAACATTTTTTTTTTTTTGAAAGGGAATATGAAATATTTGAAATATGAAATATTTGACAACATTTTCAAAGTGAGTTCACAATTTTCAAAGTGAGTTCCGATAAAGGACCATCTTGGTTTACTCCATATCTAAGGCGATTACGTAATATTAAAAGTAAATTATTCAAGAAATTTAAAAAATATAATACTTCTTTAAATTATTCTAATTATTCTAAAGCTAGAAATAAATACAACACTGAAAATCTTAAGTGCTACACAAATTACCTAAAAGTTTCTATAAATTTGTAAACTCGAAAAGAAAAGTCAAAGAATTCCCTAACAGTATGAAATTTGGTTGCAAAGAGTCCTGTGATACAGTTGAAATAGCTGATATGTTCGCTCAATTCTTTCAAAGCACATACTCAACATTTTCTTTTAATAATAATTACTCTTATAACATAGATAAACTAAATCAAATCCCTCATTTCCTTCTTACAGAGGACGAAGTGTTTAATGGTTTAATTTCATTAAAATATTGTAGCTCTCCAGGTCCTGATGGTGTACCGGCCAACATTCTGAGGAAATGTGCTTATGAACTGTACAAGCCTCTCACTAGCATTTTCAATGATTCCTTATCTTTAGGATACTTTCCTGTGCTCTGGAAATCTAGTTTTATTATCCCCTTACATAAATCTGGCAGTAGGACTGTCGTTGAAAATTATAGGGGCATTGCAAAACTTAGTGCAATCCCAAAGCTTTTTGAACTTTTGGTATCACGTAGAATAATTCATTTTGTTTCACCAATTATTTCTCCATATCAACATGGATTTATAAAAGGGAGATCAACTTTAACGAACTTATTGGAACTTACTTGCCATGTTCACAATGGATTTTCTCTAAAACATCAAACAGATGTAATTTATACCGACTTTAGCAAGGCCTTTGACACGGTCGTGCATAAGTTATTGATACACAAATTGGATACAATGGGCTTTCCAACTACACTTTTATCATGGATTTCTTCTTATTTGCAAGATCGCTCCCAAAAGGTATCTTTCAATAATATAATTTCAAGAGACATTACTGTTCACTCTGGTGTTCCTCAAGGTAGTCATTTAGGACCATTACTTTTCGTTCTGTACTTAAATGACCTTCCTTCTGTGATAAATTTTTCTAAAGTTTTAATGTTTGCTGATGACGTTAAACTATTCTGCAACCTTGATTCGCGAAATCAAGCACTAAAACTCCAACATGATTTGCATTCTCTAGCAAATTGGTGTAGTATAAACGGTATGTCACTAAATCTAAAGAAATGCAAAAAATTATCGCTGTTTAGAAGTCGACCTCTTTATTTTGAATACTTTATCGGTTCTCACAAGCTTGATGATGTTGATTCATTTGATGATCTTGGTGTCATTTTAGATAATAAACTACGTTTTAATTTACACATTGAATCCTGTGTCAATAAAGCGAAATCGCTCTTAGGGTTCATAAAACGTTGGTCCAAGGAATTTGATGACCCGTATGTAACTAAACGTTTGTTTGTCAGTTTGGTTCGGCCTACATTAGAATATGGTTGCGTATTATGGAGCCCATTCTACAAATCTTATTACAATAAGATAGAATCTGTCCAAACGCAATTTCTCCTGTTTGCTCTTAGAGGTTTGCCTTGGAGTACAGTGGAAGCACTTCCCCCCTATGAACATCGATTACAACTTATTGATCTCCCGACTTTGGCACGGAGACGTCTAATGCTTAGAGCAACATTTTTAATAAAACTTTTACGTGGTCAGATTGATTCAACATTTTTAATTGGCGAAATAAAATTTAATGTGCCCTCGCGGTTTACTCGGAATTACATACCGCTCAGTCTTCCATTAGCAAGATCTAACTATGAACTAAGCAATCCGTTTAGATCATTATGTGAAATCTATAATAATTTGTATGCACTTATAAACTTGACAGACCCTTTACCTATAATAAAGTCTTCTATTCTACGTCTACAGCTTTAGAATCAAGTTGTTGCCAGATATATGTTGTGTTGTCCTTATTGCATAATCTGTTTTATTAACTTGTTAAGTACTATTTTATGTAAATCCGGCTGATGTGTAACTGTAGCCGGAAATTTCCTACCCTACTAACCCTCCATAATCCGGATTATGGGGTGTACGCTCTCCCTACGTTATGGGGAGGTGGCCCCCTCGGTCGGCAGGGGCGGGGAAGAGTGGCGTGGGAACGTTCGAAAAAAAAAATAGTTATATAAATAGTTTACGAAGAAGACTAATTACCAAATTTTAGCACGTTCGGTAAAACGATGTGGCTAAACTTCAAAATACCGAAATTCGGGAGGTACCGTTTCATTGGGGCTATATCAAAACGTCGTTTGATACCTACCAAAGAAGACAAAGACCAATTTTCCGATATTTCGGTAAAACCTTCAAAATAGCGAAAATCAAGTGGTACGCTCCTATGGGGGATATAGAAACCCGTGGAGCTATACTGATAATTCTCTTCTGGAATATTATATAACCCCATGGAAGATAAATAACAAATTTTAGTCTTTCGGTGGGATATTGACGACACAACCTTCATAATTTTGAAAATCGGGAGGAACCGTGGACCTACACCGACGAATTTTAGTCAGAAAGGCGTTTACCTGCAACAAAGACCCAACGAAGACCGAATACCAAATGTCAGCTATTTCGGTGTGTTTATGAGGCTAAAACCTTCAAAACCGAAAAATAGGGTGATCCCGTTCTACGGTGGCTGTATGAAGGCGTGGACCTATACCGACAAATTTCATATGGAACATTTAATACCCAAAACGAAGACTAAATACCAAATTTCATCTATTTCGGTGGAATATTGAGGTACCGCTCCATGAGGGCTATATGAAGGCGTGGACACATACCGACAAATTTTATATGAAACGTTAAGTACCCCAAATGAAGACCAAATACCAAATCTCAGCCATTTCGGTTTAATATTGAGGCCACAACGTTGAAAATACCGGAAATAGGAAGGTACCGTTCTGTGGGGGCTTTATGATGGCGCGGACCTATACCGAGAAATTTCTGGGGGATTGTTTTATACCTTCAACGAAGATTAAGTACCAAATTTCAGCCATTTCGGTGTGATAATGAGGCTTAAACCTTCAAAATACCGAAAATCGGGTGGTACCGTTCTTTGGGGCTATATCAAAACGTGGACCGATATAGCCCATTTGTAATACCAAACATCCTAGGAGTAATAGAAACGTCTGTACCAAATTACAAAGCTCTATCTTAAAAACTGCGAGCTGTATCTTGATTTCAACAAACGGACGGACGGCCAGACGGACATGGTCATATCGATTTAGAAATTTAACCTGATCAATAATATATTTACTTTATAGGGTCTCCGGTAAATATTTCGATGTGTTACAAACGGAATGACAAATTGAATTATAACCTCCATATTATGGTGAAGGGTATAACAAACCCCACTAAAGTTGACTACCCCCGCAAACGTTTTAAGGACCATGATCTGCGAATCTGCACCTGGAATGTTCACACTCTTTATAGAGAAGGTGCAGTTTATACAGGAAATACGACGGATTGGGAAAGGCGTCACAACAACACCTAAAGGTGACGCACTGTATTATAGCTGCCATGACACAGAGCATGTAATTTAAGCATCGCGATATTCATAAGTGCACCTGGTGATCTCTAGATCAAAGGATAAGAAATCATATTGATCGCTTTGTGATAGATGGAAGGCAAGGATGTTGGACGTACGATCGTTCCGAGGAGCATACATTGACTCGGAGCACCACCTTGTTGGAGCAAAGGTACGTACCAGATTAAATGCCACAAATAAGATATGAACACGGAAGTTGGGAAGCTGCAATCACAATAGATAGCAACTGCTCAATCAAAGCACACATCGTCACGATACCATATCAGGACAATGGCAAAACATTTCCCACCCCATGCAAACACACGCAAAATCCAAACTTGGATACCAGAAACCTTCACCAATGAATCCATGGTATGACCAGGAGTGTCGTGCTGCTACCGAAGAGAAAAATGCGGCATATAGGACTACTTTATAACCAGTAGCAATGTGTAGCGCACGAAAGAGGTATCGGGAGAAAAGAATTTTCGCGGGGACAAAAGAGAAATGGAAAAGAGTGAGTGTAAAAAATGAGATGAGAGCGAGAAAAAATCCGAAAATTCTACCAAATAGTGAAACATCAAACTAATAGCTTTGGTACAGCACATCCTCCTGTATAGGCGAGCACGGAAATATGGTAACAGATACAGGTTGCGTGTTCAGGATATGGATAGAGCATTTTCCAAACTGTTGGTATCTAATACTAGACGCGTACCTGACCACTATGACCTGAGCATCCTGTACCCCTTCCATAAGATAGGAGATAAGACTGTGTTGTCTAACCATAGGGGCATATGTCTGCTACCGATTGCTTATAAGATAGGGTTAGGTACGTTGTGTGAATGACTAATGTCTATGGTCAATGAAATAATTGGGCTATACCAATGCGGAACCCATACAAAAGCAGATTAGAGGTAACAAAAGGAGGAGGATCGACCACACTTTGAAAATGTGCATAGCATAATCTGGATGTAGTTTGCATGGAATCCCCAAAGATCACGAAATCGAGGTCGACCAAGAAACACCGGGCGACAAACAATAACCCAAGAAGATGTGAAGACGTAAAAACAAGAGCAGGTAACCGTACGATGGCGATACTTTGTTGAAGCCCTATGTTCCCAAGAGAAGTTGCAAGAAACAAAAAAAAAACAAAAAAAAACATTGCGGGTTTAGACCTGGTAAATTACCCATTGACTAGATATATACTCTGCAGAAAAACAACAATAGTATAGTTAAACATATTGATATACAACGATGCGTTGGCTAGGGTATATAAATACGGACCGCATGGATGTACACTAAGAATTGTAAGGTCAAGGTTTCGGTGGCGTATACAATTGGAAGACCAGATCGAAAAACATGGTACTCAAACAAATAAAGAGGAGTGCAAATATTGTCTTACTTTCGCTTATAGGACAGATGTTATCTAGGGGACCGCCTAAGTGATTACGTTTTTATACCCTGAGCATTTATGCTAACGAGGGTATATACGCTTTCACACGGGCAAAATGTGCCTCATCGAAGTAATGCCTTTAGACCCGAAGTATGTTTGGACGAAATCCGCTTCAGACAATTTGGATTTGGATTTAGCCATGTCCGTCCGTCTGTCTGGCTGGCAAATTGGAGCGCACGATAACTCTCGAACGGATCAAGCGATTCGGTTCAAAATTAGGCTTTAGTGATATTTTGTCCTACCTTATTTTATGTTCGAAGATGGGTTATATCAGTCCACTCCTTCCGGATCAACCGATTTGGTGCAAAATTTGGCGTCCTAACTTAGTTTCAGTTCGAAGATGTGCAACAACTTCCGTACTTCGCACCAATATTTAAAAAATGTCACTAAAATGGTATGCCCGACGGGGCAACGGGGCAATTTGGTCCAAACATTGGATCTCCTAATATCTTGTCCAAATTTAGTTTAACTTCTTCTTCTTCTACCCCCACAAAAGTTAAACATTTGTGTTAAAGTGCAGTTTAGGGTCTGTTCGAAGATCCTTTGGAAATGTATACCTATGCTGTTCGTTGTGGCCCTGTTTACAGCGATATTATGTTTTCCGTGGACAGGTTTATGCTTCCTGACATACTGGTCCAAAAATTATACGATGACCCACCAAAATGACTAGTGGGAACGATATCTACCGAAAAGATATGACTCCCAAAATAAGATCCACTTCCATAAGGGACTATATCGGCCCATTTCTTTAAGTACCTCCTCCGCAATAATTGTAAACTTCAATCCTAACCCACATTTTTCTCGGCGAGCTAAAATGTCCAAAAAGGGCCACACAATTCTGAAAAAGATCCTAAAAACATGCAATCTGTCCGTAGATGAAAGTTTCAATTCACATAGGCTGAGGGTATATCTCTATCGGCAAAGCCGACTGATACTTTTTTCTTTTAATTTTACTTCAATACAAGTCGTGGTGGAGGGTAGTAAAATTTAGACACGCTCGATCTTAACACCGTTTTAGTTTTAGCATATGTTGATGTTTGTCTCGATCAAGACCATACTTCCTGAGACCAGACGTCCTAACTTATGAATTAAGTACCCAACAAAATTTGAAGGAAGGGGTTCCATGCGATGACGTGATTTCATGGCATTGTTTGCATTGGTTCAAACGAAGTCGTGAAAGATCCGATCTTATCATTAGCATTTAAAACAATGCAAAGGAAGTCGTGAAAGATCGGATCTTTTCATCAGCATTTGAACCCATGCAAAGGAAGTCGTGAAAGATCCGATCTTTTCATCAGCATTTGAACCCATTCCATTGATCCAATTGAGATGAATTTTGTGTTGTTATTTATACGCATTTTTCTAAATATATAACATTAATTATTTACAATAGGCTTGATGTTGGCGGCGACTCGAAATCACAACCAACGTTGTTAAAACTCTCGTCGTAATGATACTGTCATTGCAAAGGGTTGGTGAAAATTACATGCTAATGCATTGGTGGAAATGACATGCCAAAGCATTGGTGAAAATGGCATGTCAAAACATTGGTGTAAATTACATGCTTTGGATCCAAAAATGAATAGCATCTTTTGGGGTCCACGTTCATATAAAAATCATCGATGAAGATGCTAAAAAGATGACATGCCAGATTACTTGCACTTGAATGGCAACTTTGGCATCGAACATTTTGCTGGGTATTCATTTAATGTCTTCAAATACTCTTACACAAAAGTTCAACATTTTCGCTTAAGTAAAGCTCAAAAGCTGTTATTGAATCTTTTGGATTTGTTTACATAAGGTACTCCTTCTGGTCCTATTTAAGGCGATATTGTGTCCAAGGTTGGCTGGTGGGCGTTATAACTACCTAAAGGAATGACTTTCAAAATAAGGCCCACTTCAGAAATGAACCCAAATCAATTTTATTACCAATTCATTCTGAATTCCAATAAATACCCAATTTTCGATATTTTGTCGGCAAGGTCATTCGTCAAAAAAGCCACAAATTTCTAAAAATTAGGTAAATACATATTTTTGTGGAAAATGATTTTGGGCTGTGTAGTCGGTATTCGTCCTTTCCATAAAAATTAAAGTATCAATTCACACTGGCTGAGGGTATATCAGCAAAAATGTCTAAAATCGTCTTTTCCATTTCAAAAAAATCAAAAAAAAATTTTGATACTACATCTATGATTTTTGGTACATAGATTAAGAAAAAAATCGTCATTCCAAATCTGTTTTCGTTACAAACTTTGATTGTTGCGCGCAAAAGATATGACCGTTTTAATTATGCTAATTAGAAAAAATTCTAAAAAAATCGCGGCTTAATATAGTAAGCTGTTATATCCAATTGTCGTTAACTGAATTCGCACCCTTTGAGAATATGCAAAAAAAATTCAAAACGATTCAATGGATTCGCGAAAAATTAAATTTATTAAATAATTTCACGTATTTACAAACATATTTTTGAAACAATAGCGCTTATACTTACAAAAAAATATATAAAAAAATTATAGCAGCATCCAGACATTGTGAGGAATAAAATGAAACCTAAGTCGTGAAGTTTGGAGCTATAGTATTCGTGTTATTTGCAAAAATACAATGAAAATGTGACGAAAAAAATAAAAATTATGTTATTCTAATTTTATTTTTTTATGGTTTTATAGGAAATGTTGAAGAAAAAATGATTGAGTTCTTCGTCATTTTCGTCCAAATTTCACGCAATAATGAAGATATTCCGTTGCAACAACTTTTTCACTTATAGTTTTCCTATTGGCGAATATTTTTAGAACATTATATTAAATCACAAGGAATTCCAATTGTGGCATAACATTAAATTAATGTTATATTGAATATTACAACATTTGAAACGCATATAAACCGCGTAATAGTGAAAATGACATGATGCGCATCCGATTTTCCAAAACAGCGAATCAATCCCTCTTATTTGATATACACTTTGTGAAATTCCATTTGACGACCACGATGTAGCATCAGTTGCATGTTAGGGTGCAAAAAACAGTAAAATGCCCATAATTTCCACGAAGTACATTTGCATTTTATGCGCATCCGATTTCAATGATCACCATTATAAAATACATCATCCTGTGTCATTTCAATGCGATCCATTAAGAACCGTGGATGTAGCATCGCACTCAGTTTTTAGAAAAAATCTATTATATCTCCGGATTCGCGAACGTTTTTCAATATCTGTTTTCGCACATTTTAAATATGCGTTTCGCTCTATTTATCTAAGTAGGAATCACACATCTAAAACGCGTCTAAATACGCGATATTTTCAAAAATATTTTTTGCATATTTTCGAAATTTGAGGGGTATCATATTCGCCGATCTAGTGGATGGATTTAGACGCGCAAAGGCTTGTTAGATTCAGAACGTAAAAAAACTAAATTCACGCGGGTTTCCACTGAAATCGAAAGGCATTTGTAAGTTTTGAATTCAAAAAACTGGTTTTTTAAAAAAAAATACGCACAAAAATTTCGACTTTAAGCTGAGATTGTTGTGAACCTTTGAAGGCTACACGCCCTAGTTATACATCAAAAAATGCGTAATCGCGAGTACTACAATCTCATGATCAGTTTTTAAACGAGTATAGTTGCGCGTTCCGATTAGAGCAAAAATTCAAAAAACCCAATTTTTCAGTCTTCAAAATGTCAGCATCCGTTTGAGATTGATGCGGTCGTTATATTAAAAAATCATACATTAGAAACTTCATCTCTGAAGTGTATTCTTTAACTTCTTCTTTGAACATTATACTCTACATTGTATTGTAAAGCCACTAATTGAAAACTGACTTAAAAAAACTCGTTCCCTTCAACGATTTTTTTCTATTTTTTTACATTAATATGACCACAGCTTCCGCTCAAATTATAATTTTAAGAAATCCATCGGTGAATCGTGCTAAAACAGTTTATTTTACCTAAATGCGTTCAAAAGTTATGGTATATTACAACAATTCGCGAGATACAATACCCCATACCTCAGTTTCAACAGAAGTAAATTTTCTACAAGAAGGCCGATATCTCTGTCTACAAATCCGACTGAGACTGTTTTACTTGCTTTCATATTTATGGAGACCTTCTTTCTGCGAAAAACAGAAAAACATTATTCTACACTTCACTTGACACTTACTTTTTACACTCTTTCTTAAAGTGTCAATTTTCATTTTTGCAAAAACTTCTCTTATGCGATATAACCTTTACCTTAATTGAACCTCGTCATGTAGCATATTAACAGATATTCGTTGATAGGCAGGCAGGTGGGTAACATAACTGACTGACACCCACATTCTATATTCTGCTACATTAGCACTTAAATATAAATTTATGTTACAGCTGAAATGCAAGGAGATGAGAAACAACTGAAACTACGGAAGAACGAAAAAACATAACAGGCGAAACAACATTTAAATGTCAGTTTTATATTGACATCGAACACATATGTAGCAGAGAGTATGTGCAAATAAACGAGCGCCAAACAACATTTTTACCTTCATATGTGACCAGCATCACACTACCATCATTATTATTAATGTATGCAGAGTGTAGATATGGGCACTGAATTGGTGGTGCTTCATTTCGTGTTCTTTCTGTGCCTCAAATATGCCAAAGGTTCCTTAATATGACGCTATAAAAAATACATGTAAATGTTACTACCCCCTTGCTCTCCTTCACACACATTTACAATGAGGATACTTTGCATGGTATCACCTTTCGCTTGTTGTTTGTTGGCACAAAAGAAAATGTCGATAAGAAATTCCCATAAAAAGCCTGGCTAGGCATATTGAAAATGACCCATTATTTGAAAAAAAGCACAAATATCAAGTTCGATTTGCCATTACCGTTATCTGTATGTAATCTACTTGCACTAACTCGATGTGCTGGAAAATGAAATGAAGAAAAATGTAGAAAAAATGTTTGGCAAATGTATGTCAATTTAAGTTTAATAGAAGGAAATATGCTGGCCCACAAACTTAAAGCTGCTAATTCCACAATGAGAATTTATGCGGACTCTAAAAAGAACAGACGCAGTAATGACAGTAATTAAAGGTTGGGATGTTGTAAACAACACTGTCTTCAGATTCACGCCGAATTATGACAGAATTTTAGTAAGAGTCAATTTCTTAAAACAGCATCATATTTTTACGAATCAGTTAGATTTAAGTTTATTTAGGTGGTTACATTTCCGTTATTTTTTCAATTGTAAGGTAAATTTTGTACAAAGCGTTTATATAATTGTTCCACAAACATCCCAGACGGGACTAGGGAGACTGCTCTCATATCAATGAGTGCACCCCGATTCAATGATATGGGACCTACTGTTTATCGCCGAGTCCAAACGGCGTGTCTTAAGACACCACTTGCAGAGGAGATGTATATGACTGAAATACTCAGTAAATGTCGCCAACATTACTGAGGAGTATTTTGCCACCGTTGACAATTTGTTGATGTTGCCTGGCCGGAGAATCGAACCCACGACCTTCATCGTGCTAGGCGGGTGTGCATACCATTGGATCACGGTGGCACCCTTTATAAAGCGTTTACTTTATTTCAATCTATTTTAAACAACAACTACTGTATAGAATTTCTTTCACTAATTTCCATGTTTATTACACCCTACATCACGATGGGGAAAGGATATTATAAGTTTGTTTTTCCGAAAATTAATGTAACACCGCGAAATATTCGTCGTAGACCCCCATGTGGTATACCAAAATTCATATCTGGAAGAGATAAAGCGATTTTGATATGTGTCTCCATCCGTCCATTAAAAATTTTACACACGCTACAGGCCGCAATTATGGACCAATCTTCACGAAACTTAGGTCGGGTTCAGACCAGAATACACCCCTGTAGTTTTTGGCAATGATCGTGAAATATTAAGGGGGTGAAATGGACCAAAAACAAAATTGTTATCCAATTTTGTAGCGGCTCTGTAGGTCGCAATGGTAGTCTGATCGGCGCGAAATTTTATGTAAGGTTTGGGTTTACGACAGAGAAGTAGCTAAATAACAAATTTCAGTTTTTCTGTGAGATATTGACGTCACAACCTTCAGAATTACGAAAATCGGGAGGTACCGTCTATTTGGGCTATATCGAAACGTTGACCAATACCGACGAATTTCAGTCATAAAGCCTTTTACCTCCAACAAAGACTAAATACCGAATTTCAGTCATTTCTTCGGGTTGCTGTTGCCACAACTTTCAAAATACCGAAAATCGGGACGTACCGTTCTATGGTGCTATATGAAGGCGTGTACCTATACCGACAAATTTCTGGTAGAAAGTGTTAGACCTCCCCGAATGGAATCCTTTATACCCGATTACAATATTTGCTAAAACGCGTGTCATAAATTTCAGAGATACGCTAGTATTATGGGTATTTTACGCAAAATATAATGTGGAGGCACATCCGCGGTTCTTGAAGAATCTACTTGAAATAGAAGCATATTGACGTATTTTTGATGGGTGCTACTGAAACCGGATGCGCATCAAAATCGTATGCACATTGCCCAACTTTTACTCACTTTAAGATTTTTGGCTTTGTGTGATGCAACTGGCGGCACACTTTGGCCGCTGAGTAAAACATCGAAATATGCATAAATATTGAAAGAGATTGATTCGCTGTATCCAAAAACTTATGAGCATCAACTGATTTTAACTAGCTCGCGAGTAATAGACTTTTTAATTTGCACATTTTTTGAATGATTGTAATTTCAATATTACTCTTAATTTCCTATCCTTATAAGTTATCACAGTAAGCAAATAAGCTTTCGCGATGGTAAAGCGTATTTCTTGATGACGTTTTAGCAGTACAAATAAATTATTGTTTGGGATTTTAGCGAAATAGTTGGAGAACTCCTAAATATTTTTTTTTTTTTTTGAAACAAACTTAAAAATATATTTGCAACAATATTTTTCTAAAAAAAAATTGTCTCTCTTGTTGTTGCTGTAATATTCAAATTATGTAGTCAATCTCTTTTAATTTGGTTTTATATTTTTCTACGCATTGTCTAGATTCCGCGTATATTTATACCCTTAGCCTTTAGGCCTTATCGAAATAATGTTTTTAGACCCCAAGTATGTTTGTATGATATCCGTTTCAGCGTCTGCGTTGGCAGATGAATTTTGGTATAAGCACTTATAGTTCACTAACAATGTCGAGAGCAAAAAATGTTGAAGGTCGGTCCACGTTTTGGGATAGTCCCCATGCAACGGTACTTCTTAATGTTTCGGTATTTTGAATATTTTAGCTAAACTTATCAACCAAATTAGTTGAATTTTGAGATGCGGGGTTTTCACTTTACAAAAAACTTTTCCAGTAAAAATTATGTAATAGTAGCCTGTGCTTATTCGCAGTTTCTGAAACCTGGTTGAAACCGTACGTTTCATCTAGAGCGGTTACGATACCTGGAGGTGTCGGTATCTACATTTTGAATGGTATTAAATACAAAGTTGTTTTCCGTTCTAATAACCCAAGTGTATGTGAATCCCTATTTATTGAAATAATTATTGGTAGTAGGAAAGTTCTATTTGGTGTGCTTTGAGGAAACCCATGCAGATATTCTGTTATTGCAGTCGGCGAATCTGTTATTGCAGTCGGCGATTTTAACTGCAACTTATATGAATTTTCGAAATCAAATGAAATGAGGAACACATGTCTCCGTCTTGGTCTGTCAATTAATCACAACTCCTTGCCTACACATTTTAATATGGCCACTGTTTCCTTGATTGATTATGTAGTTTATAGTCAATCGTGCTCCATTATTTTTACTGACCAATTTCAATGTCATGTTATTTCACATCACTCTTTAATTTTTGGTGCCATCAATATAAATATCAATCTCACAGAGCGCTTGGTCGAATATCGCAATTACAATAACATTGATTGGCAAAGCCTACATAATTATTTAGTGGATACTGACTTCAGTATTATCTATGAAACTACTAATGTCAATGAGTTGCTTTCATTCTTCGACACTCTTATTTCCAATCTTTTTTGTTTCGTTCCCATTATAATCAAACGTGTATCTTCTAGTTTAGAGCCGTGGTTAAGAAGTAGAGCAATAATATTGTCAAAGTCTCTTTGTGATATGGCGTACAAACATTTTATGCGTTACCCAACTCAAGTGAATTGGTCAACATATTGCGGTCTTAGAAACAGAGCTAAATCAGTTATGAGAAGTGAGCGTAGTAAATACTACAAAACATTTTTTGGTAGACTTGGCCCGACACAGGTGTGGAGGCATCTCCGGAATAATGGTATCATTGGTAACGATGATAGTCATTGTGTTAATATTGATGCTAATGCATTGAATGATTTTTTTTACAGAGGGTAATGGGGTTTGTAATAACGGATCTTCAAACTTTCACGACGTCGAAGTTAATAACTTTTCATTTAGCTGTGTTTTTGAGATGGACGTTTTCGAGGCTTTGCGGCGTATTTAATCTTTTGGTATTGAAAGCGGGCTATGTAGGTCCACGCTTTCGAATAGCCCCCATACAAAATGACGCGTGACGCGTCGTCGTTTTAAGGAATTTTCAAGATATTTGGCCCATTTTACCACAGAATTGGTACTTTGTGTCTCCAGATGCCAAAAAATATTCCTACCAAAGTTGGGTTATATAGGTCCACGTTTTGGTATAGCCCCCATATAAGGCCCCATATAAAGTACGCGTCATTTTAATATATTTTGAATGTATTAGACCCATTTGACCACAGAATTGGTTGTAATTTGGTATTTTGTGTCTTCAGAGGCCAGAAAACATTCCTACCAAAGTTGGGTTATATAGGTCCACGTTTTGGCATAGCCCCCACATAAGGCCCCTTATAAAGTACGCGTCATTTTAATATATTTTGAATGTATTAGACCCATTTGACCAAAGAATCGGTTGTAACTTTGTATTTTGTGTTTCCAGAGGCTAAGAAACATTTCTACCATAAAATGTTTATATAGGTCCACGTGTTGATATAACCCCCATAATACAATATTTCCCGATTTTCGATATTTTGAACGTTTTAGCCTCATTATCACACCGAGATGGCTGAAATTTGGTATTTAGTCTTCTTAAGGCGTATAAAACTTTCCCTCAGAAATTTGTAGGTATAGGTCCACGCCATTATATAGCCCCCATAGAACGGTACCTGCCGAATTTCGGTATTTTGAAGGTTGTGGCCACATTAATCCACCGAAATGGCTGACATTTGTGGTGGAGGGTATAAAAAGTTCGGCCCGACCGAACTTAACGCTTTTCTTACTTGTTAAAACTCATCTCAAGGTATTTGACATATTTTTTCAATGTTATTTTCACCACTTCAGTCTTTCCACAAGCGTGGAAAGTAGCTAGGGTCGTTCCCATTCCCAAGGTAAAAGAAGTTCATACAATCGATAACATGAGACCAATAAGCATTTTGCCAGCGCTCTCAAAAGTTGCTGAGCACCTTATTTTGAATCAAATTCAAGCATTTGTTGATGACAGAAAATGTATCCACAACTATCAATATGGCTTCAGACGTGGACTTAGCACTACTTCACTTTTAGTAGATCTTACCGACTCGGTAAGGGAGACGGTTGATAGAGGTGACAGTGGTGTCTTAATTGCCCTTGATCTATCTAAAGCTTTTGAGCGAGTAGATTACGCAATACTACTTGATAAACTCAAATATAGGTTTTTGTTTGATTCGACATCGTGTAAGTTAATCCACTCATTCTTGTCAGGGCGTTCCCAGTATGTTACATACAATGGAAGTATTTCCAACAGGCGTAATATTTATAGTGGTGTGCCCCAAGGGTCCATTTTGGGACCCCTTCTTTTTATTTTATATATTTATGACATTGGTAGTTGTGTTCTGGGCAATGCCTGTCGTCCTTTTTTGTATCTATTTTTTAATGGGAAATCTGTTGCTCAACTGGAAGATAACGTCAATATTAACTTATGCGCCATTTCAAATTGGCTGCGAAACAACAAATTGATTGTAAATGCTTCTAAGACTAAAGCCATGCTATTCGGTCCAATATGGCGTATGGATGGTAGTATGAATATACAGATTGATGGCTCAACGGTTGGTTTTGTTGACAGATTAAAATGTTTAGGAGTTGTTATAGACTCAAAGCTGGATTTTTCTGCCCACATTGATGGCTTATACCCTAGGGTAATAAGTATACTTCGAAGGTTGTATTCTACAGAACTGTTTTTGCCATTTAGTATTAAGAGAAACTTAGCTTATTCCATGTTAATGTCTATTATATCTTATGGCATAGAAGTCATTTCTGGTACAACGGAGGAGAATATTGATAAACTAGAAAGACTTTTCAATATGATAATTAGATTTGTCTACAATTTGCGTAGATCTCAACATGTTTCTGCTCATGCCTGTAACTTTCTTGCAGTTCCCTTTTAAAATATATGTTAAAGAACGTGTTATATCATTTCTTTACAAATCTGTACTTTTGGCCCTACCTGGTGTTCTACGAGAAAGACTGTGTTTTTTCAGATCTACTAGGAATACACAATTACGTTATCCACGATTTTCTTCATCCGTTTACGAAAGATAATTTATTGTTCGCTCTGCGCGTTTGTTTAACGAACTTCTCACTGAGCTACGTCAATTTTCTTTTTCCCGAAGAGTAATTCGTAACAAGTTTGAAAGCTTTGCTCTCAGACCAGCTGAACCATAGTAGGTTCGACATGACATACATATATGTATGTTAATGATGTTTTATAGCAGCGTCGGCTGATGTTGCTGAGTAGATTCTGCTTGCTCTGGCATTGATTTGATCATTTTTGAACCATCAGCAATAGATGTAATTTTTATACGTATTTATTTATTTATGGCTGGGGAGCCTATACTATATTTTGTTGTTGCTTAAAAATTGTTAATTACTTAATAATAGTTTTAAGATTTTTTGTTGTGCAGAATATGATTTTGTAGTAGTTTTGCGTATTGCGATGTTTATTGGCTTAAAAGCTTTAATCGCAATAAATGAATAAATAAAAAAAATTATGGACATACATAGGTCCACGTTTTGATATAGACCCCATATAACCGGTTCATCCCTATTTTCGGTATTGTGAAGATTTTACATATGTTTCACGCCCAAATACGCCGACATTTTTGCATTTAAGGTTCCCAATGGACCAAAAAAACTTTTCTGATAAAAATTATGTACATAGGTCCACGTTTTGATATAACTCCAATAGAACGGTATCGCCCGATTTCGGTATTTTCAAGGTTTTAGCCACATTAAACAACCAATGTAGCTGATATTTGGTATATGGTCTTCGCCAGGTCTTGCGAAATATTTTTACAGAAAATTGTTGGTATTGGTTCACATTTTGATGTAACCCCCATGGAACGGTACCGCCCAATTTTCGGGTTTTTAAGGTTTTAGCCACATTATCCACTCAAAATTACAGAAATTTGGTGTTCAGTTTTCATTTTTGTGAGTTTATTGAATACATCAAAATTTTGTCTTCAAATAAGAGAATTTTCCTTAAATTTTTTTTTGACCAATTAATGGTAATTAATGGTTTTTTTATACCCTCAGCATTTATGCTAACGAGGGTATATTCACTTTCATACTGGCAAAATGTGTGTCATCGAAATAACGGTTTTAGACCCCAAGTATGTTTGGACGAAATGTGTTTCAGACAATTTGGAGTCGATTTAGCAATGTCCGTCCGTCTGTCTGGCTGGCTTGTGCGCACGATAGCTCTCGAACGGATGAGCCGATTTGGTCCAAAATTTGGCTTTCGTAATATTTTGTCCAAACTTAGTTTAAGTTCGAAGATGGGTTATATCGGTCCACTCTTTCCGGTACCTCCCCCATAAAAGTTTGAAAATGTTCGGAAAATTTGTGCGTACGATAACTCTTGAAGGAAGTAACCGATTTGGTCCATACTTTGCAAATCGTGAAATGTCTACCAGGCTTAGATAAGATTTCAATATGGCCTCAATCGGTCCATTCCTTCGAGTACCTCCCACACAAAATTTCGGATAAGTTCAGTTTGACCTTCTCTCGAATCGCTTTGATTTGTTGTTGTAGCAACTTGTATTCACTGCCCCCCCATACGACGATACAAGTTTCATCAGGGGCAAGTCCACACTTCCTGAGAAAATAACCTGAAAGTTGCAAAAAATCCCTTTGACACCGTGTAATGGTTGGAGCGCAAGATAGCTCTCGAACGGATCTGTCGATTCGGTCCAAAATTTGGCCTTCGTAATATTTTGTCCAAACTTAGTTTAGTTTCGAAGATAATTTATATCGGTCCACTCCTTCCGGTACCTCCCCCACAAAAGTTCGAAAATGTTCGGAAAACTTGTGCGCAAAATAACTCTGTAGGAGAGTATCCGATTTGGTCCGTACTTTGAACATCGTAATATTTGTACAAGACATAGATCAGGTTCGAATATGGACTGCATATGTATGTCAACTCCTTCGGGTAACTCCCACACAAATTTCAAAAAAAAAAAAAAATGCAGTTTACGGCCTTCTCTCGAATCACTTTGATCTTTGTTGTAATAAATTGCAGTCGCTGCCGCCATTAGGACGGTATAAGTTTTTTAGGGCGCAAATCCATTCGTCCTGAGAAAATAGCCCTAAAGTTATAAAAATCTCTATGAAACCATGTAAAGTGGCTGAATGATTCGGTCCAAAATTAGGCTTCCGTAATATTTTCCAAGCTTTGTTTAATTTCGAAGATGGGCACTATCGATGCGCAAATTGCGGTCAAAGTTCAAATTTTTAGAGATTTTTTAGGTTTTCACGAAATTGCTTGGAAACCGCAAGTCCTATTGAAATGGGATTGAACAAATTTGTAGCTATGAAAATTCTCATGGTCGGCCCCGTCCGACTATAGCCCTCTTTTACTTGTCCTCTTGTTGCCTGGTCGGGGAATCGAACCCATTGCACCACGGTGTCACTCAAATCCTTAAGTCTGTCTTAACCTAAGTCTGACTCAGATTTTTATCTAGAATCTCAAATCTCAAACTTCAGTTAAAAAGAAAGGAGAGGGATAAAAGTTTCATGTTTACGTTTTACTTTCAAGCTATTTTGTAAGTTATTCATGATTGATGATTGATAAAATTGATAAAAATAAAAAGTCAAGTTAACTGTTATGTTTAATTGTTCGCTGTGTAAATAATTTCTAGTTTACTAATTCTACCTTCTCTATCTCCTTATCTTGTCATAAGCAAATAGTACCACATTTTATATAATTTTTATTTATTGCCAATAAATCCACAAAATTTAACATCGCACAATTCAAGAGAAAAAAAGGTAAACAAAATTATTACCTTATAATTTAGATATTCTAAGTGTGTCTAGGGTTGTTTTCGTTATAACATAACACACACATAACAAAAACAACAACACGCACAAAATCATCCAATCAATTCGATTTATGACTACTAAATATCGAAAGATACACAAAAAACGCATTTCGTGGTAATAAAAATAAATATTTCATAGAATTTACAAGTTTTCATAGTCATAAAAAATGTCTGATTGATGTTCCCACTCGTTCCCTTTCCCAACGAGCTGTCACGCACCCATACAGACACGTAGCACAATCACACGATATTCTAAAAGTGGCACGCAATTGCTTCGTTTGCACAAAGTGAATGTACGTGTCTTGTGAAATTGTGCGTATATGTGTGTTAATATTCTGTGAGTTATTTATACAAATATAATATGTTCAATGGTTATTTATATATGAATGTATGTTTTTTCTTCTTCTTCTACCTATTTTTTCTCCATTGTGTATAAAAAAGAAATCAATCTTTCTTTATATATGTCAAAGGTACCCACAACCTCATTCAAAGGAAACCAAAATATTGTTATACCATTAAATCGAAAGTTTGTAGGTATGCGAATAGTGATAACGTGCTAGAATATCCGGATATTGTGAATCTTCTGAAATTACTTTTGGGTCTACACGTGTTGAAATTAAATGATGAATAACCGCAATACCACGAGTATTACGGACAATCGTCGTTAATCGGAATCTTTTAAGTTTCCATAACATTAAATATTGTTACGGATTTAGATTTAACTAATCTCCGTGTAGACGTTGTTTTATTCCCCGATACGATTTGTACCAAATAAAACAGGGTTCGTTTTAGATTACGTTTCTACAATGCTTTATTTACTTTATTACACTTATTCAGAACCGACTTTAATTACAAAGCACACAGCAAGTCTCTAGTTAGCACGCAGCTCTTATTTAACCGATCTGTTCAGTTCAACGCTTAAAACACAACTCACTCGTCATTGCCAGTTCCCCTGTATTTATATCCCAAAGTCTCCCTCTTCGAGAGTCCTCTAGAAAATGTCTGGCAACTCCTCGAATATGTACAACGAACACACAGACGCACATTCGCACTAAGCGAACAACCAGACCCACATACATGGGGGATGATCAATGACGTAATTACAACAACAAATAAATGCAAGAAAAGAAGTAACAAACTAAACGATAATTACATGATTTTGGCAAAACAAACAAAAGAACATTAACAAAAGGTAATGTAACGACTAGAATGACGAAGAGAGTAGTTGTTGTTGCTTAAATAAAATAACTGCGTAATAAAACGTTACGTTACAATTCAAATTTTTAAATTAACGGAAATTAAACTAAATTAACTTAAACCTATCAGTTACATTCGTAACAATATTGTCGTACATTTTAATCTGAATATCAGTTGATTTGTACCCGACCGAAGTATAAATCTATTATATATTTGAGTTTGGTGATAAGTGACTGACTGGCTGACTCATCATCAACGCCCAGCTAAAACGGCTAAAGCTAGGAGCTTGAAATTTTACCAGTAGATCACTGTTGGTGCAAATGTGCGAGATAAGGCCGGGTTTTGCAAAATTCGTCCTGGAACCACAAAAAATAACAATAACAAAAATCCTTATTATCCACTGTTATTACTTACTTATGTACTTAGTTGGCAACACATTTGTCAAATTAAATGCTATAATTTCTTAATACCGTAAAATATCACAAACAATTTCAAATTTTGTAGTTTACTTCTAGGAGCATTTATTTTATCGTAAACCAATTCTCATTCATTTGGGAATACTAGACACTTAACTTAAAAAGTTCGGGTTTTCACTAAAAAGGCATCATTTCAAAAACTGAGAAGCCAATTGATAATTCCCTTCGCCGGGATGAAATCATGATATCGGTAGCGATCAGTAAAATTTTGCAACACTGTCAGTTCGTTTTGAAAAACATTACTCTCTGTAATAGAGGGTAATAAATGAAGTTGAGCCAATGGGGGAATACTCCACTCAATCAATCGTAAACCAATATATATTGGAAAGACAATGAAGGTTGTTGTTTTCCATTGCAACAGATGTCGCAGTTGGTGATAATATGGTATAAACTTCCAGTAAGCTATAAAATTTTGCTATAAGCTATATAATTTTGTTTTCACATAACAGGTGACGCACAAAAGATTCGTTAAAATCCAGTTAGACAAAAAATGAATACAAACGATGAATTTGTAAAAATTTTGATTTTCAATTTCAAATTAAAACAAAAATTCTTTCAATAATGTTTGGTTTGTTGTACATATGAGTTGCTGTTGAAGACAAAATTAGGGTATTAAATTCAGAAATCGGTCAGAAATAACAAAAATAATTTCCATTAAAATAATAGTTTTAATGTTAAGATTTTCTTTATAATTGTGTCACTTCCGCTAACGAAGTAGTGGGCACATGCTAGTTATCTATATATATAAAAGAGCTTAGTGATAAGTGAGTGAGTGACAGACAGATCATCGCCCAGACGAAACGGCTGAAGCTAGAAGCTTCAAATTTTGAGTGTATGTTGCTGTTGGTATGTAGGCTTGAGATAAGGCTCGGTTTTTGGAAATTCGAACTGGAAGGGTACGAAAAGTACTAAAAGGTACTAAATATGTTACCCTTTGTATTAGGCAAACGGGAAGAGCTAGAATTCTGAAATTTGGAATGAGGGTCACTGGTGGAGAGTTAGAAAGATGTACCAAAGGGTTTTTGATATTTCGACCTATATGTGTACGAAAAGTACTAAAAGTTATAAAATTTAGTACCAGTTGTATGTTTTGAACGGCTATAGCTAGAATCTTAAAATTTGGTATGGAAATAAAGGTTGGGAAGTGGTGTTTATGAAAGGAATTTCGTACTCATGTGTACGAAAAGTACTAAATGTGTACTAAATTTAATACAATTTGGATTTGGGTGAACGGATAAAGCTGGAAACTTGAATTTTGGAATTAAGACTACTGCTGATTGAGATATGAGGGTTATTTTTGGAAATTCGTACTTATATGTACGAAATGTACTAAATTTGGTACAATTTGGATTTGGGTGAATGGATAGAGGTGGAATCCTGAAATTTTGAATTATTATTACTGTTAGAGTATAGGATTGAGGTAGTTTTGGAAATTTGTACTTATTCGTACGAAAAGTACTAAACGGTCGTGAATTTGGTACTAATTGGATTTGGGTGAATAAGTATAGGTGGAATCCTGAAATTTGGAATTAAGATTAATGTTGGAGTGGAGGATTGAGATATGGAGGTGGTTTTGGAATTTTGTACTTATGTGTACGAAAAGTACTAAATAGTACTACATTTGGTACAATTTGGATTTGAGTGAAAGGATAGAGCTTGAAACCTGAAATTTAGAATAATGATTACTGTTGACGTTTAGGTTTGAGATATGGAGGTATTTTTGGAAATTTGTATTGAACAGGTACTAAATTAACTACTATTTGGATTTGATTGGATGTATGGAGATGGAGTTCTGAAATATGGAAATAAGATTACTGTTGGAATATAAGATTGGGGCAGTTTTGGAAATTCATACTTATTGCGTACGAAATGTACTAAATTGTACTAATTTGATACAATTTGTTTTGGGTGAGTGGATAGAGCTAAATATTAAATAATACATAATAAATAATAGATAATAAATAATAAATAATCTTTTATTATATAAAAGAGCTTAGTGATAAGTGAGTGACTGACAGATCATCGCCCAGACGAAAGGGCTGAAGCTAGAAGCTTGAAATTTTGAGTGTAGGTTGCTGTTGGTATGTAGGCGTGAGGTAAGGCTCGGTTTTTGGAAATTCGAACGGGAAGGGTACGAAAAGCACTAAACGGTACTAAATGTGGCACTAATATGTTATTGTGTAAAGGGGTTAGCAGGAATTTTTGAAATTTTAGGGGGAGGTTTCGGAAGTTCGTAAATTTATAAGTAAATTTCTATTATCGTGTTTGGAAGAACTGGTAGAGCTGGAAATGAGCCTCGCGGTTGGTATAAAAGGTTGATATAGGAAAGTAATTTTAAGGATAAGGTCTACGAATAGTACTAAATTTGTTAACATTTTGTTATTGCATGAACGATAATATAAGGAGTTTTTTTGAAATGCGTACAAATTCTGACATTTGGTATGAGGGTCACTGATGGCTGAAATGGTTTTGGAAATGCCTACTATAAAGCTACATTAAGTACTAAAAGGTACTGAATTGGTCTTGGGTGTATTTGTTCACAAGAGTGTTTTACCTTCTGGGGACAGAAAGCCGTTAATTAAAATGCCTCAAAAATGTGCGTCGCTGTGAATGTGTAAGGGTGAGATACGGCTTTTTTTTTGAAAGTCGAACTAAAGTGGTACGAACCGTTCTTAAATAAAATTTAATATTGTTTAAAATTGGTATTAGTGAACCAAAATTTTTCAGTGTTCGCCATTTCCATATCAAATATTGTTTATTTGTTTTTTATATCCTTTCCGCATACGAAGTAGCGGGCATTTTGCTAGTTTCATATAAAAGCTTATTAGAATTGTATGACCAAATATTACCAGACACTCCCACAGGTTGCGGATATTGAAAATCCCAATAGTAATATGGACATTGACGATTTTGAAGATCCCCAAAGAGAGAGTAAAGGAGAAAATGTCCGAGTACTTTTGATCCGAACAAGTGAATATTTGACGTTCTTAAAAACAATACAGGTTAATGTTAGTTGTTGTTGTAGCAGCATTTAAACCTACGTATAAGCATAGGTTTAATGCTGGGTTGACAGTCGCTGGCCGAAATACTATGGTTCCGGGTCAATCCGAATCATTCGAAGAAAGCTGTCCCCTTCAAGAGAGGACATCTGCCTACGAAAAACCCTGGATGACAGGAGAGATTCGTAATAAAGGAAAAGAGGTCCGGAGACTTTACAATAGAGCTCGACGAAAAAAAACAAGCTGTATTCTGGGACAGCTATCATACAAAGCTTAAGGAATATAACAAAATAACAAGAACAGCAAAGCGCAACTCATGGAAACTCTTTTGTGAGCAGGTTGACAGCGTTAATGATGTATCCAAAATCAAAAAGTTTCTATCGAAAACCCATACTCAAACCGAGATATTGGTAGATGATATGGGTAATAAGATGGAAACAATCGACGGCACTTTAGGCCTTTTGATGAAGACGCATTTTCCGCCGAGCACTACAAATGTAGGGATATCGGCAGATGGGGAAAATGCTACGGACGAAGCACCAAGCATTGATGAAACAATGGTTAAAGATGCCATCAAAAATTTCAAACCTTTTAAAGCAGCGGGACCAGACCAGGTCTTTCCGGCCTCACTCCAAAAGTAGGTGGACTATATTTCGTCCAAATTAGCTGGTATCTTCAACGCATGCTTAAAATTTGCGTATACCCCTAAAGCCTGGCTGGAGGCGAGGGTAGTGTTTATCCCCAAACCTGGAAAGGCAATTCCTAAGTCTTATCGTCCGATAAGTCTAACTTCAAAACCATGGAACGTATAGTCGATACCATGATTAAGAGCAAGATCCCAAACGATATGCTTAAATATAAACAACATGCATATGTTAAAGGCAGATCAGTGGAAACCGCTTTACATCAGGTAGTACACCACATCGAAAACACCTTCGACAAGAAGATGTATAGACTGGCAGTATGCATTGACATCGAGGGTGCTTTCAATAATGTCGGCACGGAAACCCTTATCCAATCCTTATATAAATTTTATGTGGACCGGTCCCTTAGGAAATGGATAAGCAATATGCTAAGGAATAGGTGGATAAGTTGCGGGCTACGCGACGTAACGAAACAGGATAAAGTTGGTCAGGGAACGCCACAAGGGGGAATTTTGTCACCTCTCCTGTGGGTTACTACCACAAATAGCCTACTGAGAACTTTAACCAAAGAGGGATTTGAACCAGTATGTTATGCAGACGACGTTATAATACTTCTGAGGGGAAAGAACCCTAATTTGTTATGCAGAAGGGCCGAATGAGCCCTAAAACTTGCGTATAACTGGGCTAACCAAGATGTCTAAGCGTTAACCCGGAAAAAACATATATATGAATTTTCACTAGGAAAACAAAACTGGGTCACATCGAGGAAACTGTTTTCCTTAACAAGACTATTAAGATTTCCAATAATGTCTGGGAGTAATCCTGGATAGGAGACTTAAATGGAGGGATCATATCCAAGAACGAGCCAACAAAGCCTACAGATGTTGGTCAACCTGTAGAAGGGCCATATGCTCTAAATGGGGTCTCAATCCAAAGATGACACACTGGCTATATAAAAGCGTAGTCAGACCCATCCTAACATACGCATCAGTAGTCTGCTGGACAGCGATGGATAAAAAATGTAATATCAAAATTTTACAAAAAGCCCAAAGAATGTGCTGCTTAGGCGTAAATGGTGTTATGAGGACAAAACCAACGAGGGCACTAGAAACTATTCTATACATACACCCAATAGAAATTCAGATAAGGTATGAAGCTGCCGTCGCAGCCATAATGCTGAAGGCGACAGACGAGTGGATCGAAAAGGACTACGTAACATACCATCAAAAAATTCTACAGGTAACAACGGGGGAGTCAATGGATAACGTTAATTCGGAACGTATACCTGAAACAATTGTAGTTGCCTCGTGTGAAACATTAATACCTGACAGAGACTAGTGGATCGGCGGGACTAGAGCTGAAAAGCCTCCTGGAAACTGCTGTTATACAGACGACTCGATGTTAGAGGGGAGGACGGGACTGGGACTTTTTATTGAAGAACCAGAGACCGAAATCTCTCTTCGGTTGCCGGATCACAATACGGTCCTTCAAGCGGAGATCAGGGCGATCACAGAGTGTCTGAACTGGTTTAATGCTAACTTGAGACCAACTACCGTTAACGTCCTTACGGACAGTAAAATGACAATCAATGCAATAACATCCAAGACAGTAAAATCAAAAACTGTACTGGACTGCATAAATACGATAAACAATTATTCCCAGCAAGGAATAGTGCGTATCATATGGGTACCAGGCCATGCGGGGATTAAAGGTAATGAAAGAACAAATTCTCTCCAAAAAATGGCAGGGAATTGGCAACAGTAAACATAGACAGTGCAAAGCCTCTAAATGCGTCACGTCTAGAGTGAAAAAATTGGGCAAAACATGCCCATACATCCCCATGGAATAGAGAGGAGATAGGGAAAACCACTAAGATTCTCTGGGGGCCCAAACGAGGATAAAACTAAAAACTTACTATTATTAGGTAAGGCAGACATTAGTAGGCTAACAGGTATCCTTACTGGTCACTTGGGCCAACAACCTCATCTGCATAAAATTAAATGCGCACATAGCAGCTTATGCAGGGCATGCAGAGAGGACTACGAAACGTTGGAACACTTTCTTTGCCAATGCCCAGCTTTCGCAAATATCAGGTCCAAGTCTTTAGGGACCGACACTATACCGGGACTTAATCAGATAACGGTAAATTATGTTAAAAGTTAAAGGATTTTGTTAAGGGCACAGAATTCCTAAAATAATAAAGAGACCAAATATTACCCTTTCTTCAATTAGTCTAGAGTGCACAACCTTATCGTTGAGCTAGCATGAATAGGGGTGCACTTATTCATATGAGAGAATCCTCCCTTGTCCCTACTGGGATATTTGTTGAACTATTTTCTATATCATTTTGCATTTCTAATAAAAGTTCCAACATTGGAAAATTGACATTGGTAGCCCCTTCTGATACCTTTTTGGAATACACCTAATATAAATAAATATATAAGCCGCTACAAATATACCCAATTACAATGCAATTTGCCATATCTGGCCGTGAAATTTTCGACAGACGGACATTGCTGCAATTTTATTGAACACTGCAAATGCTATACAAATTTTCAGAGGGAACATTGTGGGTGTATTGAAGACCTATCGTCCAAAAATGTGCACTTGTACCATACATATGCTTTTTAGGGTATTTTGAAAATAGTTCATTGTCGATATACATATATTGCGATATCAAAATTATATTTTAACCGGTAAAAAACAACTAATAATGAGTAGAAATTCAAATAATTTGCATGCAAACAAATTTACGACTCCCAAAATTATTCATATTTAATTATACGCCAGAAGGGGGTGGGTGCCTTCACCAAAAATAATATTTGAAAAAACTTGAACTGTAACGACACCGAGTGCATTTTGAAAAAAGGTGGCGAAGCGACCCCATGCTGCAATATACATATGTATAAAAAAAATTCAATTGGACAATTAATATTCTAGGGCTCCACGTAATTTGCAATAATGCTGGGAATTTCTCTATCATGATAGAGACAAATTGTAGCATGGGAGGAAAATATTGTATTCTACACAAAACCTATTATACCCAGGAGACACATTATTGCAATTTTCATCAGGGGAAAGGTCAGCAGTTCTTTTTCCATATGTAGGCTACTTTGCTGGTATATGCCCTCCAAAAAGTAAAATATGGACCAAATTTTTATTATACCCTCAGCATTTATGCTAACGAGGGTATATACACTTTCATACGGGCGAAATGTGCCTCATCGAAATAATGGTTTTAGACCCCAAGTATGTTTGGACGAAATGTGTTTTAGACAATTTGGAGTCGATTGAGTAATGTCCGTCCGTCTGTCTGTCTGTCTGGCTGGCTGGTGCGTCCGATAACTCCCGAATGGATAAACCGATTCGGTCCAAAATTTGGCTTTCGTAATATTTTGTCCAAACTTAGTTTACGTTCGAAGATGGGCTATATCGGTCCACTCCTTCCGGTACCTCCCCAACAAAAGTTCGAAAATGTTCGGAAAATTTGTGCGCACGATAACTTTTGAAGGAAGTAGCTGATGTGATCCATACTTTGCACATCGTGAAATTTTTACCAGACGTAGATGAGGGTCCAATATGGACTGAATCGGTCCACTCCTTCGGGTACCTCCCACACAAAATTTCGGATAAGTTCAGATTAGGACCTCCTCTCGAATCGCTTTGATCTTTGTTGCAGCAACTTGTATTCACTGCCCCCCATACGACGGTACAAGTTTCATCGGGGGCAAGTACATACTTCCTGAGAAAATAACCTGAAAGATGCAAAAAGCCCCTATGACACCGTGTGTAGTGGTTGGAGCGCAAGATAACTCTCGAACAGATCTGCCGATTCGGTCCAAAATTTGGCCTTCGTAGTATTTGGTCCAAACATACTTTTAAGTCCGAACATAAGCCATATCGGTCCACTCCTTCAGGTACCTCCCCTACAAAAGTTCAAAAATGTTCGGAAAAATTGTGCGCACGATAACTCTTGAAGGGAGTGACCAATGTAATCCATCCATCCTAATATATCTACCAGATATTTGGACTATATTTGTCCACTCCTTCGGGTACCTCCCACACAAAATTTCGGATAAGTTCACTTTAAGACCTGCTCTCGAATCACTTTGATTTTTGTTCAAGCGATTTACATTCGCTACCTCTACTACGAAGGTAAAAGTTTTATCAGGGGCAAGTCCATATTTCTTGGGAAAACAGCCCGAAATGTGTAAAAAACCCCTATGTCACCATATGTGGCGCTCGGAGAGCACGAACTGTTCAACCGATTTGGTCTTCGTCATATTATATCCAAACTTAGTTTCATGGGCACAACTTCCGGTACTTCTCCCCAATATTTAAAAAATGTCACTAAGATGCTAGGACGATATCACTTGAATGGGGCAACCAATTTGGTGCAAACTTTGGATCTCCTAATATTTTGTCAAAATTTAGTTTAACTTCTAAAATGGCTCTTATCGGTACTCCCTAATGATACCTCCCCCACAAAAGTTCAACATTTGTGTTTTACTGCAGTTAATTCCTAATCCACATTTTTGTCGGCTAGTTCAAATGTCCACAAAGGGCACCAAAATTCTGAAGAGACCTTAAATACATTCGATCTATCCGTTTATAAAAATTTCACTTCACATTGGCTAAGGGTATATGGTAATATTCAAAAATGTTTTACAATCGTTGAAGTTGATGTTCACCATTTAATAAGTCGCGAACTGTCAATATATTTTATATAATATGAATATATTTATATTAATTGAAGTGTTTTAGCCAGGGTCTCATAATATAGACCATAATAAATAAATTACGTGGAAGCTGTGTTGGTGGTAATATAAAAAAATGGGTAAAAATGTGTTGAAATTAGCAAGTTTTTTTGTGCTTTTTCTTGATTTTTGGTCAAACCAGGGAAAATTCAGACCTGAGCTCAAAGAAAGAATTGAAGACTACCCCTTGGGCGACATGGTTCTAATGTATGACTTCTCGGTATATATAGTGCATCCCCCTTAAATCGATGCTGACATTTTGAAGTTTTGAAATCGGGGTTTTTTTAATTTTTCTTATAATTGGAGGGCGCAACCAGATAATGAACTAAACTATTTATTGGATTGTAGAACTTGTGATTCCACGTCGTTCGATGTATATCTCATGAGTGTGCTCCGTACAGCTCCCTAGTAATAGGAGCCCAAAGTCGAATTTTTGGTGCGTAAATTTTCTTTAACAACCTATTTTTTGGCTTCAAAATTTTCAACTGTGACTTAGGTACCCTTGAACCCCGCGTGATTTTAGTTTTTTTCCGCGCCGGATTTAATGAGCCCTACCGCGATCGAATCCATCCACTAAAACCGCTGATATAAATACCATGAAAATAGGAAAATAAGCAAAATTTTAATTTGACTAATCCGCATACTAAACCGCGATTTCCCTTAAATTTTTTTACATAAATGTAATCCTTTATACGCGATTATAATATTTGTCAAAAAGGTGTGTCAAAAACTACAGAGATTCGGGAGTAGTATTCGTATTTAACCAAAAATAGAATCAGGTAGCACATCCGCGGTTCTTGAAGAATCTGTATAAAATTTGTCTTATTGACGTATTTTTAATAGGGGGTCACTGAAATCGGATGCGCCTTATAATCATATGAACATCGCGTTATTTTTAACCACATGCAGCATTTTGGTGTAGTAAGATGCAACTGATGGCACACTTTGGTCGCTGAATGAAACATGGAAAAATGCAAACATATTGACAGAGATGCACTCGCTCTATGCCAAAAGCACATGCGCCTCAACTGATTTTAACTATTTCGCGCGTTATTCGGTTTTTAACTTTTATGTTTTTTCTTTGATTGTAATATCAATATCACTCTTTATTTCCTAATTCTATTCCTTATCACACTAAACAAATATACTTTCACGATGATAATCTATTGTCCTTGAAGAGGTTTTAGCAAAATAATTCAGGGTTTGTTTGGAAATTTAGCGAAATAGTAGAATAACTCCCAAAAAATGTTCTCAAATTTTTCGTATTAAAACAAAAAATATTTTCTTGAAATAATGTTCCAACAATAAACTTTTGTCTTTTGTTGTAGCTGCAATATGCAATTTAAAATCCTAATCTATAAAATTTTGGTGTCACATTTTTCTGGACATTGTCTAGATTCTGTACGTATTTTTAATTTATTTTTTAGAGATTTTTATGGACTCTGAGTTAGAATAAGTAAAATTTACTCCAAAATTCCTTCATTATTTTTGATTTTCCGCGAAAATGAAATTAAATTTAGGAAATATTTAGGCGTCTACGGATAGATATTAAATGTTGTTACCGATTTATATATACATTTTGGTATTAAAAAACAAAGGGAATTATCAAATATTTTTTCTTTATAAGGGAATAAAACCCCCAATAACTTTTGGGCGCAGCATCCAATTTTGTGAACGCGAACAGATTTGAAACCACGATTTTTTTCTTTAGCCATGCACCAAAAATCGTGAATGTGCTTGTAAAAAAATTGTTTAATTTTTTTTCGATGGAATTGTAAAGGAAATTTGAAATTTACCATATATCTGTCGGCAAAGCTGACACTTTTTTACTTGTTTTTTTTATAATTTTCATACAAATGTAATGGTCCATTTAATTTACTATATAATATGAGATCATCATCCAAAATTGTAGGTATGTTCTTCGACCTAAACTCTTACATTGTGCAAAATCTCGTGACTTTTGATCTATAATTGCGACCTGTAGCTTGCTTCTGATTACATTACAAAGAAATAACTGGATATGTTATGCTGTAACTGTGTTATCTGAACACGTAAATCCACATAAGCATCAATAGAAAGGTCAAGAAATGGCCTTCCAAATGTTATTTACGTGGGCGGAATGTATCTTCCAGTAATGCATATACAAGCTGTATATTAACAAGTAAAAAAGTATCAGTCAGAAAAAGCTTATTTTTTTTGGGGGTGTTTTCAAAATTGTGGGCGTATAAACCGACAAAAATATGGATTGGATTAAAGCTCAAAAATTTGAGGGGATATCGTTAGATAGAGCTTTTATACCATACTAGCCTACGAAAAACATAATATCGCTGTAAACAGAGTCACTAGGAAACGCCGGTAAAAATATCCAAAGGATTCTCCAACGGACCCTTAAAAAACAAAAACGTTGAACATTTGAAAATATTTCGATAACCAAAGTTTGGACCAAATCGGTTGCTCCGTTTGTGAGATATTGCGAATATTTTCAAACTTTTGTGGAGGAGGTACTGGAAGGAGTGGACCGATATAGCCCATCTTCGAACGTAAACTAAGTTTGGACAAAATATTACGAAAGCCAAATTTTGGGCCGAATCGGTTGATCCGTTCGAGAGTTATCGTGCGCTCCAGCCAGACAGACAGACAGACGGACGGACATTGCTCAATCGAATCCAAATTGTCTGAAACACATTTCGTCCAAACATACTTGGGGTCTAAAACCATTATTTCGATGAGGCACATTTTGCCCGTATGACAGTGTATATACCCTCGTTAGCGTAAATGCTGAGGGTGTAAAAAATGGGTAAAAATTGGTTGAAGCCAACGTGTTTTTTTTTTTTTGTTTTCCTTCGATTTGTGATTAAACCCCACTTTTCCCGATTTTCATGTCAAAGTAAAAGTAGAAGCCAACTAAACAAGGATCTTCGCACCAATATACAACTTTTCAAAATTTGATCTGCGCCTATCATTAAATGATGCTGACATTTTGAAGCCAGATTTTAAGTGTTTTTTGAATTTTTTTCTAATTTCGTTCCGCAAACAAGTTTTTCACAAAATCATATATAGGATTGTTGAACTCGCGATTCTGAGTTATTTGTTGTACATGTCGTGAATGTAGCCTACACTGCTTTACAGAAATCTGTATCCAAATACGTAAATTTTGGCAACATTTCTCATATACTACTTTGACGTTAAACCTAGAAACGAAAGGTAAAACTTGAGAAACTATGAGATTTTTAAGTAAAAGAACGATATATTTTTGTAACCGGTTCCTCCGAATGATCATCACTTGACACATTTACTCACTCCCATTGAATATAATTTTTTTATCTCAAAAAATATCGTATTGGAAATTGCTTTTGTGGTTAATATCATTCATCCAAAGACTGTCCGACTGTCTGTCCGTCCATCTGTCTATAACATGGCAATAACCACTAGCATGAAATATATGACCCAGTATCGATATTGTGTGTGTTTGCCGGTAAATGATGTCGTAAAACTTGAAGATGGATGACTTGTAATTTGTACTTTAAATTTACCACAAAAATATATGTATATTGTCCACTCTCCACACAAAAAAGAAGAAATACCATAGAAATACACTCCAAGTAGCTTAAAAAGAACCACAAGAAAATCAAGTAAAAAATTTTTGAAATGAAAATCACAACAACAATTGCCACATTTGCTCAGTTCATAAATTCTTGAAGAAGAGTTATGAGTTTTGAGGTTAGTTTTCTTGCTTGCTGATGCTACCGCTGCTGCTGCTCTGGTTGTTGCTACAGCTTTGAAAGGAAAATGAATTTTCTTGGTTTTTTCTCACTCTGCTGTTGTAAGTCAAAGATAATCATTGCCACAGTGTATATGAAATGTAGATAAATCCCAAAAACGAGAATAAGATTTTTGTAAGGAATGTTCCACAGCATCTTAGATATGAAATGAATTATTTCCCTGCTCATAATGCCAGCGTCAGATGCAAGAGTCAAAGGTTTGCTGTGTGTTTTTTGTTTCTCAATGGTCTTGGTTGAAATTCTTTGCAAATATTACACTCTTTTCCTTTTTCTATTTTTAGAAGAACTATTTTTTGAAGGAAAAAAGAAATTTGCTGCTGTTCATATACTTGAAACATATTTAACCAAAGTTTCAGCACACAAACACACATACCTACTAAATTCATAAATACTGGACGTAATATTGTAAAAATTTCTTGTAGGTCAGACAAATGCCTATAAATCACTTAAGAGAACCCTGTGAAATATGGATATTGCTAAAATATTTTTTTCCTTCACTAAGTAAATTACTATTATTTGAACATATTTCACCTTCCGGAGCATAAAACTTAAGTGTTATTTGATTTAGTTGTTGTTTTCCGGCTTCTGTGAAATGCAAATTAGGATTACGAAAGAGGTGTGAATTTAATACCAAAATGGTTTAAAATGTTTTTAACAAAAAGAACAAATATATGTGTTGGAAAAATCACTATCACTCTTACGTCCATAGGCAGTTTAAGTTAGAAGATGGGCTATATCGGCCCAGGTTTTGATATAGCCCCCATACAATAGTAACTCCGAATTTTAGATATTTTGAGGATTTTGGATGCATTTTTTGGGTGCCACCGTGGTGCAATGGTATGCACATCCGCCTTGCACGCTGAAGGTCGTGAGTTCGATTCCCCGGCCAGGCAACATCAAACATTTTTCGACGGTGGCAAAAATCACTATCACTCTTACGTCCATAGGCAGTTTAAGTTAGAAGATGGGCTATATCGGCCCAGGTTTTGATATAGCCCCCATACAATAGTAACTCCGAATTTTAGATATTTTGAGGATTTTGGATGCATTTTTTGGGTGCCACCGTGGTGCAATGGTATGCACATCCGCCTTGCACGCTGAAGGTCGTGAGTTCGATTCCCCGGCCAGGCAACATCATACATTTTTCGACGGTGGCAAAATACTTCTCAGTAATGTTGGCGACATTTCCCGAGAATTTCAGCCATGTAAAACTTCTCTGCAAGTGGTGTCTTAGGACACGCCGTTGGGACTCGACGATAAACTGTAGGTACCATATCATTGAGCTAATATGAATCGGGTGCACTCATTGATATGAGAGAAGTCTCCCTTGTCCCTTCTGGGATGTTTGTGGAACAATTATTATTAATATAGATGCATTTTTTGTCCAAACTAGCATTTAAGCAGTAGCTACAAAACGTCTGCAACAAAAATTGTCAATATAGGTCCATGTTTTGTTATAGCCCCCATATAACGGGACCTCCCGATTTTCGATATTTCGAGGATTTGAGCTACAATTTTTAACCAAACTAGCTGTAATTGGCACTTGGGGTTCCTAGTGGTCACAAAATATCTTCACCAAAATTTGTCAACATAGGTCCATGTTTTGGTATAGTCCCCATTTTGGACAATTTGAGGCTTTTAACCGAACTACCCGTTATTTGTCGTCCTATACCTAAAATTGTCAATACAGGTCCATGTTTTAATTTTGTTATATTTCTCTTTCGAGGCGAGCTGATTCATCAGAAAGTTTTTGTAAATGAAAACAAGTAAAAAAGTATCAGTCGTCTTTGCCGACAGAGATATACCCTCAGCCTGTATATATTGAAACAGTTTTTTCCCAAAAAACGTATGTATTTAGGGGTTTTTAAAAATGTTGGGAATTTGAACCGACAAAAATGTTCATTAGGATTAGAGATCAAAAGTTTTGCGGAGGAGATACTAAAAGGAATGGATCTACATTGACAATTATGGAAGTGGATCTCCAGCCACTACATATGGTACCATAGGGGGTTTTTACACCCTTCGGGATGTTTGCTCAAGAAGTATGGACTTGCCCTTGAAAAAACGTTTACCATCGTAATTGAGGCAGCGAGTACAAGTTGCTTCAACAAAAATCAAAGTGATTCGATATCAGGTCTTAAAGTGAACATATCCGAAATTTTGTGTGGGAGGTACCGGATGGAGTGGACAAATATAGTCCATATTTGAACCTGATCTATATCTAGTAGATATATTAGGATGTATAAAGTATGGACCAATTCGGCCACTCCCTTCAGGAGTTACAGTATGAACAAATTTTCCGAACATTTTTTTGGATCTCCAGCCACTACATATGGTACCATAGGGGGTTTTTACACCCTTCGGGATGTTTGCTCAAGAAGTATGGACTTGTCCTTGAAAAAACGTTTACCATCGTAATTGAGGCAGCGAGTACAAGTTGCTTCAACAAAAATCAAAGTGATTCGATATCAGGTCTTAAAGTGAACATATCCGAAATTTTGTGTGGGAGGTACCGGATGGAGTGGACAAATATAGTCCATATTTGAACCTGATCTATATCTAGTAGATATATTAGGATGTATAAAGTATGGACCAATTCGGCCACTCCCTTCAGGAGTTACCGTATGAACAAATTTTCCGAACATTTTTGAACTTTTGTGGGGGAGGTTCCTGAAGGAGTGGACCGATATGGCTTATCTTCAAACTTAAACTATGTTTGGACAAAATATTAATAAGGCCAAATTTTGAACCGAATCGGCAGATCCGTTCTAGTGTTATCTTGCGCTCCAACCACGTCACACGGTGTCATAGGGGTTTTTTTTGCAACTTTCAGCCTATTTTCTCAGGAAGTATGGACTTGCCTCTAATGAAGCTTGTACCGACGTATGGAGGGCAGTGAATACAAGTTGCTAAAACAAAAATCAGAGCGATTCGAGAGATCGCCCTAAACTGAACTTTTCCGAAATTTTGTGTGGGAGGTACCCGAAGCAGTGGACCTATTGAGACCATATTGGAACCTCATATTACTCTGGTAGAAAGTCTACGCTATAAAAAGTATGGACCAAATCGGTTACTCCCTTCAAGAGTTATCGTGCGTACAAATTTTCCGAACATTTTCGAACTTTTGTGGGGGAGGTACCGGAAGGAGTGGACCGATATAGCCCATCTTCGAACTTAAACTAAGTTTGGGCAAAATATTACAAAAGCCAAAATTTGAACCGAATCGGTTCATCCGTTCGAGAGTTATCGTGCGCTCCAGCCAGACAGGCAGACAGACGGACATTGCTCAATCGACTCCAAATTGTCTGAAACACATTTCGTCTAAACATACTTGGGGTCTAAAACCATTATTTCGATGAGGCACATTTTGCCCGTATGAAAGTGTATATACCATCGTTAGCATAAATGCTGAGGGTATAAAAAATGTCAGAGAAATTGTCATCACAAACCACTACACTACATGTTTCGCACTTTGGTGAGAAGCGCTCATCAGGTGTATTTTGTGCGGCAATCTGACTATGTCAATACCCTAAATTTTTCCTTCTATATATACTGAATTGTTTGCAAATTTGCAATTAGGAATTCAATACACCGGATTTTTTAAGGCAGATGGCATTGCCAACTCTAACAATCTTATTCATTTACGAGTTTTTTGCAGGGCGGACTTTATTTTCACACAGCTGCAATTGTCTCCCACATGTAGTCACATTTAACTGTACTAGTTTTTGGGATGTGTTTATTTTTAGATCGCAACAACAACAACCATTTGGTTGCAATTTTTATGTTGGAACGTTTTGTTAAGCCAGGCTCGGCTTGCTGTTAAGGCGATGATGATCGTATGTTTTAATTTTGTTATTTTTCTCTTTCGAGGCGTGCTGATTCATCAGAAGGTTTTTGTAAATGAAAAAGTTAGTTTAGCCCTCCTATAGATTTTCGGTATTTTGCGAGTTAAAGATAAATTTTTTGACTGAGGTTCCCTGCAGTCATAAAATTTCTCCACACATTTTTTTCAAAATAGGTCCATGTTGTGACACAAAACTTCTCTATGAAAAATTGCCAACATAGTTCCATGTTTTGGTGTGATTTTTTTAGCTAAATTGTTTAACTGATCTACCCCGTAGTTTGACATTTTAGATTCCTTGCAGTCACAACAGTTATGCACCAAAATTTGTCAACATAAATCCATGTTATGGTAGTTCCCATATAACGATATGTCTTCTTTCTATAGATGACCTCAAGAGGTCTTCTGTCTATAAATTACCTCCAGAGGTCGTCTTCTACAGATGGTCTTCTGTCTATAGAGGACCTCAAGAGGTCTTCTGTCTATAGAAGACCTCAATAGGTCTTCTGTCTATAGATGACCTCAAGTGTTTTTTTATATACATAGATGACCTCTAGAGAAAGGCCACCACCACCTGTCTATACATTTCCTCGAAAAGTCTTCTGTTTATAGATGACATCAAGGTGTTCTGTCTCCAGACTACCTCTTAAGGTCTTTGTAGACTGAAAACCTTTTGAGGTCTTCTATAGATAGAATACCTCTGTAGGTCCATGTTTCTTCGGAGAATTGTTAATCCAATGCAAGGTTTTGGTACTTCAATACAGTTCATGGTGGAGGGTATAAAAAGTTCAACTTGGGCGAACTTAAATCGTTTTTTACATATAAAATATCCACTTAGACAAATATCTCCGAAGTGACAAGGTAGACTTTTTACAAGTAAATGAGGGTACCCGATTCATCGCAGAGTCTGAACGGCGTGTCTTAAAACAACTCTTGCATAGATGTTTTTCATGGCTGAAATACGCAGTAAATGTCATCTACATTAAGCTAACGATTATTTTGCCAACGCTGAATATCTGGTGCTGTCTGACATGGGAATCGAATCCGGGTATTCAATGTGCAAGTCGTGTGTGCTTACCACTAAACCACGGTAGTGATCATCTACTGATATGTGCCTTACTGTAGAAAATTAACGTATTTTAAGATATTTTATATGCCTTATTGTAGAAAATTAACATATTTTGAAACTGAGGTATGGGTATCGTAAATCGCAAACAATTGTACTATAGCATACGTTTTGAACGCATTTCTGTAAAATCAACTGTTTTAGCACGATTCACCGAGAGATTAAAAAAAATAAAATAAATAAAAAACAGGTAAGAAAAGACTATAGTCGGACGGGGCCGACTATCTGATACCCTACTCCACTATTTTTGTATGATCTTTTGGCGGATAAAAATAATTGTTTTAAACAAGGATAATTTTTCAAGAGACGTGAAATTATATTGGAAAAACAATTGTGATCAATATAGGAAAATGTAAATGTAGTCTACCATGTAGACCACATTATTGACATCATTTATATACAAGATCGACCACATACTTTACCTTGAGGGGTCAAAAGTTCCTCTTAAATATAATTTAGTTCCACAGAACTTCAATATACAGTTTGAAATGTTTCACATAAGATATATAGTCCAGTTGACTCACTAAATAGCTCATGAGTAATATCGGAAAAGTAGGGTTTGTCCTTGTCAAAAGGTCCCGTATTCCATTCGAAATTTTTTGACAATTGGTATATAATTGCGTTCTGAAGATGCATAACAATTTATAATGAACATACGGGCCTTCGTCGTAATCATTATAGTTTATATACCTTAATATGTTTTATTTACTCGAAATATTAGGATCGCTATACTTAGGCACCTAAGCTAACATGTGCCGCGCGTTCACCCATAAGAACGTTAAAAACTTGGCTTTGGGCGTCGGGCTAGTAACCCTCCCCTAGAAAAAACAGCCTACTATGAAAAAACGAAAGAAAAGAAAAAAACCCCTCTAAAGTTGACGAACCCCGCAAACGTTTTAAGGACCATGATCTGCAAATCTGCACCTGGAATGTTCGCACTCTTTATAGAGAAAGTGCAGTTTTCGCATTGGCAGACGTACAAGGCCGGTATTACTGCCGTACAGGAAATACGATGGATTGGGAAAGGCGTCACAACAACACCTAAAGATGACGCACTGTATTATAGCTGCCATGACATAAAGCATGGGTTTGGTTGCGGATTCGTAGGTAGTCGGAGACTAAAACATCTGGTATCCAGCTTCATCCCAGTGAATGAAAGACTTGCTGCAATTCGAATAAAAGCTAAATTCTTCAACATCAGCTTTATTTGCGCTCATGCTCCCACTGAAGAAAAGGACGAACAGACCAAAGATATATTTTACGAGCGCTTAGAAGAAACATATGAACGTTGCCCTGCCCATGACATTAAAATCATTCTAGGCGATTTTAATGCCAAAATTGGAAAGGGGAATATCTTTGGCCCAACAGTCGGGAAATTCAGTCTACATAGTGAAACATCAGACAATAGAATAAGGCTGATAGACTTCGCAGCGGCAAAAAACATGGTAGTTAGCAGTACCAGATTTAAGCATCTCGATATTCATAAGGGCACTTGGCTGTCTCCAGATCAGAAAACAAGAAACCAAATTGATCATGTTGTGATAGATGGAAGGCATTCATCGAGCGTGTTGAATGTACGATCGTTCCGAGGCGCAAACATTGATTCGGACCACTACCTTGTTGCAGCAAAGGTACGTACCCGTCTAAACATTGCAAATAAAGCACGAAAAGACACAACACGAAACTTGGACATTGCTAAGCTGCAAACACAACAGATAGCCACAGCATATTCCACTCAACTAACCCAATTGCTTAATGAAAGCGCTTCTCGTCCCGATAACATATCAGCACAATGGCAAAATATTGCCCACTCCATGCAAACAGCCGCAAAATCAGTATTTGGATACCAGAGACCTCCACCAAAGAATCCATGGTATGACTAGGAGTGCCGTGCTGCTACCGAAGAAAAAAATGCGGCATATAGGGCTACTTTACAATCAGTAGCAACGCGTAGCGCACGAGAGAGGTATTGGGAGAAAAGGAGAGAGGAGAAACGTCTTTTCCGCAGGAAAAAGAGAGAGATGGAAAAGAGGGAGTGTGAACAAATAGAGATGTACGGGAGACATAACGAAGTCCGAAAATTCTACCAAAGAGTGAAGCATAAAACTGATGGCTTTGGTACAGGCATATCCTCCTGTAGAGACCAACAAGGTAATTTGGTAACTGATACATATAGTGTGCTCAGGATATGGAAAGAACATTTTTCCAAACTGTTGGTATCCGATAGTAGTGAAGACGGCGAAGATACCACAGATCCAATCCCAGAAGATGGTATTGAATGTACACTGCCCAGCCAAGATGAGGTAAGAGAATAATAAGGCGGCAGGAGCAGATGGCCTACCAGCCGAGCTGTTCAAAACCGGAGGCGACACGCTGATAAGGTGTATGCATCAGCTAGTTAGCACCATCTGGCAGGAAGAACGCGTACCCGACTTCCAATCGTCGGCATCGTAAGCATCCTATGTCCAGTCCACAAGAAGGGTGATAAGACTGTGTGCTCCAATTACAGGGGCATAAGTCTGCTCCCTATTGCATATAAGATAGTATCCGGCATATTGTGTGAGAGACTAAAGCCTATGGCCAAAGAAATTATCGGACCCTATCAGTGCGTCTTTAGACCTGGCAAATCCACCATTGACCAGATATTTACCTTGAGACAAATCCTGGAAAAGACCCATGAAATGCATATCGACACCTTCCATCTTTTCGTCGATTATAAAGCAGCATTCGACAGCCCTATACGTTCAAAGGTGTTCATGCCATGTCTGATTTTGGTATTCGTGCAAAGCTCATTCGGCTTTGTAGAATGACATTAACTGAGACGAGATCCTCAGTTAAAATAGGAAAGAACCTCTCCGAAGAGTTTATTACCAAAAGGGGTTTCAGACAAGGAGACGGTCTGTCGTGTGATCTATTCAACATCCTGCTGGAAAAGTTCATACGAGACGCAAAGGTCAAAAGAATTGGAACGATATACACGAACAGCCATATGTTACTGGCTTATGCCGACGACATTGACATCATGGGTGAATCGGTAAGTAACTGACACCTTTGCAAAAGTCGAAAGAGAATCTGCTTAAGTTGGTCTGGCAGTAAACGGCGAAAAAACCATGTTGATGGTATCGACGCGTAATATGTCCGCAAACCCCGCACCATCTGTGAATTTTGGTACCTACAATTTTGAGGTAGTAAAGGACTTCGTCTACCTCGGCACCGCCATAAACACAACAAATAACATCAGTTGTGAAATACGAAGAAGAATAGTGTAGGCTAACAGATGCTACTTTGGGCTGAGTAAGCAGTTTAGGACTAAAGCCACCTCTCGTCAAACAAAAGTAACACTTTACAAAACACTAATACTACCCGTGCTAATGTATGGTTCCTAAGCCTGTGTACTTGCGCAAGCAGATAAGGCAGTGCTTGGTGTGTTCGAGAAAAAAATTCTTCGAAAGATCTACGGGCCAATCTGTGTTGACGGCGAATATCGGCGTCGTATGAACAACGAGCTGTATCAACTATACAATGACATCAATGTAGTTGAACGAATCGAGATACAACGCTTGCGATGGCTAGACCATGCTATAAGAATGAGTGACGACGAACCCGCTAAAAAGGCGTATAAATATGGGCCGCATGGAGGTTCTCGCAGATCTGGAAGGCCAAAGATTCGTTGGAGCGAACAAGTGAAACGAGATATCAGAAAGCTTTATATCCCAGATTGGGAAAATACAGCAGCAAGCAGAGAGGATTGGAGATTTTTTCTTAGTTCGGCTTATGAAACAAATGTTCTGTAAAAGGCCAGCTAAGTGAGTACCTTTAGGTGTTGTTTTGACGCCTTTCCCGTTCCATCGTATTTCCTGCCAATGCGTAAACTGCACATTCTCTATAAAGAGTGCGAACATTCCAGGTGCAGATTCGCATATCATGGTCCTTAAAACGTTTGCGGGGTTCGTCATCTTTAGAGGGGTTTGTTTTTCTTTTCTTTCGATTTTTCATAGTAGGCTTTTTTTTTTCTAGGCGAGGGTTACTAACCTGACGCCCAAACCCAAGTTTTTAACGTTCTTATGGGTGAACGCGCGGCACATGTTAGCTCACTACCTTTAACGGGTGTTAAAGGCAGTTCCCCAGAATCCACGGGGAGGTCAGTGTCCACTTGAGATGAAAGAGGCACCAAGATAAATCTTGGGCTTTGCCATATTAAAGCCGGTCAGGACTGTTCCTTGGTATCTTCCATCCTCTACGCCACCAATTCTATTATTATTATAATTATATTCTTTGTTTTTATATCCTTCCCGCGTACGAAGTTGCGGGCACTTTGCTAGTACATACATATATTTACGATACCTTGCCTACACCAGTGTTTTAAACGGCATTTGATTGATAAACTGCAGTTGATATCGCCTTGATATCGTACACTTTTAATATTCGTCTTATGATAAACAACAGTATGAACGTAACCAAAACTTCCCTTTTTCCACATTGTTTTAATATGACCAGTTATGCTTTTACATTCCTCGCATATTACAATCCAGATTTACCACAAGGTTTCCACATTTCTCGGAAAAAAATAAATAAATGTTCGTTTATAACAATGTTTTCAATTTTTATGGAATTCTTCCTGAATTGTGTTTTTCCTCTGCCATTGTCTAAGAAATTTATTTTTTCGTAGAAAATTGTAAGGTTTTCAGCATGGCTTTTTATAACAACAATTACGCACACATAGACACAAACACATGGATTTACACCACAGACCACACAATATAAATTGTTGCAATGTTTTCATTTTCCGGTGTTGTTATTTTTTTCCTACTTTTTCACTTCCTACTAAGTAACGGTTTTTGGTATTTGCTCACCTTTCTTCCTGTTGGCGATCTCCTTTTGTTACCACACTGTTGTTGGTTTGATTCATTTTCCTTTCGAAAAGAAAAAAAATATATGAAAGGAAAATGCTTCGTGATGTTTGTGTTATTTTTATGAAAAGCCTTTCAAACGCATTCAAGAAATATTTCCAAAATAGCTGAAGGCTAAAACTCTAAAATGAGATTTTTTATAAGAAAACAAGGAAAAACATAAGGAGAAAGTATATTCATTTACTTTATCTTTCTTATAGGCTTTGTGTGCGAAGTATAATGGCTTACTGTTCGCCACAATTGTTTTATGAATGCCGGATATTTATGTAGGGTAAATTTAACGAATTTATCAGGGCATACAGGGAACCATGAAACAAGACGTTGTGGGTGTTTTCAGATGTTAAAGCGTCGAAAATTATGTTTTAATATCTAGGTTTGTTACCTTCTATATGCAGCAAATGATAGCTTCTGATTATTTAGGTGAGCTACAACATGTGCAGTGAAAAATCTTTAACAAATAAATAGTTTCACACTAGGTTGGAAAATTCACGAAATTTTAAAAAACTTTTATAAAGCATCGACAATGAGACCTGAGAAAGATCATAACACTTTCGGGGAACACCCATTTTATCTCCACGGGGTTTCGAATTCTTGTTCTTGAATTCCACATATGGCCGGCATTACACATATAACTTATTATTCAATGTTTCAAACTCGACCGGAGGGCAACCTGCTCGAAGTCCTCAAATAGAGGGTATGTTTGTCAGTATCAAAGGCTTTTTAGTCGAGTACAAAATATTATCCCATTGGGCTGCTTTTTCTGATTGGGTCCTCGATGAATATGTGTGGACATCTCGTGCAGCGCTATTTTAGTTCTGCCCTACTCACTGAGCCCTTGCTGATGATCGGAAACTGGATAGTTATGTGTGGTGCTGAGGGAAGAGTAACGCCTCAAAGTCCTTGCTATGGGTTATAAAAGCGAACTCGGTCTGAACGATACACCTTTGCTGGCATCATTGTCTACCTTCAGCAGTGCTGGCACTCTGTTCATTTTCTAAACTTGGGACACCATGTTGGTGGCTAGCTTGAGAACTGAGATACCTTACTCCCGACTCATCCAACTGTTAAGCATTACAACGAAGACTTCGCCAGAACCCAACGCTTTGGATGATTTAGCATTGTCGATAAAAATAACTTGCGCACATCTTCGGATCTATCAGCATAACGTCTCCAGACGTGACTGAGGTTTTGTCTTCCTTCTTCTTAGGCTTCGAGAGTGATTCAACTCTTCAGATGTTCTGGTCACTTGCTCCGCTTCTGTTCTCCGACCAATGTGTTAACTTCCAGTATCAACTCTCTGACTCTGGAGTCACTGGGGTTAACTCGTTGAAGCTAGTTTCACTGAATCTACTGGAAAAGTTGGTCTCACAGCGGGTATTCTACGGAGCGGCTAAAGGAAATACCATTTCCCGGAATGTCTTCTCTGCTACCCGAAGTGGTGATTGGTGAAATCTCTGAAACAAGGTTTCATCTGAAACAAAGATTGCAGGCAGTGCGGAATTCAGAGGTAATGAAGACGGGCGGTATACTGTTAGAGAAAATTATGGGAAAAGGTCGGCCCCCGTTAGAAGGTGAAATCATTTTTAAATATCATTCCCCCTTCAATGTTCCTTCATTCGGTGCATCTAAGCACAATCGTTTGACGTTAGTGTGTGATAGCACGGTAGATTAAAGGCTTTAGGTTTATATCGCAGTAGTCAGAACCACAGTAAACAACTGGAGGAGGTACCATAGTGGCCGATATAGTTCATTTTCGAACATGATGTAAGCTTAGTACAAATAAAACGTTTGAAAGTTTTAGATATAGGCAACAAGTACCAATTAACATAACATGGAAGCTGTATATGGGGAATATATGACAAGCTCCCTCGTGCAAGTGGTGCAGCGGCAACATATCCCGTAAGATCTCCGAGATCTTTTAGTCCGTGCTGGGATAGAGAAAACCTCCGATGCATGGGTCTGTTCCGTTTGTCAGATCCGCATCCACCACATGTCAACATTGGTGAGATGTAATGGATCTAGGGAATGGTTGCACTTTCGAGTTTCCTCTGGCCTTAGCCGCATCCAGGAGAACTACGATAGAAGTTTCATCGTCGTTTTCGAAATGCCAGAGACCACCGCAATATCTCCAACAACAACTAAAGCAGCATATAATAATATATGTTGTTGCTCAGCTCCACGAAAAAAGAATCGGCCCTGCAATTAAATTGCAAAGGTCTTCTCAACAAAGTCAGCGTAGATTTTCTGAGTTGGATAAACATCATGGTCGCCCGATCCAGTAAAATTGCAAAAAATTGGGAAGGTCGGTCCACGTTTTGGTATAGCCGCCAAATAACGGTACTTCCAAATGTTCGATATTTTTAATATTTTATCTAAATTTTTCGACCAAATTGGCTAAATTTTGAGGTACGGTGTTCCCAGTTGACACAACAACTTTCCCGATAAAAATTATGGACATAGGTCCGCGTTTTGATATAGCCCCCCATAGAACAGTTCCGCCCGTTTTCGGCATTTTGAAGGTTTTAGCCACATTATTCAACGAAGTAGCTGATATTTAGTCTTCGCCAGGGTTGAAAACCTCTGCAGCTGGCACCTTCATACATTTGAAGTACCCACTTTCCGTAACTCAAAGAGCAAATAATGTCGATATACACTTTTATGCAATTCTTTTCCACTCCACTAATTTTAAAATTTACTTCACAAAATTTATGAACTAAGAACTACAGGCCTGGGTAACTGTAAACACCATATGATCACTCTTTGTTTTCAAACAAATGTGAAGCCAAGTTTATTACATCCGAAGCAACTTAAAGAAATAGTTTTATAACAACCGTTACTTTCAATATTCAAATAAAAAAAGATAATAGATAATAGATAATAAATGTTCTTAATTTTGGGAAAATATGGAGAAAAATTCACATTTTCAACAATTATCAGATTGGTACCCTTATATATACAAAACTACTTGACGTATCAATACCAAGATTCAAAAACTTTCTAATTGAAATGTTTTCTATCGACTCTCATCAATATATTTGACCATTTTTGACCGCTGTCGTGACACTGTGCGTCACCTCGAAACGTTGCGATGGTTACAGGTTACAGTGTTTTGCAGAAAGATCGTACAAGAAGCGGAGATGGAAGACTTGCCTCCAGTCAGTCCTATTAGACCTAGTGACCCATATATTAAATGTGTGGGGGACAATAAGCTGTGATACGGCCCAAGTAGAGGTTCTTAATATATACATACCACCAATTAATAGTTATGTGCTGCTATAGATGCCTGATATTGGTAGGCTTTTGGAAGACAACAATCTTCTGTCTCTAGGGGACTTTAATGCTCATCATGGGCTTTGGCATTCCGTCCTATGATATAGCCAGAGCAATGAGGGTAGAGCGCTGTGCAAATTGATAGTTCCACATTTTGCACGATGAACGAAGCTCAACTCGCCATACATCTCTATTGTGGCACCCCATATTATAAATAATGTGTCCCTGGGTTCCGTGCATTTACCCGTCATCATTTCAGGGAACTGTCATTTCCATCAGATCTTCGGGTGGCTGAGAGATTTTTCCTGGACATCATCACAGCTGCTGCAGTCGCTCACTACATATGTGCTGGTCAAATATTGAAAATTAGATCAAATTTTTCTGTAGAGGCGACGGGACTGACGTGATAAGCAACGTACTCCTGAAGCCTAGTAGGCGAGAATAAGCAGGAAAAGTGGCTAGACCACCATTAGCAATGCAGCATTGGTATATGATTAAGTAAAATGCCGGCAACCGTTGAATCTCTTTCTAATCCGGGTAGATTAAAACTTCAAAACATGAGAAAACGGGCGGATATGAGAGATATATCCTATGCTCACAATTTTATGCTCGACGATAAAAAGTAGGTCACATATCATTGAGCTAATATGAATCGGCGTGCACTCATTGATACAATTTAAATCTTCCGTGTCCCTGCGGGGATGTGTATGGGAACATATGTATCAATGTATGCAAAACAACAACAACAACAACGTTTCTGCTGAATTTCTTCATTCTTTCTGAAGCTTGGTGAGTATTTATACCCTACACCACTATGTGGAAAGGGTATTATAAGTTTGTTTTGGTAAAAATGCATGTAACACCGCGAAATATTCGTCGGAGACCCCCAATGTGGTATACCAATCTTCATATCTCGGCGAGATAAAGCGATTTTGAGACGTGTGTCCGTCCGTCCGTCCGTCCGTGTGTCCGTGTGTCCGTCTGTCCATTATAAATTGTAATCAAACTCCAGGCCGCAATTATGGACCGATCGTCACGAAATTTGGTATGGAGGTCGGTTTCACATCAGAATAGATCGCTATTTTAATTGGTGATGATCGTGAAATATTTAGCGAGTAAAATGGACCAAAAACAGAATTTTTATCCGATTTCGTAGCTGCTCTGTAGGTCGCAATAATAGTCCGATCGCCTCGAAATTTAAAATAAGGTAAGAGTATATGACAAAGAAGAACCTTGCAATTTGAGATGGCGATCAGATAATATTTAGAGGGTTAAATGGGTTACAGCTTATATCTTTGTTCATGAAAGACATATTCCTCCCTCATGAGTTATGTTTGAAAGACGATCTCTTGACCTTTCCATTGATGTCAATTATGTTGATGTATGTGATCAGATAACGGTGTTACAGCCTAATATATCAAGTTTTTTTGCAGTGTAATCATAAACACGATAAATGTAGCAATTATAGCTCAATAGTCACGAAATTTTGCACGAGGTAAGAGTTTAGGTCGAAGAAGATGCCTAAATTTTTTGATGATGATATTATTTAGCGGGTGACATAACCATTACTTGTGTATGAAAAATATCCAAATTTTATTTTTGGTCCATATTTTAAATCCTGGAGGGCATATACCGGAAAAGTAGCCTACATGTGGAAAAATAACTATTGACCTTTCCCCTGATGCAAATTGTTATAATGTGTCTGCTAGATAACAGGCCTGCTGCCTAATATATAATGAGTTTTGTGTAGAGAACCACAATTTCCTCCCATGCTACATGGGATTGTCTCTATGATGACAGAGAAATTTTCAATTCAATTGTCCAATTGGATTTTTTTATATAAATATCGCCACCTATTTTATACCTCAGGATATACAGTAAAGGAGATACATACAAAATACGACCAAAGATGTGTCTCATCGAAATGATGGTTTTAGACCCCAAGTATGTTTGGACGAAGTTCGTTTAGACAATTTTGAGTCGATTTAGCCATGTCTCTGTTATTGTCTAGCTAGCTAGTGCTTCGTAATATTATACTTCGTAATATTTTGCCCAAACCTAGTTTAAGTTTGAATATAGGCAATAAGAGTCCTCTCGAATCGTTTTGAATTTTTTCAGCAGATTTTCCTTGCGTTCTTCTTTGCGATGGTACAATTGCAGTGGCAAGTCCATACTTTTTGTGATTATGGCCGAAAAGCTCCAAGAAACCCTGAAAAACAAACAAGAAACCTAAATAAAATGGCAAATTCGCAAAATGACTCTCAAGGGGATTTTCTGTTTGGTCCAAACTTTGCACATCGTGTTATTTCATCCAGTCATGTAGCATTGGAATATGGACTATATGGGTCCCGTCCTTCGAATACCTCCCACACAAAATTTGGGAAAAGTGCTGTTTGAGGATTCGTATCGGATCTATTGGAAGTTTTTTTGAAGAATGTTCTTTTCACAGTCCCTGTTGCAACGGTACAATTTTTTCGGGATAAGTCCATACTTTCTGAGATAATGGTCCAAAAGTTCCAAAAACCCCTGCCGGCTCCCACAAAAAATTACAAATCCAAAAAATAATTCTCAAACTTTTTCAAAAACAACAAGTCTATAGTCGGACGGAGCCGACCATGGGATACCCTATACCACTATCCCTGGACAATCGCTCTCCACGGAACTTCTTTTCAATGATTGTGAAAATTTAATTATCAAATATCAGAGATGTAATGTATAATACTTATGACCAAAACCAAAAAGTTATCTAGGATGACAAAGACATTTTTGTAGCAGGAAAGGAAAATTTAGTTCACACAAACTAAAATGTAATGAAACCCACTTATGTAGTACTACAACTTCCGTTGTTTAACCGCTGCGTTATTGAAATTTTTACCAATTTCACACAAAAGTTTCAGTCCATTTAACCCACTAAGTTTTATCTGATCTTCAGGTTGGTTTGTACGCTTCTTCTTCATCATAAACTCAAACTTTGTTTAAAATTTTGCGGGTTATTATTTTGACCTATAGAGCCGCTACAAAATTGGTTAAAATTTTGTTTTTGGTCCATTTCATCCCCTGAACATTTCACGATCATCACCAAAAACTAATCATTTCTATTCTGTCCCGAACCCAATCTCCTTAAAAAATTTGTTACAATCGGTCCATAATTGCGGCCTTAAGCTTGTTTACAATTTTTAATGGACGGACACACATCGCTAAATATGTAGCATGGGATAAAAATGTGGTTCTCTACACAGAACCCATTATATATTAGGCAGTAGTCCCGTTATCTAGCAAACACTTAATTGCAATTTACATCAGAGGAAAGGTCAGTAGTTTTTTCCATATGTAGGCTACTTTGCGAAATGTATATGTCCTCAAGGATTTAAAATATCGACCAAAAATAACATTTTTATATTTTTCATACAAAAGTAATGGTCCATTTCACCCGCTAAAGAATATCAGATCATCATTCAAAATTGTAGGCATCTTTTTTGACCTATACTCTTACCCGGTGCAAAATTTCGTGACTATTGATGTATAATTGCGACTTCTAGCGAGTTTATTATTACACTACAAACAAATAACGGGATATATAAGGCTGTAACTCTGTTATCTGATCATGCACACCAACATAATTGGCATCATTTGAAAGGTCAAGCGTTCCACTTTCAAGTATATCTCACTTGTCCAGAATGCCACTTCCAGGAATTAAGATATAAGCTGTATATTAAAATTTTTCACAATTTTCACACAAAAGTTTTGGTTATTTAACCCACTAAATATTATTCGATCGCCATCTCAAACTGTAAGCTTCTCCTTTGTGATATACTCTTACCTTATTTAAAATTACGCGTTGATCGGACTATTATTGAGACCTACAGAGCCGCTAGAAAATTGGATAAATATTATGTTTTTGGTCCATTTCACCCGCTAAATATTTCACGATCATCACCAATAAGAATGGGGATCTATTCTGATCTGAACCCGACCTCCATACAAAATTTCGTGACGATCGGTCCATAATTGCGGCCTGGAGCGTGTTTACAATTTATAATGGACAGACGGACGGACGGACACACATCTCAAAATCGCTTTATCTCGTCGAGATATGAAGATTGGTATACCACATTGGGGGTCTCCGACGAATATTTCGCGGTGTTACATGAATTTTTACCAAAACGAACTTATAATACCCTATAATACCCTTTTCCGAACTTATAATACCCTTTTCCATATATATACATATACATATATATAAAAATGGTGTAAAAAATGTATAGTAATTCATAAAATGAGAACGGCTAGGCCGATTTCTGTAAAATTTTTTACAAGTTATTCGTATTTTCGAGGAGAAGGTCTTTACGGAAGAAAATTTTGGAAAATCTCTCTGGAAAAGTCGGAAAATTGGAAAAATCGAAAATTGAGTTTTTGTATGAAATTTTATTCCTTAATAGCGAGACGAAGTTCGCCGGGTCCGCTAGTAGGGTATAAAAATCAGAAGCTAGCTTACCAAAATTGATTTGGTATAGCCCCACATTACGATACCTACAGATTTTGAAGCAAACCCGTTATACAAAATCAATATATTTTTACACGGCTTAATTGTTGTGTTTGTTCCTTTTTTTGGTCAGAGGCTGAGGGTATAGCTGACTTATACTATCTTCTTTGGTGTTTAGTTGAATATGAATAATTTTGGGATTTATATTGTATACTAGCGGACCCGGCGAACTTCGTCTCGCTATTAAGGAATAAAATTTCATACAAAAACTCAATTTTCGATTTTTCCAATTTTCCGACTTTTCCAGAGAGATTTTCCAAAATTTTCTTCCGTAAAGACCTTCTCCTCGAAAATACGAATAACTGACAAAAAATTTTACAGAAATCGGCCTAGCCGTTCTCATTTTATGAATTACTATACATTTTTTACACCATTTTTATATATATATAGATATTTGTTTGCATGCAAATTATTTGAATTTCCAGTAGGGACAACGGAGGCTTCTCTTATATCAATGCTTTTTATCGCCGAGTACGAACGGCGGGTCCTAAGTTGCTGTAGAGACGTTTTTCATGGCTGAAATACTCAGAAAATATCGCCAACATTACTAAGGGCTATTTTGCCACCGTTGAAAATTTGATGTGGCCAGGCGTGGGAATCGAACCTGCACATTCAGCGTGCAAGTCGGTTGCACATAGCTAATTCGTAGAGGTTGTGGAGTAGGGTATCACATGGTCGGCCCCGTCCGACTATAGCCTTTGCTTACTTGTTAAAATTTCACTCACTACCATTGCGGATGTTAAGAGAGGATACACTACGACTTAGTAATTATACCGTCCACCATAATATGGAGATTATAATTAAATTTGTCATTCCGTTTGTAACACATCGAAATATTCTTCGGAGACCCTATAAAGTATATATATATTCTTGATCAGGGTAAAATTCTAAGTCAATGTTAAAATTTCGGTCTGGTGAAATCAAGATACAGCTCGCAATTTCTAAGATAGAGAACTGTAATTTAGTATAGAAGTTTCTATTACTCCTAGGATGTTTGGTATTGCAAATGGGCTATAACGGTCCACGTTTTGATATAGCCCCAATGGAACGGTACCACCCGAATTTCGGTATTTTGAAGGTTTTAGCTTCATTATCACACCGAAATGGTTGAATTTTGGTACTAAATCTTCGTGGAGAGTATACAACTTTCCCCCAGAATTTTGTTGGGATAGGTCCACGCATTCATATAGCCCCCATAGAACGGTACCTTCCGATTTTCGTTATTTTAAAGGTTGTGGCCAATATAATCCACTAAAATTGTTGCAATTTGGTATTTGGTCTGCATTTGGGGCATACAATTTTCGATATGAAATTTGTCGGTATAGGTCCACGCCTTCATATAGCCCGCATAGAACAAAACCTCCCGATTTTCGGTACATTGAAGATTGTGGCTTCAATATTCCACCGAAATGGCTGAAATTTGGTATTTAGTATTAATTTGGGGTATACAAGTTTCCATATGAAATTTGTCGGTATAGGTCCACGCCTCCATATAGCCCTTATAGAACAATACCTCCCGATTTTCGGTGTTTCGAAGCTGTGGCCTCAATATTCCACCGAAATTGTTGATATTGGGTATTTAGTATTCATTTGGGGTATAAAACTTTCCATATGAAATGTGTATGTATATTAGGGCTATAACCAAAAAAATACCACCACACAGCCGTGTAGAGCATGGAAAACTATTATGAAATACGGCGTCAATTTTTCTCTATCGCGAAAAAAGTTTCCGCACCAAATGCATTGAAGTTCAGTAATGCATTTTTTAATTTTAGCTGTTATGACAACAGATTTGCTTTTAATTAAAATTTGTATTTTTTTGTAATCTAATTTAAAATCATTATCAAAGCGTTCTGGACCAATTTGTTCTCAAATCGCGCCATTTCGGAGCATATTAGGAACTTTTGATACTATTGCAATTTTTGCTTTTTCTTTATAAACTCGTGAATTTTATGTTTATATTTTTTGTACCTACCGGACAAAAGAATATGGGGCCATTTGCAACGAAGTCGCGAAAGTTACAGGCTGTTTTTGTTGACTTTGCCTGTGAGAATCGTATATGTTTTTTACAAAAATACAACACCAGTACCATGTGCGGAATTTTGTCCTAATAATGAAAACGCGTTTCTAAGATCGATTCGGTGAAAAAAGGTTCCGCACCGACCGTGATTACTAAAACCCTTTTGATATTTTTTCTACTTAAAATTTTAAATTTGCTTTGTTTGAATAAATATTTATAGAAAATAAATACAATTCTCACAGGCAAAGTCATTAAAACCGTCTGTAACTTTCGCGAATTTGTTGCAAATGACACCATATTCTCTTGTCTGATAGGTACAATATATATAAACATAAAATTCACGAGTTTATAAAGAAAAACCAAAAATTGCAATAGTGTCAAAAATTCCTAAAATGCTCCGAAATGGCGCGATTTGAGAACAAATTGGTCCAGAACGCTTTGGTAATGATTTTAAATTAGATTACAAAAAAATAAAAAATGTAATTAAAAGCAAATATGTTGTCATAACAGCTAAAATTACACATTTTTACATAATAGTTTTTCATGCTCTACACGGCTATGTGGTGGTATTTTTGATATTTGCAAAAAAGTGCAAAAAGTTATATCCCTAATGTATATGTTCACACCTTCATATAGCCCCCATAGAACAATACCTCTCGATTTACGGTATTTATTTATTTATTTTTGACATCATCCTGCACAACAAGACTGCTGTCTTATAAATTACAGTACAGGATTATTACATCAGAATTATATCCGAATAATATTTTGAAGCTGTGGTCTCAATATTCCACCGAAATTGTTGATAATTGGTATTTAGTATTCATTTGGGGTATAACACTTTCCATATGAAATTTGTCGGTATATGTAACGCCTTCATATAGCCCCCATAGAACAATACCCCCCGATTTTCGGTATTTTGCAGGTTTTAACCAGAACAATCCATCGAAATTTGGTTTGGGGGTATTCAAATTTCCCCTATAAATTTGTCGGAAGTCGTGAACCTACTTCATACAGCCCCATAGAACGGTACATCCCATATTTCGATATTTGGAAGGTTGTGGCCGCAATATTCCGCCAAAATGGCTGAAATTTGGTATTTCGTTTTCGTTGGGGGTATACAACTTTCCACCAGAATTTTTAGGTATTGGTCCACGCCTGCATATTACGCTTATAGAACGGTACATCCCGATGTTCGTTAGTGGCCACAAACCGAAATGGCTGAAATTTGGTATTTAGTCTACGTTGGATGTAAAAGCCTTTCCGACTGAAATTCGTCGGTATAGGTCCACGTTTCGATGCCCCCATAAAACGGTACCTTCCGATTTTCGTAATTCTAACGGTTGTGATGTCAATATCCCACCGAAATGACGGAGATTTGTTATTTAGTCTTTCATGGGGTTATAAAATATTCCAGAAGAGAATTATCAGTATAAATCGACGTCTTCCTATATCCCCCATAGAAGCGTACCTCTTGATTTTCGGTATTTTGAAGGTTTTAGCCATATTATCTTACCGGAACAGCGGAAGTTTGGTATTAAAGGCAACGACACATAAGAAGCTTGGCATTCTTGCTTAAGTCATATCTGGTAAATGACTAAAGACGAAGTTTGACCTAATTCAAATGTGATTCTGAAATCTTTTTATTAGGTCGAACTTCGTCTTTAGTCAGCAAGAATGTCATTCTTCTTATGTGTCGAGGCCTTTAGTCTTATTTGAGTCTAAATACTTTCCGCCAGAAATTTTTCGGTATAGTTCGAAGTTCTGATAAGTTTTTAATTGCTGAAATTTGGTGTTTAGTCTTCTTCATAAACGAAAGGAAACTAACTGTTCCATTTTACTTCAATACAACTCGTGGTTCTTACTTGTTTTTGTTTTGTTGTTGGAAAATACAAATTTCCATATAAGACTTTAATATCATTGCTATATTTCTGTGTGCGTTATTATATTATATTCCCCTATTATCATTATATTCCTCTATGTGTAAATATGTATGTATTTTTTTATTGTCACTCAACAATATATATATGTATATACCCCAACCTGCACCAACGATTCAACGATATTTAAAAAACATGCGAATGTTCCCATAGCTACAAACAAAAAGAGCACACTTTTCATTCGCTTGTCACAGTGACAACGAACTCTTAACCCCAACTGCCAAATCAACAAAAATCCTAGTGAAAAACTTTTGATAAATTATGTGACTCTTTTTGACAGAATGTTTGACGTTTTCCCTTACCTCATGCTGTTCATCATTGTCATCTTTGTTGTTTTCAGCTTTTTGTTGCAGATTGTAAAATCTTGCTGGTGTTTCTACAATTCCATTGGAATGTTCTGCTCGCTTGTCTTGTAACGTTTCGAGATTATATGGAAAAAAGTAGGAGTGACTTGTAACGTTTCGGGAATATATTGAAACAAAATAGGAGGGGGAGAATGGGAGACGAGAATCCAATTGAAAGATGAGATGACAGTGATGGCGCATCTAGGGAATTGCTTAATGGCTTCTAAATTTGTTTTAACGGTTAAAAGTTTAAAACTTAGGTTAAAGTAACATTTTTGGGGGTTACACTTTTTTTGTGTGACTATTTTTTGAAACTGATAAATGACAGGCTTAAGCCCAAAGGTGTGTGTGAGGAGATTGTTTTACTTGGAAGAATGTAAATACATGTTTGACAACAAGATAATGAAAAATCTTAATATGATTAGAGAAGTATGTAAAATGAGGAAAAGTTTTGTAAATAAAACACTAATTAATCTAACGCAATAAAAGTGTGTAATGGGTAAATGTGACATCATTGACATCTTAGAGCATAGTTCTGAATAAACATAATTGAATGTCCTTGTAGAATCCCTTACAATATATTCCTCACGAACGCCACATAGGGAAAAAGTGACTTCTCTAAAAAAACATGGAAAAACATGTAAAAAGTTGGGTCGGCCCTTACTTTTTATACACTCTACCATAACATATTCTGCACTAAAATGGAATAGAAAATGTAGCTAAAGTCTAATAATACCGAAAATCGGGATGTGTCATTATATGGGGGCTATACCTATGTTGACAGTTGTGGTTGGAGAAGGTTTGTAACCACTGGAAACATCAAATATTAAGTTACAATTACATACATATATAAATACATATGAAGGTTACCACAATATCACCGAAGATACAAGGGAGACACCTCTCATATCAATGACTTCACGTCGATATACATCTATTGGCTCAGTGTCTTACAACACCACATGTAGAGAAGTTTTTCATGGCTGAAATAATCAGAAATATAAGCCAGCATTACAGTGAAGGGACTTGCCATCGTCAAAAGTTTTTATGTTCTGTTTAGCGTTCGAACCGCAGACATTCTGAGTTCAAGGCAGACGTGCTTACAACTGTACCACGCTGGCTCCTTAAACTACAAGTAGTTCGGTAAAAAAATGTGGCTAAACTCCGTAAAATAACAGAAAACGGGTGGTGGCGTTACATGGGACTTTACCAAAACATGAACCTGTGATGACAATTTTTGGTCGAAAATTGTTGTGAGCACTGAGAACCTTAAATGTAAAATTACAGGTAGTTAGTTCCGTCAACAATTCAACTAAAATCCACAAAATACCAAAAATCCGGAGTTACCGTTATATGGACGCTGTACCAAAGCATAGACCTATGTTGACAATTTTTGTTACAGAAGTTTTGTGACCACTGGGATTCTCAAATGTCAAATTACAGGTTCGGTCAAAAAATGTAGCTAGAATCCTAAAAATACCGAAAATCTGTCATGACAAAGAGCATGAGTTTCGTTGCGAATTATAGTTGGTCGGAGGTTAAAACATCCTGTCTTCAGATTCACATCAGTGAATGATAGACTTGCTAGAGTTCGGATAAAAGCTATTTTTTGTCAACATCAGCTTTATTTGCTCTCGTGCTCCCACTACAGACAAGGACGAACAAATCAAAATTTTAGGAGCGCTAGAATAAACATATGAACATTGTCCAGCCCATGATATTTAAATTATGCTAGGCTATTTTAATGCTAAACTTGGAAAGGGGAATATCTTTGACCAATCTGTCAGGAAATTCAGGTTCCACAGTGAAATGAGGCTGAGAGACTTCGTAGCAAAAACATGGTAGTAAGCAGTAGCAGAATTAAGCATATCGACATTCACCTGGGCACATGGCAGTCTCCAAACAAAAAAATCAAATTGATCACGTTGTGATAGATGGGAGATATTCATCGAGCGTGTTGGATGTGCAATCGTTCCGAGACCCGGATCCCCACCTTGTTGCAGCAAAGGTACGTATCCGTAGCAAATAAAATACGAATAGAAAGAATACGGAATTTGGATAAGGATAAAATAAGAAAAAAAAAAACATTTCAAAACAGTTCAGTACCAATAGGTGTTTAATACAAGGATACAACTTTTCGTGAGATCTCTTCAACATCCTGCTGGAATAAGTTATACCAGATGCAAACGTCAAAAGAAATGTCATAATTTACACCAATAGCCACATGGTACATGCTTGCTTATACTGACGATATAAAAATCATGGATCGATCAGTTAAAGAAGTAACTGATATCCTTAAGAAGGTCGACGGAAAATCTGCTAAAGTGGGTCTGGAGTTAAATGGCGACAAACCGAATTTGGACAAGAAATGCATCCATAGAACTCGGACCAACTATGGAAGTTGGTTCATATAATTTTGAAATAGTTAAAGACTTCGTCTACCTCCGCACCGCTATAAACACAACAAACAACATCAGTTGTGAAATAAGTAGAATATTACTGGTCAACAAATGATAGTTTGGCTTAAGTAAGCATTTTTAAAACAAAGCCACATCTCGTCATACAAAAATACAACTTTACAAAACCTCAATACTGCCCGTGCTAATGTATGGTTCCGAGGCCGGGGACATGCGCAAGCAGATAAAGCAGTGCTTGGTGTGTTTGAGAGAAATATTCTTCGAAAGATCTACAGGCCAATATGCATTGGCGGTGAATATCAACGTCGTATGAACCTGCTATACAACGACATCAGTATAGCTAGACATATCGAGATACAACAATTGCATTGGCTAGGCCATGTCATAAAAATAAGCGATTCAGACATGGATTGGAATACCTTTAAATGTCGAAGGCTCTTTTATAACTGACAACAAAGTTGTAAGTGTCGGTCTGCATCTCTTGGGATTTCTCCAGGATTTGTCGCAGAAAAAATATCTGGTAAATGGTGGACTTACCAGGTCTAAAGCGGCATTGGTATGGCCCAATTATTTCGTTCGCCATAAGCTTTAGTCGTTCGCAAAAATGCCCCTGTAGTCAGAGCATAGAGTGTTATATCCATTTTGCAGACGGGACATGGAATGCTCAGGTTACAATCTCCGAGTACGCGCTCTTCCTGTCTGATAGTGCTAACTAGCTGATGCATACACCATCTCAGCGAGTTGCCTCGGGTTTTGAAAAGCTCGGCTGGTAGGCCGTCGCCTCCTGCTGCCTTATTATTCTTCAGCCGGTTTATTGCCGTCTCTATCTCATCTTAAGCGGGCGGTATACATTCAATAGCATCCTCTGGGAATGGATCTGGATCATCTCTCTTTTTTCTCATTTCCCTTTTCTCCTGATACCACTTTCCTGTGCTACGCGTTGCTACAGATTGTAGAGTAACCCTATATGCCGCATTTTTTCTGTTGGGTAGCAGCACGACACTTCTGGTCATACCATGGGTTCGTCAGTGGAGGTTTCTGGTATCGAAGTATGGATTTACATTTACGCCTGTTTGCATGGAATGGGCAATACTTTGCCATTGTGCTGACATGTTATCGGTACGAAGAGTGCTTTGGTTGAGCAATTGGACCATTTGAGTAGAAAATGCTTTGGCTATCTGTTGTGATTTCAGTTTACCGATGTCCAACTTCTGTGTTGTGTATGTTCGTATTTTATTTGCAACGTACGTACCTTTGCAGTAACAAGGTGGTGGTCTTAGACTATGTTTGCTCCTCGGAACTATCGTAAGTCCAACACACTCGATGATATATTAATTTTATGTTTTTTGGTCTAGATACAGCCAGGTGCCTTTAAATGCTTAAATCTGGTACTATTTACTACCACATTTTTTGTCCGCTGCGAAGTCTATCTGCCTCATTCCATTGTCAGGTGGTTCACTGTGCAGGTTGAATTTCCCGACTGTTGGGCCAAAGATATTCTCCTTCCAATATTGGCATTGAAATTGCTAAGAATAATTTTAATGTCAAGCGCAGGACTATGGTCAATGCTTGAAAAGGTGTATAAATACGGACGGCACGTCGGTTCACACATAACTAAGGTTTCGATGGAGTAAACAAGTGGAAGACGAGATCGAAAAACACGGTATTCCAAATAGGAGAAGTAATGGAATTAATAGAGAGGAATGGAAATCTTTTCTAAGTTCGGTTTATAGGACAAATGTTCTGTAGAGTCCCAACTAAATAGGTCATGCAGGTTCTCGGTCGAATCCCCATACTGGAGTTGATAATTTGTAGTGTTTGGTCTAGAGTCCTTTTTTACTGTCCAAGGTTCTTGAATATAACCGATGTGTACATTACCTTTATTCCATCGGGGCATCTGTTGCTGTTTGACTCCGATGGAGGTTGATTTGAATAACCTCAATCATTGGGTCAACCAATATTCGGCCTTCTGGGTAGTAACTGATGGTTTCGACTCAATCTTGTATCGCGCTCGTGGGATTTAAGCTCCTTGATTAACCTCACCGATTCTTGACGGTCCAATTTTGAAAGTGGGCAACATTTGAAATGTAATATGACATGACATTTGCTTGGTCAGAGAGTGAGAGAGATGGTCGAGTCCCGCCACAGGGAGGGTTCCATTCTCTTTCTCCCACTGTAAAAGACTTCCAATCCTATTCCAATCCCAATACCTTTAACCTAAAGTCTGGTTTCAGTTGCCAAAGACGCCTTGATGTATACCGCCGCTGTGGTCAGATGAGGGATTTCATTCTTCCTAACCATTGTTCAATTACCTTGCCCTAATAACAACAAACAGACATTATTATTAATCAATTTTTAATTAAAAACGAAAAAACAACTTTTTAAAATCCAATATTCTCTTTTTTTTTTGGGCGCCCCAAAAAAGCGAAAAGAAAAAATTTACTCCCAAAAAGAAGGTTGTCTTAAAAAATCATTTCGAGTTGAGATCTTAAATGGTATTAAATATAAATTGCCATTTACCATTTCGTTTGCACTGCCACAGCTTTGCAGGTGAATTAAAATTTCATCAGAAGAAACGTAACGGCGGGAGAGAAATAAAAAAAAACGAAACTAAGAAATCACCCCAAGTCCTTTGTAGGACATGATGTTAAAGCAATGTTGCACATTAAGCATCCTTAATTCTCTTTTGTACATGAAACGACCCAAATTAAAATGTGGAAAAAATATATTTCATATTTTCCATATTGTGTCTCTCTTTCGCTCTCTGTGCACCCGCTGAGCTCTGGGTGTGTTTGCACTTTACGCGAAATGCCAATATAATTGGGCCAACAACCACAAGATGAACGACAGCGACACAAGCCAACGCCAACACAGGCCGAATCAGCCAACTGTAATCATAATACCGCTGACATTTAAACCCAAATGCATTTATCCGAAAATAAATGCAGAACTAAAGAATGAACGAACGAACAAACGGACGGACGGACAAACGAAAAAAGAAAGCATTGGGAAAATCTGAAAATGTCAACTTCAATGGCTGGCTGAATGCTGATGTTGCTGCTGCTGCATCGAGGTTGTCATGGACAAAATTCGAACAAACGAAAAATGTACGTCAGTCTATCCGCAAAGAGTGAGACTAGGGACCCAATCCCAATCGTTTGTCCACAATCGCACAATGAGTGATAAACAGAGTGAGGCTGTGTTGGAGGGCAATGCAAAACGACAATTCCAATGAATCAACGCTGAACGTACGTACGTACGTTGAACGAGCAAAAGAATACTCTGACGTTATTATACGTTTTTAACCTAATTACAATTTCATGATAACGTAACATAAAAATTTATAAAAATTACAATTTCCGACACTTTGTGTCAGTGGAAAAGTGTGCTGCAGTAATGGTGTTGGTAATGTTACTGTATAATTGTATGTGTCTGGGTTTTGTGTGCATGTGGCTGTGCACATGGGACGGAAGTATTTGAGAATATTGCATTTTCCAGCAATAGGGGTATTTCCAATGGATTTTTTATTTTATTATTTCATTGAAATATATATTTATTGTATTTTAGGCGGTTTCTGCAGTACTCAGCCTTATATACACTTCATTAAGATCAGAAATATGTCGCATTGAAATAATGTTGGGTGTGGATATAAATGGTGGGGTCTAACCACAGGTGTTAAGACCATGTTCATTTTAGACAATTTGGAGTCAATATAGGTATGGACTTTCGGTGTTGTTGTTGTAACAGTGTACAATCTGGCTCTGGGTCTATCTCCAGTTCCAGGAAAGTGGCTGCTTCGATGGGATGTAACCACAGATCCACTGAAGTTAGATGAATAGGTCTGGCGGGGCAGTTGAAAAGGTGTTTTGTGTCGTGCGGGCCCATGTCGCATACTGGGCAGATGTCTTGCACGGCGCGGTCGATTTTTCCCCAGTAAGAATTTAGGCGACAGCAATATTCGGAGCGTAGTTCAGCCTAAATTACTCTGGTTTGTCGTGGCAGCTGACGCTCCTCAGTGGCGATAGATGGGGGATGTACTCTGAGGACTTTATTCACGCTATATTTGCTTATGGCCTTAGCAACTGCATCCATGTGAATACTATTTAAACCTGCTTGATATGCCTGTTGAATTCTGTGGAATTCTGCTAACGCCGACTTCGATATTCAATTCTCTTCCAAACTGCGCTTTCCATGTATTGAACAGTGTGGCTGTAGATTTTGTGGCGGAAATTTGCATATTCCTTGCGTGGAAAAAGGTGGTAATATCGGTTGAATAGGAGTTGAGTCTCTCACAGATGTCATCAGGGAAGTTACCCGACGCCTGGATCGTCTGGAGGGGTGGAATACAGGAGAAGTGGAGGTTCACCAGTTCCGGAGATATCACCCCACCTTGGAGAACTCCCTGTTTCACTCTACGGGGTTTTGACTTCTGTTTCCTGAATTCCACATACGACTGGCGTCCACACATATAGTTGACTAGGCATTCCGGGATATGCTGCTCCAACACAGAAAAACGAAACAAATACGAATACCTTTCGTAGGTCTGTCTCGCTGGTTGACACGATAACTCTCAAAGAGAGTAATGTACTAAGTGAACCAAAGCATTGCAAAGCTCACAACTAAAATTAAGTATCTGTCAGAGGATTAAAGACGTAAGTTTAAAAAGTACCAGGTGAGGCAGACCAAAAAACAAGTAAAAAAGTATCATTCGGTTTGCCGACCGAAATATACGCCAATCCGTGACATAATAAAAAGATGCAAAACTCAGTATAGTTTGTTTTTCCAAAACATAACTATCCGGAATATAGTTTAATATTTATACGCGAACAAGACTTCAACTGTTCTTAACCATAAATATAATAACTTTTGTGGGAAAGGTGCAGGAAAAGGTGGGCCGACATGGTCCGCCATCGAAGTTTGGATGAACGATTACGATGTGCAAAGATTGGTCAAAATCTAGGACCCACTGTATGAGCCAAAGTTGGTTGCCGTAAGGTTTTTACAGCTTTACGGCAATTATCTCAGTCCGTATGGACTTATCCCCGATAAAAATTATACTGCTGTAATATGAGCCGACCGACCACTTTAGTTGGTTTAAAGAGATTTTGGACCATTATTTCAGGAAACATAATATCGCTGTAAACAGAACCACAAGAGATACTTTCGGTAAAAATTTGCAAACAATCCTTAAACAACCCTAAAACAGCATTTAAACAAAAATGGTGGACATTTGTGGGCGAGGTACCCAAAAATGTTTCCCGATATAGACCTTTTTGGAACTTAAAATATGTTTGGAAGTTTCAGCTAAATCGGATTCTCTATTCGTAAGTTTTCGTGCTTATTAGCCATTTGAGTTGGTGACGGCAGGGATATTTAGAGCTTTTATGACTTTATCCAAGGATGTATGACCCTCTCCCCGATAAAAAACGAAGAGGTAATCCGATATATTGGTCCATCGTTGACTTTATCTATGTTTGGACAACTCCCAAACGAATCAACAGATTCGGTCCAAAATTTAGTCGTCGTGATATACTAAATTTTGGACCGAATCTGTTGATTCGTTTGGGAGTTGGGAGGCAGCCAGACAGGCCACCCGATGAGGCACATTTTAGTCGTATGAAAGTGTATATCGTTAGCCTAAAGGCTGAGGGTATAAAACAGTAAGATGTAAGCATGGAAATAAAAAATTCCACTACTTCGGAAGCGGCAAGGATAATAAAATCTCCCAAAGAGCAGAACACTACCAAGTACCAAAGAACAAATAGAGCTTCCCACCTGCAAATGCCCAAAGTACACTTTGTCAAAACCCACGGAGAGGAGACTGTCCCAAGAATCCTTTGGCAGAGGTCGACGCAGTAAGATCGAACATGAACAAGGAATGCCCGAACTCTGTATGACCTGCAAAAAAAAACTGGGGATTGTGGAAGGAAATCCCAATCTTTCAGAAGAGGAAGATTGACGCTAAGACATGAAAGGTGCCGCGATCAACAAACGGCAAATTAGCGAAAAGGCAATACAGGAACGAACTGCGTTATGTGGTGAGCGACACCTGGAGATGGTCTGGAAGGCGAAATAAAACAATTGAGAATGGTCAACGACAACTCATGGAACACATCCTACAAAAGCGTGAACCAATTGCAGTCATCGGCAGTAGGCTGCAAGGGGACATGATGTTCCACTTGGGCCTGCATGGGAACGTTGTCAAGAGATGTGGCAGCAAACTCGAGATGGAACACATGCTTGAAGTCTTATGCAAACAACATCAGGCTTTGGACTATAAGAGTTGGGTGGTCTTCCACAGGAAAGGGATGCAGTATGGCACTCTCATTGTGGTGGAACTTGACTCGGCCAGTCTTATTATTTTATAGTGCAAGATTCGCTCAGGACGAATATGCTAAAAACAACAGCCAGGATGTTAAACCCTGGAGCAATACACGAGAGAACAAAAACCATCAGCGAAACCCAAGAAGCCATTTTACTGGAAGATCTAGGATGATTGTACGACTTTGGCGTCAGGTGCCTACCCTGATGTCATTTATTAAAGGCTGAACTCCTTTTTGAATACGGCCACTCTCTTCACCGCATGGAGAGGTGAGCACTGAATAGAATGGTTTTTGGTAGCAGAATTCCGACCATTAACTACCCCATGAATAGTTGTGATATGAGTTATATGCTCTATATTATTTCGCTTTTGTAATAAAATAAGCGTCTGGTGCTAGTAGACTTCAGTGCTCATCATGAGCTTTGCTATTCCGTTCTAAGCAATTATCAGTGGCGCACAGCTCTGGCTGAGTAACTGGTTAGCTCCAAATTTTGTACGGTGAAAGAAGACACTCATACGTGATTGCTTTGGCTCAAAACTCCTCGCTGTCATCGTCTCCGTTAACAGACAACCCGACTTTTTAACCTCTGGCCGTAGTACTTTTCTAAACCATAAAAAGCTACCCATTCCCTCAGATCCTCGGGAAGCTGAGATAATTTTCCGGGACATTATCACAGCTGCAGTAGTTCGCTACATACCTGCTGGTTAAATACCTGAAATTAGACCGAATTTCTCAGCAGCGGCGACGGGACTAGAAAATTAGCACCTTACATGTCTGGAAACATACTCTTGATGTCAACTGTCAAGAAGTCGAGTAGCCGAGCATAAGCGGGATAATTGGCAAGGCCACCTGAACCAATGCAAACTGGGTAACGGTTGAAGCACTCTCGAATCCGGGAAAGAAGAATGATGGAACGGTTGCTACTTTCAACGGCATGACAGTGCCATATCTGAAGAAGTGCGCATGTGATAGGGCGACGATGAGTATGCAACGCCATATAAGAGCCCTACCCGTAGTACAATACCAGAAGCATGTTAAGTTAACATTTTGGTACAGCTGCTGAAGCCATACAAGGATGTCAGCAGATACGAATCGTACAGACCGATTTCTTCCTTGTCGTCAATATGGAAGGTCTTAAGGCACTACTCACGATAAGAAGCAGTTTCCAGTTTCCCAACATCTGCATGGATTCCGAAAAAAAAATTAACAGTACAATAACAATTAAGCCAGAACACATCGTTCGACCGAACTGTCATGGTGTCACTTGGCCCATCTACATATTCACCGTGCCAAGCTGTTCGAGGACATAGGGAAAAACTTATATGTGTGGACGCTTGTCGTTTGTGGAATTCTGAATTTAGAAGTCTAAGATACGTAAAGTGAAACAGGAAATTCACAAAGGCTGGTAATATTTCCGGAACTCTACCTTTCTGAAATTCCACACCTTCCCGACGGTATAGAGACCGTACTGTGTGCGGTTTATTGTACGATCTTAGCGTTAGGTCGTATAGTCGATGACAGAAGCCCAAAAATTACAAAATTGTTTTTTCTGAAAAGACTACCCACAAATTATTTTCCATTTGTACCAAAAACCTTATATATGAAATTTTATGGCGATCGGTTAACATTAACCCGTGCCACTAGAGGGATCTTGGTTTCCATAGTAATTTGTATGGAGCCAAAGGTGCATTTCACGAAAATTTGCTAAAGGAAGCAAATATGATCCAATCGTTGAACAAATTTTATCAGTTCATTATTGTGGCTAAAAACGGATTTCTACAAAAAATTTTTCGAAAACGGATTGCGTGTATCTCCAAAAGGCCGTTTTTGGGTATTTTGGGCCCTATAGCAACGTCAAAATCCGATCCGATTTTAATTTTTTTTGTAGAAACTAGGAACATTTAGAAAATTTTGGTGAAAATGCGCCTTTGGCCCGATACAAATCACTTTGGAAACAAAGATCGCTCGGTTGGCACGGGTTAACCTTAACCGATCGCATTAAAATTTTATATACAGTCGAAATCGTTTATAACGTCGGTCAAGGGACCGACCAAAATCGGACGCTATAAGCGATAGTCGTTATAAACGATATTAATAAAAGAGGTGAAATTATTTTATGTATGGTGACTTTTGGGTATAAATACGTCGTTTTATTAAGTAAATGAATAAATTCAATTCAATTTTTTACTTTTTTATTCTATATACATACGCAGTCCATGCTTTGGTATAGTCCCTATAGAACGAACCTCCCGAATTAGCTGTAAAATGTTTTCAACATAGTTCGCATTTTGGGCGTTTTAACCATTTTAATTACACCTGTTATTTGACATTTGAGGTTCCCAGAGGTCACAAAATTTCTCCAGCAAAAATGTTCAAGATATTGGCATATTTTGGTATAGCCCCCATATAACGGTAGCTGCCGATTTTTAGTATTTTTGGAATTTTTGTTAAATTTTTTGAACTGAACTTTTATTTCGCCTTGGGGTTCCTAGTTGTCACGAGACTTCTCCATCAAAAATTGTCAACATAGGTCCATGCTTTGGTATAACAACCATATATATATATATAACTGTACCGCCCGAATTCAGTTATTTTCAAGTTTTAGCTGATCGAATTAGTTAAATTAAACATTTGGGGTTCTCAGTGTTCTAAAAACTTCTACATTTAATATTGTGGGAATTGGTACTTTCGCAACAGTAATAAAATTAATTATTTTATATAACTTTGAAATATTTCATGGTGGGGGGTATAAAAGATCGACTTTGCGGAACTTTTACTTGTTTTAAACCGATTACTTAGTCAATGTAGCATCAGTTGACCAATATGATTATTTTTGTTATTTCACAACTGATGTTGTTTACGAGTATTGTGTTTATGACGATGTCGAGGTAGACGAAGACTTTAACTACCTCAAGACAGCTGGCACCAACTTCCACAATTAAACCGATTTTTGTGAACCCACAGCGCATCAACATCATCAACTTCACCTCATCGCCGTTTACTGCCAGACCCACTATAGCAGATTCTCCTACTAAAGTTATCATTTACTTCGTTTATTGATCCACACATGATGTTAATTTCGGCGGCATAGGTTTCGTCTCTGCTCATAAATCAACCGTTTGGTGAACCATCGGGTCCTGAGGCCTTAATATTCTTCTACCGGTTTTTTGCTATCTTTCCCTCATATTGGCTGGGCGGTATACACCGAGTACCATTTTCTGGAATTACATTTTCGTCCATAATCTGAGCACGCTATCTGCACCTGCCACTAGATAAACTTGCTGTTTTTTACGGCAGGACGTGTCTGTACCAAAGCCATCTGTTTTGCATTGACCCTATATTGCAACCTTTTAATGACAAATTAATTGTTCTCAATTAATAACCCCAAAAATACTGTCATCTGCATCAGCAGCAAAATGTGATGCAAGCTAGTGTATTTAACCAAGCATGCCACAGATGCAGTACTGATTATGTGGGAGCATATATATTTATGTGGATCACATCGCTGTAGTAAATAGCATCATCATTTGAACATGCAGATTCTGTTCTATACTCATACACATATTCATACATACGTATGTATTTTGCGTACTGAAGTAAATTTACGAGAGGTCTGACTCGTTTCCTACAATGTGTGTGTGTGTGTGCAATAAATTTGATATTCATATTTTTGTTCGCTTCATATGTGGGACACTTATTTGACATTTAAGTAGATATAAATACATATTTATGAAAATCCACTTCACTTCACTTTAAGAGTTGAGTAGATAACCCAAATTGTTTCAGTAGCTTTTTTATTTGTATATAAATTCCAAAATCGAAGTGCTGAAATTACATATTGTAAGCATTGTTATATAAAACATGTTACAATTGTCAGTCTGAATTAATATGATAAACTCTTGGTTATACCTCAAACTTCCACCAACACCATGCAGAAATCCGGCATTTCCCCTCGCATTATAGCAATAGCAGGAAGCTTAAAAATAAAAGCATTGAATCGCTTTAAAAAGAAACCACGAAAACATGCTTACTGTTCAAAAATTCACTACTGTTCATTCACATTTTTTATTAAAAAAATTTGATGAATTTTTTTGATGTCGATGTTGTTTTTTTCGTTCTGTTTTTTGTTTGCCCCGAGACTTCTAACAAAAGCTCATTCATGCAAACTTGTATTCCCATCTCTCGATTCATCAACACTGTCAGTGTTGCAATGTATTTTCGCTTATATTTCTCTTCTCTCAACACAGTCATCAACAAGAATATGAACTGCAGTATGTGAAGCCGCAACCGCAGCGACTGACGTCAACGTCAGTGTCATAATCTGAAATTTACGGTTAAAGGGAAATATTATTATTGCAACATTGTGCTACAGTGTTATGTGGCAGGATATTATATGTAAATGAACCAGAAGTCATCGTAAATATGCGAAACGACAGGCGAATACAATTTAGAGTTTTTTATTACATATTTCTACTTTAAGGCATTTTGAAGTACATAAAATTAATTAAATTTTAATTGAATTCGTTAGCTAAGTACTCCACTGCAAATGATCCATACTCGGTTTGGCGATTTACTCCCCGAAACGACTTAAAAATGCACTCAAAGTTGCACTTTTGTTTCATAATTGTTTTTCTAAGAAATATATCGTCTGCTCCGTCGGAAAAGGTCTTAAGTCCCTCTCAGTAAATTTTTCAGGAGGAAGAAAAAACATTCCAGCGCTTTCCGTATTAAAGATTTTATTATGGTGGTAAATGCAGTATTTTTCGTTTATTTATTCCGCTTCAATACCTATACTTTGTTTGATAAAATTCCGTCGCGTTTGGGAGATAATTGGATGTCTTTGGACTTACGACCTTTTCCTTGTACAGTTTTGTATTTGTGTAGGGACTTACGAACTTTTCCTACAATTTACGGACGTTTTTAAAATAAAATATTTATACTTTACAAAACAATGTGGAAAGGGTATTATAAGTTTGTTTTGTCCAATATTCGTGTAACATCGCGAAGTATTCGTCGTAGACCCCCTCCCCTTGCCATTTTTTCATATAGCGATCTAGCTATGTGTGTCCGTCCATCCATTAACAATTGTAATAAAACTCCAGGCCTCAATTTTGGACCGATCACGAAATTTTGGGGAGAGGTCGTTATATATAAAAGACAATGTGTGTATGTCTGTATGTTCTGCATAGACTCAAAAACGGCTGAACCGATTTTTTTTGAACATTTCAGAGAATATACAAGGAACAACCGAGGTGAAAATAGGCTTTATATTTTTTGAATTTCGGAGGGGGCGGGGGCAGTACCTATTTTTTAAAAAAACGCTTTTTTGCAAAAGTTATGAAGGTATCGGTCAGAAAATTAATTTGCGAGGCAACGGTTGTTGAATCTCCGATTTTAAGTACTTATTCCATGTAATTTTCAGATTATGCACAGAGATGTCCCTTGGTGGAAGTAGGCTATATATTTTGTTGAATTTCGGAGGAGCTGGTTAAATGCGCTATATATATAAAACTTACGAATGATTCCGTTTCCCCAATCCTGGGTACATATTTTAGCAATAAGACCCGATCAGAGCAAAATTATAAGTAGGTATAACCATGACCGTCTGTCCGTCTTTTGAAATTAAGATACAGCTCGCAATTTTTAAGATAGATCTTCGTGATTCGGTATATAAGTTTCTATTACTTCTAGGACGTTTGGTATTGACGCCTTCATATAGCCCCCATAAAACGGTACCTCCCGATTTCCGGTATTTTGAATGTGTGGCCTCAATATTCCTCGTTTCGGGTATAAAATTTCTCCAATAAATTTGTCTATATAGGTCCACGCCTTCATATAGCCCCATAGAACCGTGCCTCCCGAATTTCAGTATTTTGAAGGTTAGCCACATTGTTTTACCGAAATTGCTGAAATTTGGTATTTAGTCTACTTCATAAACGAAAGGAAACTAATTGAAGTAAAATTCAATACAACTCACGGTGGAGGGTATAAAAAGTTCGGTCTGGCCGAATTTAACGACGTTCTTACTTGTTATTGATATTCACTTGCATATCCCAACTAATTTGCGATGCAAACAAATTTAATTGATATAAGAAAAGGTAACATAAGCTGTTTCAAGGGCCAGCAACGTGGACCGGTTCGGCTAATATTTAATATAAAACATGACATGATTACGACCTTTTTCTTCAATTAAATTTTATGATTAATTCAGTTAATGTACGTGGTTTCTTAGCTACATTGTAATCCCAAATAGTGTCCTTTTTTGTATTGCCAAGTATTTCTGCCCCAACTCACTGCATCTTTTGTTTTGTCTGCAAACCATGTAGAATCTTCAGCATGTAATGTCTTCCTGCGTTTAGGAAGTTTATCATCAGAGCTTTCGGAATCTTCGTGAAACCCATAGTGAACTAGACCCATGACACCATCGCACAGTGGTCGAACTTGTATGGGAAGAGCGGCCAAAAATACTTCCTGTGCAAATATCAATACGAAAATTTCAGTAAAGGCTAGTTTAGCAACACAAATAAAGAGAAGCAAAAAAAAATTCAACATAGGTCCAACTTTAGGTATAGCCCCATAGAACGGTGGCCGCTGATTTCTGGCATTTTGGGGCTCTTAACCATATCTTTCAATGAAATTGGCTAAAATTTGGCTGTCGATATTCCCTAGTGTTAGAAACTCTTCTTGCAAAAAAATTTTGAATTGGGTCCACGTTTTGAAAGGAACCTCATATAGTGGTACCGCCCGATTTTCGGAATTTAGAAGGTTTTATATAAATTATTAATTCGAAATGGCCGAAAAGCCACTTAATCTTTCCTGGAGGTAGGCTACACCCACCCTTTGATGTTGTCCCCATAAATCGGTACCGGCCAATAATCGGTATTTTAAGTTTCCAGCCGTAATAACACTGTGTGTAATTGTGTGAGTCATGTTTTATTAACCCTATTCTGACTCCACAGTGTGATAGAACATCAAAAAAGAGAAGACACGTGTCTCGCCGTTTTTCCCTATCTCATCAACTTTCGTGGTTATAGGCCTCCAAAGGTTGGAGGCTTTGATGTGAAAAGGATCATTTAGTCAGGACTATATCTTACCGTTAGGAAATTTGAATTTATCTCAGAGGCAAAGTTGTAGCTCTTGTCTTAAAGGACAAAAACTGTGAACATATATAATCCATCAAACTTTATCTGCAAGGTCAAAATCGCCAAGGTCAAATTTCTTTTAAACATTTTTGTCGGGTTTTGGTCTGCAGCTATCAAACCGATCAAATTTGAAGCAAACAAGCAACTACCAATATGTACCTCAGATCTCAATAAACATCTTTCTAGAACATACGAACTATGTATAGACGATTCTTATAGGTCAAAACAGCAAAGTAAATGACATTACAAAAATCCTTCAGTCAACACACGTATTCAATAATGAATTTCAAAAATTAACAAACACAAAACTGCATAAAAAGTAAGTTAAAACATTGTTTTTCAATGTTTGTATTGAGTTTGGTCAGTATAGATCTAATTTAGTTTGATATGAATAGTTTACTTTCACCCAACTTTGCACTGAATTCACCTCGAAATCCAACCTGTTAAAATTTATCTTTTTTGATGCTATTCTCAAAGAGTACAGTAAGAAGTAATCCATAACAAATTTATTTTAGAGACATTTAAGATGTTAGGAGTAGATATGAACACATCTGATTCCAAAAATTGGACTTTCATTTTTTAATTTTGGCCAATGGCAGCGACCACTATGCATCATCTAATTCCATTCCAAATTCTTACTGCTCTTTGTTAGCAGAAACCATGATGTCTTCTTAGTTTAATAACATTTCAATCAATAATTATTTTAGAATCATTTAATAATATAAACATTGCACTTACCCGTCCGTTAGAAGGTACTACTTTATTGAATTCAGAATACAAACTAATCTCGTTATGTGAATAAATGTCCCTAGGGAAACCACAAATTACCGACTGATAAAGTTAAGTAAGATATACGACTGTAAAAACAGTAAACATTTTGTTTAATTAATTCTCTTTCGAGTTGAGCTGTTAGGCCTATTTTGATTTTTTATTAATTATGGATTAATCAATCGATGTTTTGATTTTTTTTACAAATTTTTCAATATATGAGGTATTTGCACACAAACAGCATCCCAATTTGTATCAATGAAAAGGCCAGAAGATAGATTTCAAATGTAAATTTTCGTTGCAATATAGAAATTATCACATTTTTGTTCAAAAGTTTGGTCCACAGGCTCCGCCAAATATCAACCGATTATCACCCAAAGGTGTAGGCTAGGTCTTTACATTGTACCCCAACCATGGATGACGTTAAACATTATATCTGAACTAAATTAACTGTAGTATTCTTTTAAAGTATACATTTTCCTGTGGACTTACGACCTTTTCGTACTCAAATTTGTACGTTTTGTGGACTTACGACCTTTTCCGACAAGGGCAAAACGTATAGAAAAACGAGACATACTACCATTTTCTTTGTATCATACGACGTGTTTTGACTTGTACTATCATCCTGTAAGAAAAACGCGATTTCCAAAAAAAGTGGACTTACGACCTTTTCCGACGGAGCAGACGATATGTAATTTGGATTCATTAAAAAAATAGCGTGGCGCGGACATATGGTAAGTCAGTATGCCACGATTAATTTTTCTTAATATTTTACAAAACAATTATGATATTTTACTTTTTAAAAAAATACAAAAAATCTCTTATTGTTTTCATGCAATTTTAATAGGATTGAAGTGCTTTTTTGAAGATTTCAAAATTATTTTTTTTTTATTTTCCGTGGATATTTCAAAAGAGAGTTCCGTACATTTCCGTGTTAAGATATATATGATCTGAAAGTTTCGGGTCTCCTCTGTTCGCAAAACCATAAAACAGCTGCGGTAACGTGCGGTCTTTGGAGAAATTCAAGTTTTTTTAAATGACTTCGGAATTTTCATTTAATTGCATTTTCCAAAGTGGAAGGAAAACGCGGCAATGAACGCCATTGTTGACTGTGTTTTTAAGAAATGGACTCACTAATTCTAACAAATGATGATTTCTGTTAAATTAAGAATCCTCTCGCAAATTTTTCATAGTTTTGACCTGTAAATGTTGGTGATTTATATATAGTGCAACATTTTTGGATGCTGTGGTACAAGTACCATTATACGTTAAAAATTGTAATGCAGTTCCAACCTGAACATGATCTGAGAGACATTGTTAATAAAATTAATGGTACAGACCTGCTGAATAGACCAATAAACATTATAGCTACAAATGAAAACAAAAAATTATTGACATTTTATTCCTTAATGGATGTGTAGGGTTGTGGGGCTTCACCCAGAAGTGGACCAATGTTGACAGATTTTATGTGAGGAGGATGTTTATTCGCTAATATCTTAAAATGCAAATTTGTATCAAAATCGGTTGCAATTTTTGTCTTCGACATTTAAAATACCTAACATGAAGAAACCCGTCTTGTGGGGGCTATACCAAAAACGCGTATCTACGATGCTAATATTTCGCACAGTGGTTTTCTATCTACGAAGAACATAAAATGCTAAAATACAACCAAATACATTGGAAAATGTGTCTGTAACATTTAAAATAGGTGCCATCTACCGGTACCGTTCAATGGGGGCTATACCTAAACGCGAACCTATATAGAAAATATTTTGTACATAAGTTTTCTATCCGCTGAAAACTGAATATACCAATTTGTAGCAAAATCGATTGAAAAAATGAATGTAAAACGTAAAAAACGGCAGCCGGCGTTACATGAACGCTATGGGAAACCGCGGGCCTATGTGGCCCATTTTGAGCCAAACACTATCCACTAATATAAGAGACATTTTTGCAAAATATTAGGAATCTACGCCCTTACCTTTAAAAGTTATTAGCAAAGTTCCGATAAAGTGCTCATATTTCGCACTGTGCGTCGCTTACTTACATTCTTCCTGTCAGATGGTGCTTAACAGCAGATACATACCCCTTAGCAGCGTGTCGCCCCTGGTTTTGAACAGCTCAGCTGGTAAGCCATCGGCTCCTGCTGCCTTGTTTTTTATACCCTCCACTATAGTATGGAGGGTATATTAAGTTTGTCATTCCGTTTGTAACACATCGAACTAATCATTTGCGACCCTATAAAGTATATTTATTCTTGATCAGGATAAAATTCTAAGACGATCTACCCATGTCCGTCTGTCCGTCCGTCCGTCTGTCCGTCTGTTGTAATCACTCTAGCGTCCGCAATAATTGAGATAGAGTGCTGAAATTTGCATCCGAGGGTCTTTTTTCCATAGGCAGGTCAAGTTCGAAGATGGGCTATATCGGTCCACTCTTTGGTATAGCCCCCATATAACGGTACCTTCGGATTTGAGGTATTTTGACGTTCTTCGCCACATTTGCAGACCGAATTAGCTATAATTTGGCACTTAGGGCTCCTAGTGATCAACAAACTTATATCCCAAAGGATATGGGCATAGGTCCATGTTTTGGTATATTCCCCATATAAAGGTACCTCCCGATTTTCGGTATTTTGAGAATTTTAGCCACAATTTTTAACCGAACTATCTGCAATTTGACATTTGAGGTTATCAGTGGTCACAAAACATCTCCACGAAACATCGTCAACATAGGTCCATGCATTGGTATAGCCCCCATATATCGGTACCTCCCGATTTTCGGTATTTTGAGAATTTTAGCTTCAATTTTTAACCGAACTAGCTGTAATTTGCCATTTGATGTTCTCAGTGGTCATGAAATATCTCCACCAAACATCGTCAACATAGGTCCGTGTTTTGGTATAGCCCCCATATAACGGTACCTCCCGATTTTCGGGATTTTAGCCACAATTTGTAACCGAACTATCTGCAATTTCACGTTTGAGGTTCTCAGTGGTCATGAAACATCTCCACCAAACATCGTCAACATAGGTCCATGTTTCGGTATGGCCCCCTTATAACCGTACCTCCCGATTTTCGGTATTTTGAGCATTTTAGTTACAATTTTTAACCGAACTATCTGTAATTTGACATTTGAGGTTCTCAGTGGTCATGAAACATCTCCACGAAACATCGTCAACATAGGTCCATGTTTTGGTATAGCCCCCATCTATCGGTACCTTCCGATTTTCGGTATTTTGAGAATTTTAACTAAAATTTTTAACCGAACTAGCTGTAATTTGCCATTTGAGGTTCTCAGTGGTCATGAAACATCTCCACCAAACATCGTCAACATAGGTCCATGTTTTAGTATAGCCCCCATACAACGGTACTTCCCGATTTTTGGTATTTTGAGAATTTTAGCTACAGTCTTTAACCGAAATAGCTGTAATTTGACATTTACAGTTCTCAGTGGTCATAAAACATCTCCAACGAAACATCGTCAACATAGGTCCATGTTTTGGTATAGCCCCCATATAACGGTATCTCCCAATTTTCGGTATTTTGAGAATTTTAGCTGCAATTTTTAACCGAACTAGCTGTAATGATCGGTATTTTGAGAATTTTAGCTACAATTTTGTCTATTCAAAAATAATCGTCAATATAGGTCCATGTTTTGGTATATCCCACCATATGACTGTACCTCCCGATTTTCGGGAATTTTCCGTGGTCACGAAATTTCTTCACTAAAATTCGGCAACATGGGTCCATTTTGAGGGTCTACATTGTTATGATGAAATTACCCTCAATTTGACTCTTGAAGTTCCCTGCAGCTAGATTAGATAACACTGTGCAACAAAATGGAGGTGAAAGTCTGGGGCACGGAAAATTCCTCTTGGGGAAGAAAGGCCTTGGTGAGTATATTATGAACCCCGAAGAACAGATCCGCCGTGAGTCAAACTTCCGCGTTATGGCGTGTCCGGCATGTCCGACCGTCCGCCTGTTGTAATCACTCTAATATCCCCAAAATTGGTGGGAATTTCGGTATGATGCGTCTAGCGATTATAGGCTATGTCGGTCAACGTTTTGGTATAGCCCCAGTATACCGCCGATTTCAGGTATTTTGAGGATTTTAGCTGCATATTTTACCCGAACTAACTGTAATTCGAGATTTGAGGTTCTCTTTTGCCACGATACTTCCTCTCTAAAAATCGTCAAAAGAGCTCCATGTTTTGGTATGGCCCCCATATAAGAGCGCCTTCCAATTTTCGGTAGTTTGTGGATTTTAGATAAAATTTTTAACCGAAATTGAGGTTCTCGGTGGTCACGAAAATTCTTCATTTAAAATTTTCAACATAAGCCAGTGTCTTGGTATATCCACCACCTCCAGATTTCAAGCATTTTAAGGATTTTAGCTAAATTTTAACAGAACATGCTATAATTTTATATTTGAGGCTCTCAGTGGTCACGAAACCTCTTCACTTGAAATCGTCAATCGTCTCTCCCGATTTCAGGTGTTTTGAGGATTTTAGCTAAAGTTTTTAAACGAACCCGCTGTCATTTGACATTTAAGGTTCTCAGTGGTCACGAAAGTTCTCCAGGCCCCCATATAAAATTACCTCCCGATTTCGGTATTTGGAGGTTTTAGCTACGTTGTTTGACGTAACTAATCTTAGTTGACATTTGAGATTCCCAGTGGTCATAAAACGTTCTCACAAAAATGTTTCAATATAGTTCCACTTTTTGGTATAGGTCGCATCTAAGCGTACCTCTCGATTTTCTGTATTTTGTGAATTTTAGCTGTATTTCTTGAACGAACTTGCTGTTATTTGACTGTTGAAACTCCTATTGGTCACAACACTTCCACCAAATGTTTTCCATGTTTTGAGGGTTTTGGTAGTATTTTTAACGGAACTACAGAAATCAATTCCAATCAAAAATTGTAAACAGTGGTTAAAGCACTTTTCCCTCAGAAATTGTGGGCATAGGTCAACATTTTGGAATGGCCCCCCATAACGGTACGCCCCGACTTTAGGCATTTAGAAGTTATTCAGGGCAATCATGAATAACAATTTCGTGCGGGATTTGTTCCCTTTCCCCATTTCACAATTTTTTATTTCCGTATTTACGGCCAAAAAGGGAATATTTTTGTAGATTAGGCGAGAATATTTCATAATTAGGTGATTCTAGTAGTTTTGCACATTTTAAGATATCGATTTTTAAAGAATTTCACATGTTTACCGTGCGAAAAAATTCCGAGGGAAATATTCATAATTGCCCTTTATATCTATTTTTGTCCTTGGCTGCATTTTGAGTTTTCAGTGACCAATGTTTTCACGCCAATTTTGATATTCAAATACATATTTTGAAGTTTGTATCAACAGTTTCGGTCAAAGTTTACCAGTTAGCGTTTACAGTGATCTTAAAATTTCTGCACAAAATATTGTGGACACTGGCCCCACCGAATTAGTTATTACTTGGTATTTCGGGTTTCCAGTTGTTAAAAATTTCCCCACATAAAATTGTGGACATAGGATAGAGCGCACACATAACCACAACACCCAATTTCAGGTATTGTTAAATTTTAATCTACATTTACTGTCCAAAATTACTGTAAGTGGTAATTATGATTCCCACCTGCCAGAAAACTTCATAATTATTCCATATTAGTTCAGAGTTCGGAGGTTAAAACATCTGGTCTCCAGCTTCACCCCAGTGCATGAAATACTTGCTACAATACGGACAAAAGCAAAATTCTTCAACATTAGCTTTATCTGTGCTGCTCATGCTCCAACCGAAGACAAGGACGAACATACCAAAGATATATTCTACGAGCGCTTAGAAGAAACATATGACCGTTTACCTGCCCATGACTTAAAAATTATTCTAGGCGATTTTAATCCCAAAATTGAAAAGGTGAGTATCATTGGCCCAACAGTCTCCACAGTGTAACATCTGACGATGGGATGAGGCTGACAGACTTGGCAGCGTCAAAAAACATGGTAGTTAGCAGTACCAGATTCAAGCTCTCTCCAGATCAACGAACAAGTAGTCAAATTGATCACCTTGTGATAGATGGAAGACATTCATCGAGAGTGTTGGATGTACGGTCGTGCCGAGAAGCAAACATAGATTCAGACCACTAACTTTTTGCAGCAAAAGTACGTACCCGCCTAAACGTTGCAAATAAAGCACGAACAGATACAATGCGGAAGTTGGTCATCGGTAGGCTGAAAACACAACAGGTAGCCACAGCAAGCACTCCATGCAAACAGACGCAAAGTCCACACTTGTACACCAGAGACCACCACCAAGAAATCCATGGTATGACTAGGAGTGTCGTGCTTCTACAGAAGAGAAAAATGCGGCGTATAGGGCTAACATACAATCAGTGGCAACGCGTAACGCACAATCGAGGTATCGGGAGAAAAGGAAAGAAGAGAAACGTATTTTCCGCAGGAAGAAGAGGGAAATGGAAAAGAGATGTACAGGAGCCAGAATAAAGTCCGAAGGTTCTAACAAAGAGTGAAACATCAAACTGAGGGCTTTGGTACAGACACATCTTCCTGTAGAGACCAGCAAAGCAATTTGGTAACTGATACAGAAAGTGTGCTCAGGATATGGAAAGAACATTTTTTCAAACTGTTGGTAACCAATAGTAGCGAAGACGACGAAGATACCACAGATCCAATTCCAGAAGATGGTATTGAATATATACCACCCAGCCAAGATGAGGTAAAGACAGCAATAAACCGCTTGAAGAATAGTAAGGTAACAGAAGCCGATGGCTTACCAGCCGAGCTGTTCAAAACCAGAGGTGACATGCTGATAAGGTGTATTCATCAGCTAGTTAGCAACATCTGGCAGCAATAACGAGTGCTCGACGATTGTCGATATTGTGTCGGGGATATTGTGCGAACGACTAAAGCCTATGGTTATCGAAATAATTGGGTCATACAAATGCGGCTTTAGACCTGGAAAATCCACCATAGACCAGATATTTATCCTGCGGCAAATCCGTGAGAAGACCCAACAGATGCAGATCTACACCTCCCCCCCCTTTTGTCGGTTAGCAGCCTTCGACAGCCCCCTACGTTCAGAGGTATTCCAAGCCGTGACTGAATTTGGTATCCCCTCAAAGCTCATTCGGCATTGTAGAATGACATTAGCTGATACTTGGTCCTCAGTTAAAATAGGAAAGAATCTCTCCTTAGAGTTTAGTACCAAAAGAGGTTTCAGACAAGGAGACAGCCTCTCATGTGCCTCTCATTCAACATTTTGTTGGAAAAGGTTATACAAAAGAAAAAGGTGAAACGAAGGTGAACAATATATACAAACAACCATATGTTACATGCTTACGCCGACGACATGGGTCGATCGGTAAAGGAAGTAACTGATACCTTTGCAAAAGTAGAAAGTGAATCTGCTAAAGTGGGTCTGGCGGTAAACGGAGAGAAGACCAAATTGATGGTGTCCACACGCAATGCGTCTATAGAGGTCGGACCAACTGTTGATGTTGGTTCCTATAATTTTGAGTAGTAAAATACTTCGTCTACCTCGGCACCGCCTTAAACACAACAAACAACTGTTGGGAGTTGAACCAAGTAACCTATTGCAACAATATTCTAAATAAAGTTCTCAGCAATTCTTCCGAACGTTCTGAAACTCTACAAAGCTTACTTTGCATCATATCTTCTTTACGACACGTATTTCAAACACAGTTCACACCAACAGTTTATTCTCGCATTTCGGATGCGAAATGTATACAAATTATGGAAATTTTCGATATTTTATAAAATTTGAGGCAATAAATGTAGTTTTTCGAGTTCTTTATTTCTCCAAATAGTTGATTCTTGCCCTTATCTACAAAATTGCTTCAGAGGTCAGGTGAAGGTTCACATAGGTTTTAGAGATATGGCCCAGAATTGTTTTAAAAATTCAATATTCAACCATGTTTAGATGGGGCCATAAAATCAAAGCTGGATTTGACAGATCAAAACCCAACTAGGGTTTTTGTCATTTGGGTCTGTTCTTTCAAAAAATCCCCACCTCAAATTGTTTGCAGAAGATTACCCTAAAACTGTTGCACAGTGTTGTTTTATTGGCCAACAGAAGCTACTTTGGCTTTAGTAAATAGTTTAAAAACTAAGCCACATCTCGTCAAACAAAAATAACACTTTACAAAACATTGATACTACCCGTGCTGATGGATGGTTCCTAAGCCTGGGTACTTGCGCAAGAAGACAAGGCATTGTTTGGTGTGTTTGAGAGAAAAAATTCTTCGAAAGCTCTGCAGGCCAATCTTCGATGACGGTGAACATCGACGTCGTATAAACCACGAGCTGTATATGCTATACAACGACATCAGTATATCGAGAATATCGAGAAGCACGATTGCATTGGCTAGGTTATATCATAAAAATGAGCGATGATGATGGTGATGCATTGGTAGGCCAATGCTTTGATGTATCAAACAAGTGGAGGACGAGATAAAAAGGCGCGGTATTCCAGGAAGCGAAGCAACAAACTGAGAGAATTGGAGATCTATTCTTGGTACGTCTTATAGGACAAATGCTCTGTAATGGTCCAGCTATGTAAGTAAGTAAGTTCAGAATATTTCATGGTTGAGGGTTACAAATTTCGACGCGGCCTATATTAATGCTTTCTTACTTTGTTAATACTAATTTTTAATAATTTCGCGTTGGAGTTGAGATGAATGATCAAAAGGTTTTGTAAGTGAAAAGCGAAAGTCGAAGAGATTTCCACACAACCATGCGTTAAGCAGTTCATCATGCATATCGGATGTAGGAGTGCACAGTGGTCCCACTTGTATGGAAAGGAGTGCCAAGAATAGTTCTAATCGAGATATCGCCTCGAAATTTTAAACATAGGTTTATAAAGAGGCAAAAACATAGAAAAGAAATTTTATTGGATGTAGGTCCACATTTATGTATAGCCCCAATATAAAGGTATCGCCGGATTTTTCGTATTTTGATGATTATACCCTACACCACTATGTGGAAAGGGTATTATAAGTTTGTTTTGGGAAAAATTCATGTAACACCGCGAAATATTCGTCGGAGACCCCCAATGTGGTATACCAATCTTCATATCTCGGCGAGATAAAGCGATTTTGAGATGTGTGTCCGTCCGTCCGTCCGTGTGTCCGTCTGTCCATTATAAATTGTAATCAAACTCCAGGCCGCAATTATGGACCGATCGTCACGAAATTTGGTATGGAGGTCGGTTTCACATCAGAATAGATCGCTATTTTGATTGGTGATGATCGTGAAATATTTAGCGGGTGAAATGGACCAAAAACCTAATTTTTATCAGATTTTGTAGCTGCTCTGTAGGTCGCAATAATAGTCCGATCGCCTCGAAATTTTAAATAAGGTAAGAGTATATGACAAAGAAGAAGCTTGCAATTTGAGATGGCGATCAGATAATATTTAGAGGGTTAAATGGACCACAACTTTTGTGTAAAAATTGTGAACATTTTCAATAAACAGATTACATCTTTGTTGCTGAAAGACACCTTCCCCAATCGTGAGTTATATTTGGAAGACGATCTCTTGACCTTTTAATTGATGTCAATTAGGTTGATGTACGTGATCAGAAAACAGAGTTACAGCCTAATATATGCAGTTTTTTTGTTTGTAGTGTAATCATAAACCGGCTAGAGGTCGCAATTATAGCTCAATAGTTACGAAATTTTGCACGAGGTAAGAGTTTAGGTTGAAGAAAATGCCTACAACTTTGCATGATTATCTGATATTATTTAACGGTTGACATAGACCATTACTTTTGTGTGAAAAATATACAAATTTTATTTTTGGTCCATATTTTCATTCCTGGAGGGCATATACCGGCAAAGGAGCCTACATATGGAAAAATAACTACTGATCTTTCCCCAGATGCAAATTGCAATAATGTGTCTGCTAGATAACGCACCTACTGCCTGATATATAATGTGTTTTGTGTAGAGAACCACAATTTCCTCCCATGCTACAAATTGTCTCTATCATGACAGAGAAATTTTCAGTTCAGATGACAAATTGGATTTTTATACAAATATTGCAACATCGGATCGCCTCGCCACCTATTTTATACCTCAGGATTTAGGGTAAAGGGGATACAAACAAAATACGACCAAAGATGTGTCTCATCGAAATATTGGTTTTAGACCCCAAGTATATTTGGACGAAATTAGTTTCAGACAATTTGGAGTCTATTTAGCGCTGTCAAAAATTGTTTTCGAAGAATTGTGTGAACGATAACTGGAGAAGTGAGCAATCGATTTGCTCCAAACTTTCCATATATTATTATTCCTTCCAGATATAGATCGGATAAGACTATATCGGTCCTTAGGGTACCTCCCACACAAACTTCGGAAAAGGGATATTTAAGAATCCTCTCGAATTTGTTTCAGCAGATTGTACTTGCGCCGCAAATCCGCAAGTTAACTCTCAAGGGGATTTTCTGATTGGTCGAAACTTTACACATCGTATTATTTCATCCAATCATGTATCAGATTGGAATATGGACTATATCGGTCCGTCCTTCGAGTACCTCCCACACAAAAAATTTGGGATCTATTTGATTATAATTATTTTTTTTTCTTTGAAGAAGGTTCTTTTCACGGTCCCTATTCTGGTCCCTTTTCCGGGGTAAGTCATACTTCCTTAGATAATAGTCCAGAAGTTCTAAAAGCCCTGTCGGCTCCAACTAAAATTACAAATCTGAAAAAATAATTCTCAATCTTTTCCAAAATTCAGATTTTAGCTTACTAAAATTGATTTGGTATAGCCCCATAGCCCCGTATTTTGAAGCAAACTCGTGTTACAAAATAAATATATTTTTAGAGGCTCAAGGTATATCACCGTTAGCGCAGCTGACTTATACTACCTTCTTTGCTGTGTAATTGAATATGAATAATTTTGGGATCTATAAATTTGTTTGCATGCAAAATTTTGGAATTTCTATTCATTGTTAGTTATTTCTACCGGTATAACATATACTTTAGATATCAGAATATATGCCCACAATGAACAATTTTCGAAGCATATGTGAGGCACAAGTGCACAATTTTGGACGATAGATCTTTAATAAACTCGCAATTTTCCCAATTATCAAATATACCAAATTGCGTGGTATATATATTTATTTATTTTAGGTCTATTCCAAAAAGGAACCTGATATTCAAAGACAATTTGAAGATGTTGCAGGAGGAGCTAATCGATGTGAATTTTCCAATTTTCGAATATTATTAAGAAATGTATAATTTATATATTTTTCCACAAACATCCCAGTAAAGACAAGGGAGGCTTCTCTTATATCAATGGATTCATATTAAGTTATTGATATGTGACCTAGTTTTTATCGCCGAGTCCGAACGGCGTGTCCTAAGTTGCCACTTGTAGAGACGTTTTTCATGGCTGAAATACACAGGAAATATTACTAAGGGGTATTTTGCCACCGTAGACAATTCGATGGGCATCGAACCCGGACATTTAGCGTGCAAGGCAGTTGCACATAGCTAATTCCTACAGGTTGTGGTGTAGGGTATCACATGGTCGGCCCCGTCCGACTATAGCCTTTGCTTACTTGTTTTATATGTGATTGAATAGTTATATAGGATAGGAGATTTTGTAAAATTAATTTGGATGAATTAGAAATTTAGATACAAATAATTAATACAAGATCTCGTTGAATTCTTTCCAATAAAATGTTCGCAATGAATGTATGAACTAAAGATGTTCTGTGAATAATTTATTATTTATGGGTGTTTCGTTTCGTGGCAATGGACAGTTGATAATTTAGCCGAGTAGCATAGATTTTCGTCTAGGGGTTTTAGAAAAATGACTGCCATTAAACCAAGGTAGGGAGGGTTATGAGGCAATAGTTCTCACAACATCTGAGAACAAGAATTAGGTTTTTTTCCTGGATATCGTGTTAGTTTCTATTTAATTATAGGGGGCTTTAGTTTGTTTCAGATATGGTCCATTTGTTAGTTTATTTTAAATAAAAATTAGGAGTCTAGAATAATATTTTATTGTGTCGTGCCAATAAAAATGATACTCAATGAGGAGGACAAGAACCCCCCCACAGGCTGAATGCTAGTACAATCAATGGCTCCTGCGTCCTACTTCATTGGAGATCTATTTGGTTATCATATTTTTTTTGAAAAATACTTTGGAAGAAAAAAGTGCACGTTACAATCCTTTAGGGGACATTTATACCCACACATCCCAACCCTGGGGTTGGGTTTTGTTAGTTGGTCCATTCTCTACCTAACTTACCTCTCGGCATACAAATTCACATCAACATTCCAAAGACAAAAGAAAAAATAAAATAAAATTCTGATTGAGATTCCTGACCATTTCGTAACATTAAATGCAATATATTTTGCTTGTCTATCAATAGCTGAAGGGTGAGAAATGTGAATCAATTTTTGATTGCTTATAGACGATAAATTTTTATTTAGTCAAATTTTAAATTCAATTGTCTACGTTTAATGTTATTTTAGTTTTGTTTTCTCTACTCTATGCTCCTTGCTTTTATACATCAATGGACTTTGGTATTTTGTGTGCCCTTTGTCAATGATGGTGTCCCTTTTTTGTGTTGTTTCTAATATTTGTTTGAGGAAGGGGCATCCTTTGTGTTTATGCTTCATATAATTCAAACAAAATATTCAATTCAGTTCAGTTAAAATAAATTATTTGCAAGGAATTTTTCAGATCAGTGAGATTCGAAAGAGGAAATAAGTGGGAGGGATAAAGTACTTACTACGAAAGGGCAATCGTGTTCAAGATGTAGTTTATGATATTTGAGAATATATAATGGTAGTGTAACTGGATAAATAGCATATAGTCTGCATCATATACATATATTTTGCATTTAAATTCGGCATTACCATTTTTCCATCACACATACCTCTTTTTTGTGTATGTAGTAAAACAAAAAGTGCTCTTTTCACTAAAAGCCACACATTACCCAAGTTTAAAACTATACTTTTTTTCTAAATTTAAGCCATTTCTCCCCCATTCGTTATTGATAGAGATTGAGGAAAAGTATATCCATTTCTTCTTTTGCTTCTTTTTCTGTACTTTCTTTTTTGCAGCTTTAGGCTGTCAGTTCGTTTATACCACCATCAAACACTAGCAGGCATTGACTTGCATTCAAATTGATTTGTGGTGTGATGTTGATAGCTACAAGGCGTTTTCCACCATATCCGTCCGTTGGTTGATGAATATCAAGACCAAGAACAGCGGCAAATGACTGTGGTAAGGACAACCATGCAAGCCGCCAGCCAACCATTGTTAAATGCATTCACAAGTTTCACTTGTGGCTTTCATTCATTCTTAAGTTTCATGTCTTAGTTGTTATTCTCAGTATTTTTGTTTTTTGCTTGGTCGTTATTTCTCGTTTTCTGCATATTCACAACTGCAGCTGTTGTCTTCAGACCACCTAGCCTTAAGGTACTGTAACTATGTTCTAGAAATAAGTTGGCAAAAAGCAATGCGTTTTTTGCTGTGTTTTGTTTTCCGCATTTATCCTAGGGAATCATTCACATTCATTGTATTATTGATCTGACATCAATATTGTAGCGATAACTTAACTTGTACGGTCATGTCGGAAGTAACGGTAAAATGTTCTTTTACAACAGCAAAATGCAGAATTTAAATAACAAGAACAAGGTGAGACAAAGGTTTGGGCTTTAATATTAAACTTTATTGTAGTTGGTCAGTATTGAACTATAAATGCGACCACTAGCGTGATTTTGGGTTTACTTGGTTTTTTACAGAACATTTGTCCTATAAGCCGAACTAAGAAAAGAGAAAGAAAAGAAGACCGGATATCAGTTAAAGTCATTTTACATAGCCGAATGAGTTTTGCGGGGATACAAAATAGGGCTAGTGAAGGCAAATACACACAATTAAAACTGTGGGATTTCTGTCTATACTAAGCTTTTACTCTGTTATCTAAGCACATATATTGACAACGATGTACATGTTAAGAGTTCGTTTTCCAAGGGCAGAATTAGATAGATATCGCGCCCACTAGTCATTTCAGTGGGTTATCGTACACATTTTTGACTAGTATGCCAGGAAGCATGGACTTGTTCACTGATAACATAATATCGTTCTAAACAGGGCCACAACGAACACCATCGGTATACATTTACAAACGATCTTCGAACAGAGCCTTAACTGGACTTAGGCACAAACGTTGCATTTTTGTGGGAGATGTACCCTAAGAAGAGGACCTACATATATGGGCCATTTTAGAAGTTAAACTAAATTTGGACAAAATATTAGGAGATCCAAAGTTTGAACCAAATTGGTTGATCGGTTCGGGAGTTTTCGTGCTGTCCATCCATTACATATGGTGCCATAGGGGGTTTTTACTCTTTTCGGGCTGTTTTACAAAGAAGTATGGAGTTGTCTCTGAAAAAAACTTTTACCGTCGCAAATTCAAGTTGCTTCAAAAAAATCAAAGTGATTCGAGAGCAGGTCTTATAGTGAACTTATCCGAAATTTTGTGTGGGAGGTACCCGAAGGAATAGACGGATTGAGCCCATATTGGAACTTTATTTAAGTCTGGTAGAAATTTCACGATGTGCAAAGTATGGACCAAATCGGTCACTCTCTTCAAGAGTTATCGTGGCCACAATTTTTCTGAACATTTTTTAACTTTTGTGGGGGAGGTACCTGAAGGAGTGGGCCGATATGGCCTATCTTCGAACTTAAACTAAGTTTGAACAAAATATTAGGAAGGCTAAATTTTGGACCGAATCGGCAAAACCGTTCGAGGTTTTTGCAACCTTCAGGCTATTTCCGCAGGAAGTATGGACTTGCCCCTGATGAAAATTGTACCGTCGTATTGGGGACACTAAATACAAGTTGCTACAGCAAACCAAAGCGATTAAACTGAATTTTTCCGAAATTTTGTGTGGGATGTACCCGAAGGAATCGACCGATTGAGCCCATATTGGAAATTTATTTAAGTCTGGTAAAAATTTCACGATGTGAAAAGTACGGACCAAATCGGTTACTCCCTTCAAGAGTTATCGTGCGCACAAATTTTCCGAACATTTTCGAACTTTTGTGGGGGAGGTACTGGAAGGAATGGACCGATGTAACCTATCTTCGAACTTAGACTAAGTATGAGCAAAATATTGCGAAAGTCAAATTTTGGACCAAATCGGATGATCCTTTCGAGAGTTATCGTGAGCACCAGCTACCTAGACTGACAGACAGATAGACAGAGGACGGACATTGCTAAATCATCTCCAAATTGTCTGAAACGGATTTCGTCCTAACATACTTGGGTTCTAAAACCATTATTTCGATAAAGCACATTTTGCCAGCATTAAAGTGCATATACCCTCGTTAGCATAAATGCTGAGTGTACAAAACATATTTTATTTTTCTTTTTTTTTAATTAATGAAATGGAAAAAATTCTCTCAAAAATTATTTCTTGTTGCACTAATAAATAAACTTAAGCCTACTGATAACTAAAATAGCGTTTATTCCATCCACATATTGAAAAAGGTCATGTACAAACCACTTTGAACAAATTTTGATTTTTTTCTTTGTTAAAAAATATGTCTTTGAAAACAAGCGTCTATGTCATTTTTTATGATTCTCAGAATTAAAGAAGATTAGTGAGAAACAAATGTTATGTCAGTTTGGTGATCTCATGTGTCTCTAAAGTTTATTTTCAATTATACATATACTAGCAAAATGCCCGCTACTTCGTTAGCGGAAAAGGAATAATATACAACTGAAAATTTTGATGTAATAATACTTATTTGAATTGATATTTAATTTCTTTCAAGTACTGCTCGTATACGTTTTGTTCGAATTTAAATTCCAGTCCATGTTTTATTAGAACGGTATGGGTAGTTTGAAAATCTTATCCACTTTTTCCAAACGAATTTTGGAATTTGTGATAGAAAACCATTATTCAGAAGATGTTAACTCATATGACAGTTAATTTTTGAGACATTTTATTTTAGGCCATGTAAAAACCTTCTTGTAAAACATTTGCAAATGAACTTACTATAACGTTTAGAATAGACAACAAAGATAAAAACAATTTTGTTGAAAAGGTACGTTTGACTTTTTGATTTCAGTACATTATTTAGAAACCGAATTCGTGTTAACCTAGAAACAATAGTTCATTATTCAGTACAATTTTTAAAATCCAGAACCTTAGCTCAAATGTTACAGTTTTAGCTTTACTTGTTCACCCAATGTCAATGGTATTAGGTGTAGAAACCTTTCATACATTTAAAGCACAGCCGACCAAGAAGAGAGCACACAAAATTCTGAATATTGGCAACTTTTGGCAGTGTGTTAGTAAGGTTGTACACATGCATGGTGCAAAACAAAAACATATCAAAACATTTGCTCTCTTTTGTGTGCTCTTTCGTTGCGTTCGGGTCGTGTGTGTGTGAATTGCCGAAAAACTTCGTAACTTCAACAATACCAAAGAACGACATTGATTTAAAGGCGGATTTAAATAAACATTCTGATCCAATCTCAACAGTTATTCTCATAACAAATTTCATTTATCGATTCACCCAATACCAGTGCTTCAATATTTAGTATTATTTACGACAACCTCTAACAATGAACCTGACAAATCAATAATATTTCAGAAATTCACTTCTATTCCTAAGCTTAATACCAAATTTATTGCAATTTTGTACTTTTCACGCACCAAATATATAATCCCAGCATCATTGCTACACCAACGTCAAATTTAATACCATTTAGTACATTTCGTATTTCTCAATAAATCAGCAAGCCCTCAGCCTAATTTCAGAATTTGCATGCATTTCAAAAAAAAACCTTATCTAAACACTTACACCATCCCTCATACAACAATTCGAAATTCCTCCTTTATCCCTTCAAGAAACGCCAAACTGGTACCTAATTCAGTACTTATGATATGTATAAGTTAAAAAAACAACTGCCTTTTATCCTAAACTAAATCCCAACCGCAATTTAGTATTTTTCGAATACATAAGTACGTATACATAATACCGAATTTCACAATTTCAGCTCTACTAATTTACGCAATAACAATTTGAACCAAATTCTGTGCCATTAATAATTTTCGTACACTTATTGTACGTACATATATCCACAACCACATCCATATCTCAACCCTACACACCAACAGCGGCTCTAATACCAAATTTCCATGCTCCACCTCTATTCATAATACCATTAATACTTTTCGTATGAAAGTACGAATTTCAATAACTATCTTCAACAGTAATTGCGAATTTCAGGATTCCACCTCTATCCATTTATTACTTTTCATACCCATAAGTACGAATTTCCAAAACTTTCTCAATCCCACACTCCAACAGTAACGTTAACTCGAAATTTCAGGATTCCAGCTCTATTCGTTCACCCAAATATAAATTGTACCAAATTTAGTACCATTTAGTACTTTCCGTACCAATAAGTACGAATTTCCAAAACTACCTCAATGCTACACTCCATAAGTAATGATAATTACAAATTTCAGGATTCCAGCTCTATCTGCTCACCCAAATCCAAAATGTAGAATCCCAGCTCTATTCGTTCTCCCAAATCCAAATTGTACACAAATTTAGTACTTTTTGTACCCATAAGTACGAATTTTCAAAACTTCCTCAATCCTGCACTCCAACAGTAACCTTAATTCGAAATTTCAGGATTCCAGCTCTATCCGTTCACCCAAATCCAAAATGTACCAAACTTAGTACCATTTAGTACTTTCCCTACCCATAAGTACGAATTTCCAAATCTTCTTCAATCCTACACTCCAACAGTAACCTTATCTCGAAATTTCAGGATTCCAGCTGTATCCGTCCACCCAAATATAAATTGTACCAAATTTAGTACCATTTATTACCTTCCGTACCCATAAGTACGAATTTCCGAAACTACATCAATCCTACACTCCATAAGTAATCTTAATTCCAAATTTCAGGATTACAGCTCTATCCGTCCACCTTAATTTAAATTGAAACAAATTTAGTGCCATTTAGTACTTTCCCTACCCATAAGTACGAATTTCCAAATCTTCTTCAATCCTACACTCCAACAGTAACCTTATCTCGAAATTTCAGGATTCCAGCTGTATCCGTTCACCCAAATATAAATTGTACAACATTTAGTACCATTTATTACTTTCCGTACCCATAAGTACGAATTTCCGAAACTACATCAATCCTACACTCCATAAGTAATCTTAATTCCAAATTTCAGGATTACAGCTCTATCCGTCCACATAAATTTAAATTGTACCAAATTTAATAACATTTAGTACTTTGCGTACCCATAAGTACGAATTTCCAAGACTAAGCCAATCCTACAGTCCAACAGTAATCTTAATTCCAAATTTCAGGATGCCAGCTCTATTCGTTCCCCCAAATCCAAATTGTACCAAATTTAGTACTTTCCGTACCCGTAAATATGAATTTCCAAAACTTCCTCAATCCTACACTCCAACAGTAATCTTAATTCGAAATTTCAGGATTCCAACTCTATCCGTTCACCCAAATAAAAATTGTACCAAATTTAGTACTTTCCGTACCCGTAAGTATGAATTTCCAAAACTACCTCAATCCTACACTCCATCAGCAACCTTAATTCGAAATTTCAGGATTCCAACTCTATCCGTTCAACTAAATTTAAATTGTACCAAATTTAGTACCATTTAGTACTTTCCGTACCCATAAGTACGAATTTCTAAGACTAACTCAATCCTACACTTCAAAAGTAATTAAATTCCAAATTTCAGGATTCCAGCTCTATCCGTTCACCCAAATCCAATTTGTACCAAATTCAGTACTGTTTACTACTTTTCGAACCCATAAGTAAGAATTTCCAAAACTACCTCAATCCTTCACTCCATCAGTGATCTTAATTCCAAATTTCAGGTCAGCCATGTCTATCTAAATCCAAATTGTACAAAATTTGGTACCATTTAGTACTTTTCGTACACATAAGTATGAATTTCCAAAACTACCCCCATATCTCAATCGTACACTTCAACGGTAATCTAAATTCCAAATTTCAGGTTTTCAGCACTATCAGTTCACCCAAATCCAAATTGTACCAAATTTAGTACCATTTAGTACTACTCGTACACATAAGTACGAACTTCCAAAATCATTTCCTTATATCAACCCCACTTCCCAACCTTGATTCCCATACCAAATATGAAGATTGTAGCTATCACCGCTCAAAATATACAATTGGTACCAAATTTAGTAACTTTTCGTACACTTATACGTCGAATTTCCAAAAACCCTTTGGTACATCTGTCTAACTCTCCATCAGTTACCCTCATTCCAAATTTCAGAATTCTAGCTCTTCCCGTTTGCCTAATACAAAGGGTACCATATTTAGTACGGTTTCGTCTGGGCGATGATATGTCAGTCACTCACTCAGTCACTCACTCACTCACTAAGCTCTTTTATATATATAGATTAGCTTACAGTGACTTAAAAAATGGTCATTATTCTGATCAATTTCACCGAATTATAATCTTATAATTAATATTTTATGTATGATTAAGATTTTATGTAATCTTATGTAAAAACTTATAACGCTATAATACAGGGATATGAGGTTGTAAAAAAGTTTTAACCCTAGTGTATATACCCTCGTTAGCATAAATGCTGAGGGCATAAAAATCAAATCAAAATTCCTGAAATCAAGTGATACCGTTATAAGGTGGTTATTCCAAAACTTAAGTCTATGTTCACAATTTTTAGAAAATGTGGTTAAAAACTACAAAACCCCTGAAATCGGGTGATACTGTTATATGAGGGTTAAAACGTCGAACTGTGTTCATAATTTTTGGTGGAGATGTTTTTTTTAACATTTTCGAATTCTTCATAACAAATAATAATAAAACCAGTGAGAAAAGGATCAAAGTCGGCCGGGGCCTACTATATGATATCCTACACCACTATGAATATGTAAAATATATATAGGTCAAAATTGGACAGATATTGACTGTTTGGTGCAGCAAATACGTCGAATGGGCCAAAACTGTATATGGGAGTTATATTCAAATCTGAACAGATTTCTATCAAATTTGGCACATTTATTTTTAGACCATATTGAATCACACGTTCCTAATTTCTTCGAAATCGGTCTTATATAGTGTGTTTGGTGCAGGAAATACGTGAAATCGGCCGAAAATATGTATGGGAGCTATATCCAAATCGAAACCGATTTCGACAAAATTTGCAACATTTATTTCTGGACGGAATTGAGTCACACATTCCAAATTTCATTGAAATCGGGCATATATAGCGTGTTTGGTGCAGCAAATACTTTAAATCGGCCGAAAATATATGTATATGTGAGCTATAACCAAATCTGAACCGACAAATGGACATGCGAACAGACGGACAGAAAAACCTAGTCAGATCGAATGAGCTCATCGAGACATTCATTTCGGGTCTATAATCATTATTTCGATGTGTTACAAACTTTTGATCCTCGATCAGTCTTAAGCAAATGTTGTCTGATACAGACGTTTTTGGAACTTGATGTAGGATTGGGAGAAATATTACTATGTGACAAGTTTGGACGAATGTGAGTAACGTCAATAACGAGGACCAAATCGTTCTATGGCCCACATAGAACGGTGGAAGATCATACCGCTTTACATAACATTACATTCCTGAAGCGTCTGCATTTTTTTCTTCGTCTATTAAGGACAAAGTTCAGTCGGTGAGCCAAATGATACATTTATTAAAATGAGGATGTGGGTTTACAGTTCATCGATAAAAAGGGTGATAATTCAGCAATGATTTGTCTTCTTGAGCCATAACACTGGCAGCCTATTGTAGCACACAAAATCACAAATAATTCCAAAATCAGGCCATATTAAAGCTTACATTTTATAATACAATTTGGGAATGTAACTATCGAAATAAAGTAATAACGAAAAAATTGCACCATGGCCTAACATTTTGTTTAAAATCCATAACAACCCACAACACCCACTACAGCTACTTTTTTTCAGCTATTATATAAGTACATAGATATATGAAGAAACAAATACAGCTACGATTTTCATCTGAGATGTTACACTACCTCAACATATTTTGCAATTGGCTCAAACATAAACACATAACCAACTGCAAACGACAAACATGTTATACTCCTAGCATTGTGATGCCTTTAAGTTATCGAACGAGTGGCATAAAAACACTATTTGTGTTGACAGGCAAAAGAAGCATAGAGGTGGCGCGATGGTGGCACATGCATTCATTCACTTGAAAGAACAACAAATGCTGCTTTCAATCTTTTTCTTCGCTTGCACGCCGCTAGTTTCTTTTAACGCCATAATGGCAAAAAGGCGGAAACGGAAAAAGAAAATATTGTTTCAATTCAATTGAAGATGAAAATTGGCTGATTGCAACGAATACACAACCTCAGCAATGTTCATTCATTCGTCTTCGATTTTGCACACTTTAGGTTTGGCTTTTTGTGTGAAGCAAACAAAAAACAAGGCGAACAAGAAGAATGAAACAAAAAGCTTGTTTGTCTGAAAGTGTTGTCTCTGGAGAAAGAAATTGACAACGCTTGCTAGGGCTTGTAGCAGCACTTCATGGTGGAGGAGTAGAATCTACAATTGATGTTTTTTTTCGTATCCGAATTTTTTCATCGTTGCAATATTGCTTTGCTGGCTGGCTGACTGGTTGGTTTGTTGTCATCTATAATGTCATCGACAGTTATCTTCTGTTAGCAAATGGCAAATTGACAGTGAGGCAAATAGTTAGTAGTTAATGGTGGTAAAGCTGTAATTTTTGAATGCTCGATATGAAGAAACTGCATTTTTGGGAATTTTAATGGTCTAAAGTCAATAAGTTAAGGTTTTTATTAAAGGCTCGTTGTTCGGTGCTGGGTGTAGGAGTTATCGTCTGGTTGTTTAGGGGTGGATCTTTGTAGATCCAGGCTGAGCTCTTGGAAATTCGAACTAGAAGAGTACAAAAAGTACCAAAAGATACTAAATATTGTACCCTTTGTATTAGGCGAACGAGAAGAGCTAGAATTATGAATTTTGGAATGACGGTCACTAATGGAGAATAAGAAAGATGTACCAAAGTGTACCTATAAGTGTACGAAAATTCCTATAAGTTACTAAATTTAGTTCCAGTTGTATATTTTGAAAGGATATAGCTAGAATCTTGAAATTTGGTATTGGAATCAAGGTTGGGATGTGGTGTAGATATAAGGAAATAGTTTTGGAAATTCTTACTTATGTACTAAATGGTACTAAATTTGGTACAATCTTCATTTCGGTGAGCGGATAGTGTTGGAAACCAGAAAATTTGGAATTAATATTGCTGTATATAAATGTATAAAGATAATTTTTGAAATTCGTACTTATGTGTACGAAAAGTACTAAATGGTACTAAAATTGGTAAAAAATTGGATTTGGGTGAATGGATAGAGCTGAAATCCTAAAATCTGGAACTAAGGTTACTTTTGGAGTGAAGCATTGGGATATTTTTGGAAATTCGTAATTATGTGTACGAAAAGTACTAAATAGAACTAATATTTGGGTGAAGGGATAGAGCTCGAAACCTAAAATTTGGAATTAAGATTACTGTTGGAAAGGATTCAGATATGGAGGTAGTTTTGGAAAGTTGTACTTATATGTACGAAAAGTACTAAATATAGTACAACTTTTATTTGGTACACCCAATAATAGAACTAGAATCATGAAATATGAAACCAAGATTAATGTTGGAGTATAGGACTGAGGTAGTTTTGGAAATTCGCACTTACGTGTACGAAAAGTACTAAATGTGTAGAATTGCGATAGTTTTGGAACTTCGTACTTATGGACACTAAAAGTACTAAATTTGGTACAATTTGGATATGGGTGAACGGAAAGAGCTCGAATCCTGAAATTTGGAATTAACATTACTGTGGGACTGAGGATGTTTTTGATATTCGTACTTATGGGAACGAAGCGTACTAAATGGTACCAAATTTGGTACAATTTGGATTTGGGTGAACGGAATCCTGAAATTTGGAATTAAGATTGCTGTTGGGTTGTAGGATTGGGGTAGTTTTGGAAATTCGTACATTTGGGTACGAAAAGTACGAAATGGTACGGATAGAGCTCGAATCCTGAAATTTGGTATTAAAATTACTGTGGAAGTGTGGGATTGAGGATGTTTTGGACATTTGTACTAAGGGGTACAAAGCGTAAAAATGTGGTACAATTTGGATTTGAGCGAACGAATAGCGCTGGAATCCTGAAATTTGGAATGAAGATTACAGTTGGATTGTGGAATTGAGGTAGTTTTGGAAACTCGTACTTATGGATACGGAAAGTACTAAATTTGGTGCAATTTGCATTTGAGCGAACGGATAGAATTTGGAATTAAGAGTACTGTTATTATTATACCCTCAGCATTTATGCTAACGAGGGTATATACACTTCATACGGGCAAAATGTGCCTCATCGAAATAATGCTTTTAGACCACAAATATGTGTTTCAGACAATTTGGAGTTGATTTAGCCATGTCCGTTCGACTGTCTGGCTGGCTGGTGCGCACGATAACTCTCGAACGGATCAACCGATTCGGTAGTTTTCGTAATATTTTGTCCAAACTTAGTTTAAGTTCGAAGATGGGTTATATCGGTCCACTCTTTCCGGTACCTCCCCCACAAAAGTTCGGAAATGTTCGGAAAATTTGTGCGCACGTTAACTCTTGAAAGAAGTAACCGATTTGGTCCATACTTTGCACATCGTGAAATTTCTGCCAGACATAGATGAGGTCCCAATATGGACTCAATCGGTCCACTCCTTCGGGTACCTCCCACACAAAATTTCGGTAAAGTTCAGTTTAGGACCTGCTCCCGAATCGCTTTGATTTTTGTTGTAGCAACTTGTATCCACGGCCCCCATACGATGGTATACGTTTTATCATGGGCAAGTCCATACTTCCTGAGAAAACAGCCTGAAAGATACAAAAAACCCGTATGACACCGTGTGTAGTTGTGGAGCGCAAGATAACTCTCGAACGGATCTGCAGATTCGGTCCAAACTTAGGCCTTCGTAATATTTTGTCCAAACTTAGTTTAAGTTCGAAGATAAGCCATATCGGTCCACTCCTTCGGGTACCTCCCCCACAAAAGTTCAAAAATGTTCGGAAAAATTGTGCGCACGATCATTCTTGAAGAGAGTGACCGATTTGGTCTATACTTTACACACCCCAATATATCTACCAGATATAGATCAGGTTCTAATATGGACTATATTTGTGCACTAATTCGGGTACCTCACACACAAAATTTTGCATTAATCCACTTTAAGACCAGCTCTCGAATCACTTTGATTTTTGTTGAAGAAACTTGCATTCGCTGCCTCAATTAAGGCAGTAAAAGTTTTTTCAGGGGCAAGTCCATACTTCATGAGAAAACAGCCCGAAAGTTGTAAAACAACCCCTATGGCACCATATGTAGTGGCTGGAGAGCTCGAACCGAATACTGCGTTCGTCCACACTTTGGATATTGTAATATTTCTTCGAATATTAGATGAAATTCGAATGTGGTGCTAATAGGTCCACTCCTTCCGGTACCTCCCCCACAAAAGTTCGAAAATATTCGCTAAAATGGTACGCGCGATTTCTCTTAGACGTAGCAACCGATTTGGTCAAAACTTTGGATCTCTAAATATTGTCGAAACTTAGTTTATGTTCAAATTTGGGCCCTATCTCTCCAATCCTTGTGATACCACCCACACAAATGTTCAACAGTTTTGTGTGGTTAGAGGATCTTTTGGACATTTTTACCGAAGGATTTCCTAGTGGGCTAGTGTGATAAAAAAGCCCTATCCATCGATATCCCCGCAATTTTTTGAGCTTTAATCCTGTCCATATTTTTGTCGGTTCATACGCCCAAAATTTTGAAAACCCACGTAAAAAAAGTTTGCCAATCCACACAGGCTGATGGTATATCTCTGTCGGCAAAGCCGACTGATACTTTTTTACATGTTTTGTTTTAACGTCAGTCTAAAGTTGAGATATGTGGTTGTCCAAATACGTACCATAAGTATACGAAAATTACTAAATGGTACTCAATTTGCTGTTGGGTGTATTGACAGAGCTGGAATCTTTATTTTTATACCCTAAATCATAATATGGAGTGTATAATTATATTTGTCATTCCGTTTGTAACACATCGAAATATTCATCGGAGACCCTATAAAGAATATATACATATTCTTGATCAGGGTAAAATTCTAAGTCGATATAATCATGTCCGTCTGCTAACATCAAGATACAGCTCGCAATTTATAAGATAGAACTTTGTTTGTTTGCTTTGTTATTTGGTACAGAAGTTTCTATTACTCTTAGGATGTTTGGTATTGCAAATGGGTTATATTGGTCCACGTTTTGATATAGCCCCCATAGAACGATTCCACCCGATTTTCGGTATTTTGACAGTTTGTACTTAGTCTTCGTTGAGGGTACAAAACTTTCCATATGAAATTTGTCGGTATAGGTCCACGCCTTCATATAGCCCCCAAAAAACGTACCTCCCGATTTTCGGTGTTTTGAAGGTTGTGGCCTTAATAATCCCCAGAAATGGCTGAAATTTGGTATTTAGTCTTCGCTGAAGGTATAAAACTTTCACTCAGAAACTTGTCCACCGAAATGGCTGAAACTTTGTATTTGGTCTTCATTTAGGGTACTAAATGCTCCATATGAAATTTGTCGGTATAGGTCCACTCCTTCATATAGCCCCCATAGAACGATTTTGAAGGTTTTTACTTCATTATCACATCGAAATGGCTAAAATTTAGTACTTAGCCTTCGTTGGGGGTTACAACTTTCTCCCAGAAATTTGTTGGTATTGGTCCACGCCTTCACATAGCCCCCATAGAACGGTACTTCCTGATTTTCGCTCATTTGAAGGTTGTGGCCACAGCAACGCACCGAAATGGCTGAAATTTGTTATTTACTCTTTGTTGGAGGTAAAAACCACTCTGTATGAAATTCTTCGGTATAAGTCCATGTTTCGATATAGCCTCCATAGAACGGTTCCTCCCGATTTTCATAATTCTAGGTTGTGACGTCAATATCTCACCGAAAGACTGAAATTTGTTATTTAGTCTTCTATGGGGTTGTCAAGTATTCCAGAAGAGAATTATCAGTATAAGTCCTCTACCAACTGAAATGACTTGTTCCGGAAGAACAGAATCAGGACTTATCTCAGAATAACATGCTGCTCAATCTGACCCTAAATGACGAATAGTTGGATACCACCTTGATCCCACCCAAGTCTCCTAGGGAAGATGAAAGTAACATGGATAATGGGCTGCCAGCATGCCCAGTTCTAGTTGGTCGGTAAGAGGCTTCTAAGGCAGGATGCCACTGGATCATTGATCGATGATGGATAATCAAAATCCGTGGGACGAGACTCGCGTTTGTATATTGAGGAGGAGGTATTTTTCATCAGAGCTAAGCTGAGGCACATGAGGAAAATCGCGAGAACTTACCTTCCAGCCCTTGTACTTGATCAAACTTAAGCCTTTGAGGACGCTGTGGTGGCAAGCAAAAACGTAGAATTGACAAAACCTGTTGTCCCAAGCAAAAAGGTTGAGTCAATCTCCGCTCTGAAGACGAAACATCCGAATTGAAGAAGGGTTCTTCCTCTAAGCCCGACTCAACCCCAAAAGGCAAGGGTAAAACGGAGGAAAATCAGGTTTAGCAAACTCCACAGGCTGCAACGAAGTCAAGGTGGTTGGGCGAACGAAAAAAGCCTGTTGTCAACTAAATGATAGGGCCATACTAATGCGGTTTTAGACCTGGCAAATCCACAATTGACCATATAGTTACCCTGCGGCAAATGTTGGAAAAGTCTCAAGAGATGCAGATCGACACTTACCATATTTTGTCAGTTATTAAACAGCCTGCGACAGCCTCCTACGTTCAAATGTATTCGAAGCCATGTCTGAATTTGGTTTCCCCACAAATCTAACCCTGCTTTGTAAGACGACTCTAACTTATATCTGGTCCTCGCTTAAAATAGGAAAGAACCTCTCCGAACATTTCAGTACAAAAACAGGTTTCAGACAAGAAAACAGCCCTTCGTGTGATCTCTTCAACAACCAGCTGGAAAAGTTTATACGAGGTAATAACATCAAAAATGGTACAACATACTCCAATAGCCACATGTAACTTGCTTATGCTGACGTTATAGACATCATGGGTCGATTAGTAAAAGGAGTAAATGATACTTTTAAGAAGGTTAAGGGAGAACGTGCTAAAGTGGGTGTGGCGGTAATCGGCAACAAGTCCAAGCCGATGGTATCGACGGGAAATGCGTCCACAGATTATTCTTTGGCTTAAGTCGAACAAAAATAACACTTTGCAAATTACTGATACTACCCGAGTAATTGAATGGTTCCGAGTCATGGGTAATTGTACTGCTTGGTATGTTCGAGAGAAAAATGTTTAGAAAGATCTACGGAACAATCTGCGTTGACGGTGAAAATCGACGTCATATGAACCACGACGAGCTGTATCTGCTATACAACGACATCAGTAAAGAGAAACGTATAGAGATACAACAACTGCGTTGGCTAGGCTAGATCATAAGAATGAGCGATGATGAACCCGCTAAAAAGGCGTACAAATACGGGCCACATGGCGGTAAATGCAGAACTGGTAGGCCAAAATATTCTTTAAAACAAATCCACTTTTATGGCTTTGAATGTAGCTTAAAAATTTTATTAAAAATATCCACGTTTATAGCTTTGAATGTAGCTGAAAAATATTCTTTAAAAAATCCACGTTTAAAGCAGAAAAATATTCTTTAAAAAATCCACGTTTAAAGCAGAAAAATATTCTTTAAAAAATCCACGTTTAAAGCAGAAAAATATTCTTTAAAAAATCCACGTTTAAAGCAGAAAAATATTCTTTAAATAATCCACGTTTATAGTTTTGGATGTAGATGAAAAATATTCTTTAAAAAATCCAAGTTTATAGCTTTAAATGTAACTGAAAAATATTCTTTAAAAAATTCACGTTTATAGCTTTGAATGTAGCTGAAAAATATTCTTTAAAAAGCCACGTTTATAGTTTTGAATGTAGCTGAAAAATATTCTTTAAAAAGCCACGTTTGTAGTTTTGAATGTAGCTGAAAAATATTCTTTAAAGATCCACGTTTATAGGATGGAATGTGGATGAAAAATATTCTTTAAAAAATCCACGTTTATAGCTTTGAATGTAGCTGAAAAATATTTTTTAAAAGTCCATGTGTATAGGCGTGAATATAGCTCAAAAATATTCTTTAAAAATTCACGTTTATAGGACGGAATGTAGATGAAAAATATTTTTAAAAATTCCACGTTTATATCTTTGAATGTAGCTGAAAAATATTCTCTAAAAACCCGCGTTTATAGCTTTGAATGTAGCTGAAAAACACTTTTTAAAAATCCACGTTTATAGGATTGAATGCGGATGAAAAAAATTCTTTAAAAAATCCACGTTTATAGCTTGGAAAGTAGCTCACAAATATTCTTTAAAAAGCGACGTTTATAGCTTTGAATGTAGCTGGAAAATATTCTTTAAAAAAATCCGCGTTTATAGCTTTGAATGAAGCTGAAAAACATTCTTTAAAAAATCCAAAAATTCACGTTTATAGCTTTGAATGTAGCTGAAAAATATTCTTTACAAAATTCACGTTTATAGCTTTGATTGTAGCTGAAAAATATTCTTTAAAAAGCCACGTTTATAGCTTTGAATGTAGCTGAAAAATATTCTTTAAAGATCCACGTTTATAGTATGGAATGAGGATGAAAAATATTCTTTAAAAATCCACGTTTATAGCTTTGAATGTAGCTGAAAAATATTCTTTAAAAAATCCACGTTTAAAGCTTTGTATGTAGCTGGAAAATATTTTTTAAAAAGTCCACGTGTATAGGCGTGAATATAGCTCAAAAATACTCTTTAAAAATCCACGTTTATAGGATGGAATGTGGATGAAAAATATTCTTTAAAAAATCCACGTTTATAGCTTTGAGTGTAGCTGAAAAATATTCTTTAAAAAATCCACGTTTATAGCTTTGAGTGTAGCTGAAAAATATTCTTTAAAGATCCACGTTTATAGTATGGAATGAGGATGAAAAATATTCTTTAAAAAATCCACGTTTATAGCTTTGAATGTAGCTGAAAAATATTCTTTAAAAAATCCACGTTTAAAGCTTTGTATGTAGCTGGAAAATATTTTTTAAAAAGTCCACGTGTATAGGCGTGAATATAGCTCAAAAATATTCTTTAAAAATTCACGTTTATAGGACGGAATGTGGATGAAAAATATTCTCTAAAAAGCCACGTTTATAGCTTTGAATGTAGCTGAAAAATACTCTTTAAAAATCCACGTTTATAGGATGGAATGTGGATGAAAAATATTCTTTAAAAAATCCACGTTTATAGCTTTGAGTGTAGCTGAAAAATATTCTTTAAAAAATCCACGTTTATAGCTTTGAGTGTAGCTGAAAAATATTCTTTAAAATATCCACGTTTATATCTTTGAATGTAGCTGAAACATATTCCATTAAAAATCCACGTTTATAGGTTTGAATGTATGTAAATAAATAAGTTGATCTGTATTTTGTTGTTTTTTCCCTTTCGAAATGGGCTGAATGACCAGAAGTTTTTGCAAATGAAAAATAATGCGAGAGGAATTGCCATCAACTTACCACTACACGAAATCTTTCCACTTGGAGACGGTGCTCATAAGGTGTATTACGCGGTGATAGTCTGGCTATGCATCATACCTTCATTTTAAATTAATTAAAATTGTTCTTTATTTCCTTTTGTTCACAATTTTTTGCCTTTGAACACACTGTCCATTTTTAATAACATATCTTGCACATTATTCCTCTCGAAATGCCGAATTATTTTTAAAGTCTCGTTTGCACTTTAGTTTATTGTTTCATCTCGTTTCCTTTTTATTCCACAAACAATTTCTTAGCAATCACGAAAGTAGGCGTTCTCATAGTGTTTAGGTTAATGCCAAATTGAATGAATTTTCCATACGACATGTAGAGGAAATAAAGTCAGTCAGCAGACAGGCAATTCCTTGCTAATAAAAGACCCATAAAAACTAATAGTGCCTTCACACAATAAATATATTTTCGAATCTAATTAAATGTTAAGCCCACAACTTAATTACCATCCTTTTAGTTGGTAGACAGGTTAATGTGATATCAACTATAAGATGGGACCTCCTGTATCTTTGAGAGAGGAGTGTCATTTCAATTCGTTTTGCTAATTACAGTATGTCGTTTGGTGATGGTAGTGGTGGTGTCGTTGTTATTTTGCTGGCTTTATGTGTTCCTGACTTCAAACATTATTTTCCATTAGTTTTATAATTTTAATTACATTCCGTACCAACAAAACAGCATGTTTTCTTATTTTATTTTCAAACTCTATCACGTACTCCCTTTAGTTTTGTTTTGCTTTGCCAATGACTGCGAGTAGTGAAACATGAGAATCATTCTACAACAGGCAATAATTTATTGCCGTTTCTGTAGAAAGCCAGAAATGGCTAAGAAAGCCATAATAAAAATAATTAAGTAAAAACAAGTAAAAGGGGGCTACAGTCGGACAGGGCCACCCATGTGATACACTACACCACTTCTCCTGGGCACTAGTTTTCAGCGGAATTTATTTATATGATTGTGAAGTCTCCCTTCTTCCTTCGGGGATGTTGTGGGTATATATGTATGTATGATGGACCATTTTGGCTACATATGTATACTAGGGATATAACTTTTTGCACTTTTTGGCAGATATCGAAAATACCACAACATAGCCGTGTAGAGCATGAAAAACTATTATGAAATAAGGTGTAATTTTTTCTCTATCGCGAAAAAAGTGTCCGCACCAAATGCATTGAAGTTCAGTAATGTATTTTTGAATTTTATCTGTTATAACAACATGTTTGCTTTTCATTAAAATTTTTATTTTTTTGTAATCTAATTTAAAATCATTATCAAAGCGTTCTGGACCAATTTGATCTCAAATCGTGCCATTTCGGAGCATATTAGGAATTTTTGACACTATTGCAATTTTTGGTTTTTTTTATAAACTCGTGAATTTTATGTTTATATTTTTTGTACTATCGGTCAAGAGAATATGGTGTCATTTGCAACAAATTCGCGAAGTTACAGACCGTTTTTAATGAGTTTGCCTGTGAGAAATGTATTTTTGTCTATAAATATTTATTCAAACAAAGTAAATTTAAAATTATAAGTAGAAAAAATACCAAAAGGGTTTTAGTAATTGCGGTCGGTGCTGAAACTTTTTTCATCGAATCGATCTTAGAAACGCGTTTTCATTATTAGGACAAAATTCCCCACATGGTACTCGTGTTGTATTTTTGTAGAAAACAAATACAATTCTCACAGGCAAGGTCAACAAAAACAGCCTGTAACTTTCGCGAATTCGTTGCAAATGACCCCAAATTCTCTTGTCCGATAGGTACAAAAAATATAAACATAAAATTCACGAGTTTATAAAGAAATACCAAAAATTGCAATAGTGTCAAAAATTCTTAATATGCTCCGAAATGGCGCGATTTGAGATCAAATTGGTCCAGAACGCTTTGATAATGATTTTAAATTAGATTACAAAATAATAAAAATTTTAATGAAGAGCAAACATGTTGTTATAACAGATAAAATTCAAAAATGCATTACTGAACTTCAATGCATTTGGTGCGGAAACTTTTTTCGCGATAGAGAAAAATTGACACCGTATTTCATAACAGTTTTCCATGCTCTACACGGCTATGTGGTGGTATTTTTTTGGTTATAGCCCTAATGTATACATACATCGATATCTTTTCAAAAAATTAGAAATTTTTATTAAGAAAGAAAAAATACCAGACGTATTTAGAAATAGCTTTTGGTTACTTTGTCCGATTCATACAATGAAAGATATCAATATTTTGAGGTTTTACATTACTTCTAATCAAAGGCAGCATAAAAACTTCAAAACCCCTTGGAATTCCTCTGTCATGATTTTAATATCTTTCTATCGTGATTGCGCAATTTTGTAGCATGGAAAGTAAACGTAGTTTTTTATAAACAAACAAAAAATATAAATGGAAAACACACTTATGTCACGGTGCGCCTGAACGAACTTTAAATGAAAGGTGCTTACACCTAAGAAGTTTGTGCGGATTGTGAAACTACAATGTTCATAGAGGAGAAAAAAACAAAAAAAAAAAAATCGCCGGAGCGCTTTTTAAATTAATCGAGTTAGAGTGTGAAATGGACCAAAACAAAATGTTTATCCGAATTTGTATCTGCTCTGTAGGTCGCAATCATAGTCCGATCAGTGCGAAATTTTAAAATATGTGTGAGGTTGAGACAGAAAATAGGCTTGCAATTTTACATCTTGATCCGATAGTTTTAGCGGGTGAAATGGACCGAAACTTTTGTGTGAAAATTAGAAAAAAAAATTAATAAATATATTATATCCTTATTCCTGGTAGACACATTCCGCCCACGTGAGATATGTTTGAAAGACGATCTCTCGACCTTTCCATAGATGCCAGTTATGTTGATGTACGTGCTCAGATAACACAGTTACAGCCTAGGATATACAGAAATTCCACAGTTTTTATTGTGTGTTCAGTGACCATAATCACGCTAGAGTTCGCAGTTAAATTTTTAGACGGGGTAAGAATTTTGGTCAAGGATATTTCTAAGCGGGTGAACTTTTGTGGGAAAAATATCTATATAAATAAAAATCAAATGTCGGTCGTTGGTAATGGCATCAGCTGAGAACGGCTGCACCGATTTCGATAATTTTTTCTGTAAAATGTGCGCCATAACCCAACATGGGTTTTTATGCAATGAAAATTTGACCACGCCCACTTTCTTCACTTTTCAATCATTTCTAGAAAAACTACTGAACCGATTTTCCTGAAATTGCCAGGGAATGTACCCCGGCTAAAATAGGCTACAAATTTAGTTGAATTTTTAAAAATGTTATATTTCCAATAATTACGAATATATCTATTTGGAAGTTAATTTGCGAGAAAATTGTGGTTGTGTCTCTGACCTTACCCACTTTTTTAGGACCCAAAGACTTGATCACACCTACTTTTAAGTACCTACCTTTAAGTACACCCACTTATAGTACGCATATTTTCTTTACTTTTGAAGGGGGCATATTTAGAAAAAACGCCTCATCTTTATGAATAAAAATCAAATGCTGTCATAACCCAACTTAGGTTTTTATGGAAAGAAAAGTTTACCACGCCCACTGATATTGTCAGGGAATGTACAGGAATGGCCCCCGAAAACATGCTACACATTTTATTGAATTCCAGAGGGGGCGAGGTACCTCCGCTAATTTGCAAAAATTATGCATGTATCGGTTTAAAAATGTACGGACTAATCTACAATCTTTAGGGCCTAAAGAGCCGACCACGCGTGTTTTTTTAATACAGTCGAAATCGCTTATACCGTCGGTCAAGGGACCGACCAAAATCGGACGCTATAAGCGATAGTCATTTTAAACGATATTTATAAAAGAGGTGCATTTATATTATTACAATAAAAAATAACGATATTAATTTTATTAATCAGCAGATACATATATTATGTTAATATAGGATATGGATCTATTTAAAATAGTCTGTTATTTAAGGTTAGGCTTTTGAATTCCGGCAAATGTTTTAAATTTAACTCAGATCTGAGTTTTGGAAGGAAGGTTTACAAAAAACATTCCTTGCTTGTAACATCTTCTGACTAAATAAATTTTTGAAGAGTTTCTGCAGCTAGACACGCCTCTGACACTGACGGTAATTGAAATTCTGGTTCTGTAGTATCCTCAATTTCTTCGCTAGAATTGCGTTCATCTAAAACTTCCAATATTACGTTGTCGTCATTATATATGACAAATGTGAAAACATTGTTATTCATCGCAACTAATTCATCTATATCTTCTACGTGTTGGGAGAAATGAGAAAGAAGATAAATGTCTTCAGAATCGTTCAAAGGACCATTAACAATTACCAATGACATAAGACGTTACACATTTAATTTCGTACCTTGAACCTTTTCTATTCTTGCCAGGATATTGGATATTTGCCGATTCCTCCAACGCGATTTTAATGGTTTTATTATACCTTGGTCCATGGGTTGTAATACAGATGTGACATTGGGTGGCAAAAATTCAAGCTTAATTGACTTGAGACCGCCTACATGTGAGTATTTTGTTGTCCAACCCCATTTCAAACATGTTGTGCGTATGTTTGGTATTTTGTTGTTGTTTGAGTTTGAACAAAATATACATACTACAAAATATTGAGTGACATTTTTATACCCTCCACCATAGTATGGAGGGTATATTAAGTTTGTTTTTCCGTTTGTAACGCATTGAAATACTCATTTGCGACCCTATAAAGTATATATATTCTTGATCAGGGTAAAATTCTAAGTCGATCTGAGCACGTCCGTCCGTCCGTCCGTCCGTCCGTCTGTGGTAATCACTCTAGCATCCACAAAAATGGAGATAGGACGCTGAAATTTTGGGAAAATGCGTCTTTTGTTTGCAGGCAGGTCGAGTTCGATGATGGGCTATATCGGTCCACGTTTTGGTATAGCCCCCATATAACGGTACCCCCCGATTTGCGGTATTTTGACGTTTTTAGCTACATTTTCAGACCGATGTAGCTATAATTTGACATTTAGGGGTCTTAAATGTCAATAAACTTATATAACAAAAGTTGTGGACATAGGTCCACGTTTTGGTATAGCCCCCATATAACGGTACCCCCCGATTTACGGTATTTTTACGGTTTTAGCTACATTTTCAGACCGATTTGGCTATAATTTGACATTTATTGTTCTTAACTGTCAATAAACATATATAACAAAACTTGTGGACATAGGTCCACGTTTTGGTACAGCCCCCATATAACTGTACCCCCCGATTTGCGGTATTTTGACGTTTTTAGCTACATTTTCAGACCGATTTAGCTATAATTTGACATTTAGGGTTCTTAAGTATCAATAAACTTATATAACAAAAGTTGTGGACATATGTCCACGTTTTGGTATAGCCCCCATATAACGGTACCCCCCGATATACGGTATTTTGACGTTTTTAGCTACATTATCAGACCGATGTTGCTATAATTTGACATTTAGGGTTCTTAAGTGTTAATAAACCTATATATTAGAAGTTGTGGACATAGGTCCACGTTTTGGTATAGCCCCCATATAACGGTACCCCCCGATTTGCGGTATTTTGACGTTTTTAGCTACATTTTCAGACCGATGTAGCTATAATTTGACATTTAGGGTTCTTAAATGTCAATAAACTTATATAACAAAAGTTGTGGACATAGGTCCACGTTTTGGTATAGCCCCCATATAACGGTACCCCCGATTTACGGTATTTTGGACGGTTTTAGCTACATTTTCAGACCGATTTGGCTATAATTTGACATTTAGGGTTCTTAAGTGTCAATAAACATATATAACAACACTTGTGGACATTGGTTCACGTTTTGGTATAGCCCCCATATAACGGTACCCCCCGATTTGCGGTATTTTGACGTTTTTAGCTACATTTTCAGACCGATGTAGCTATAATTTGACATTTAGGGTTCTTAAATGTCAATAAACTTATATAACAAAAGTTGTGGACATAGGTCCACGTTTTGGTATAGCCCCCATATAACGGCACCGCCCGATTTCAGGTATTTTGAGAATTTTTCCAACAAGTTTTAACCGAATTATCTGTAATTTGAACATTTCACATTTGAAATTCTTAGTGGTCACCACACCTCTCCACCAAAAATTGTCAAGAAAGCCCCCATATTACGGTACCTCCCAATTTTCAGTAATTTGATGATTTTAGCTACAATATTAAACCGAACTAGCAGTAATTTGACATTTGAAGTTCTTAGTGGTCACAACACCACTCCATCAAAAATTGTCAACATAGGTCCATGTTCGGATATAGCTCCCATGTAACGGTACTCCCAATTTTCAGTAATTTGGCAATTTTAGCTACAATTCTTAACAGAACTAACTGTAATTTGAAATTTGAAGGTTGTAGTGGTCACCACACATCTGCATCAACAATTTTCAACATAGCCCGTTATATTGGGGCTACTTCCCGATTTTCGGTACTTTGAGGATTTTACTTAAAATGTTTAACCGAACGTAGGTCCATGTTTTTGTATAGCCCCAAAACAAACCACCCGATTTTCCGTACCTTAGCTTTATTTTTTTGGACGAACTTTCTGTAATTTGAAATTTAAAAGTCAACAAAAATTCTGCAACAAAAATTGTTCATTTAAGTTCATATTTTCGTATAGCCCAGATACCTCCGAACTAGATGTTAATGACATTTGAAGTTCACACGTTATGTACCGATTTTCGATATTTTGAGGAATCTAGCTAAACTTTTTAACCGAATTAGGAGTTATTTGACATTAACGGCTCCCTTCAAAAACTGTCAACATAGGCCCATGTTTTATTATAACCCCTATATAACAGTACCTCCCAATTTCTAGCCCACCAAAAATTGTCAACAGTTAGATATAGGCACCAAAGGGCCTCCCGAATGCTTCATTTTATGTACATTATCTGACATTTTAACGTACTCACTTAAAGTTGGGGACAGGAATGAATATTTTATGGTGGAGGGTATGAAAAGTTCGGCCCGGCCGAACTTAATGCTTTTTTACTTGTTCTTCTTCGTATGGTTCGACGTTATAATCGATAGCAAAATTCAAATAGTTCACAAAAACCCGACGTTACAACCGATATGACGTTATAAGCGATAATTATATGTGTGGAATATAAAGGGCAGAAATTCGGGACTTTTGGATTTCGTCGTTATAAAGATAAATTTGCAGATAAAGCTCAATATTTGCCGTTGTTATGAATATTTTATGAATTTCGGAAGAGGTGGGGTACCTTCTCCATGCATTTCTTTTAAGCGCTATATGTATATGCCAAACTTATGATTATATCGGGTTCAGCATACATTTTGGTAGGCAATGAAATTGTGTGCACCCTAGGTACATATTTGGAGCCGAAATACCGGACTAAGCCCATTTTTTTAATATGTTATATCTTGAAAACTGATGACCACGCCCACTCTTTTCAAAACATTATTTTTCCAAAACTACTGAACCTAGTTTTCAGAAAATGTTTAGGAATGTCCCGTGGTCCAAAATGCTATATATTTGTAGACGAAATTCGGGGCCTATTGTTTTATAATCGCTATATTTGCTAAACTTATGAGTGCCTCGGGTTGCAAATTAATTTTCGAGACAACGGTGGTTGCGCCTCCGATTTTCAACGGTCCATCAGCCATGAAAAACTCAAACATATAAGTCTCAATAAGCGGGAGAATTCGACTTAACCATGTTTTTAACTTTTATAATTAGATCGCTTTAGGATAAAGACAGGGACATGGACGATAATAAATCCTTAAAAGCATAAATTGGCGAAAAAAATTCGACAAAGTCAGTAAGGGAAAAGAAGTCTGTTTATAAATTTAAAATCCTCCACGGTTTGACAATGGACCGAAGAAGTGTGGTAGAAAATACATGTTTTTGAATTGCCAATCATAAAGTCGATAAAAAGTTGTCATTAACACTCATAACGATGGGGTCTGATAGTATATAAATATATTCATCATATATATATATAAATATATTAAATTTTTGTCTATATTTTATTTCAAGGAGACATATTTCGGCAATCTACGAAAATAAACTTGAAAACCAACATGAATATAGCGGTTTAATTTTATTGCATATAAATTCAATTACATTCTATGTTACAAACAGAATTGTTCCAAACTAGGGATGTTGTAATATTATTTCCATGCATATATATGGGGTGCAATACGGACTATATCGGCCCACTCCTTTGGGAAAAGTATAGTTTAAGATCTCTTGTCGAACCGTTTTGAATTTGTTTGAAACATGTTCGCCTAGCGGTCCCTTTACGACTGTTCAATTTTTTTGGGGCAAGTCCATACTTTCTGAAACGACGCCAACTAAACTGACTAGTGCCTAAGACAACCCTCGAAGGGAGAAACCGGTTTGTTCTTAATTTTTTTACATCGTATTATTTCCTCGAGACTTGGATTACGTCAACGGACAACATCGGAACACTCCTTCGGGTGCCTCCCACACAAATTTTGGAAAGGGTGCCGCTTAAGGACTCGTCTCGGATTGTTTCAATTTTTTGGGATTTTTTTGTCTTTGTGGCCCTTATTACGACTGTAAAATTTTTGGGGGTCTTGGGAAATTGGCCAAAAATTTACAAAAACCATAGAGACGTCATAAGTATTGAGTTTACTTATTTCCTTTGTGTCCGAGGCTGAGGGTATTTCTCCGTCTGCACAGCTGACTGATACTTTCTAACTTGTGTTAATAATATGTATCAAAAAAGCCCCGATTGGTCATTATAAAATACGGAAAATAATACCTTACGTGTTCAGTAATGACGGCGTATATACATATGTATGTATGTATGTTCTATATCTCTGGTATATTACCATGTAAATTAACTTATATATGTATGACCGGAAGGCTAAAATATGTCTCAATCATATAAAAGAAATTCCTTGGAAAATAGTGCCCAGGTGTAGTGGAGTAGGGTATCACATGGTCGGTCCTGTCCGACAATAACACTCTCTTACTTGTTCTTTTAAATTTTCTTATTCTGATGTTATTGCTACAACAATTATCACAAAATAATGCACCAAAGTGCATTGTTTTATAATGAGGCGATACAGTCAGTGCATTGTTCCAATTTGAACTTCTATATATCAACAATCATAAAACCTACGAAAATATTATACATGTCACTCTTGTCACAGCTACAACATTTTTTCCAAACCCATTTCAATAGGACTTGCAGTTTCCAAGCAAAATCGTGAAAGCCAAAAAAACCTTAAAAATGCGAGCTTTGATCGTGATTATTTAAAAAAGAGCTCCAGCGATTTTTTTTATTTTTCTCATCTATAAACATGGTAGATTCAGAATCTGCAAAAACTTCCCAGGTGTAAGCACTTTTCATATAAAGTTGATTCCGGCGCACCGTGATGTTTGACAGTAGTTCCTTTATCTAACTGCTACATTGATATAATTTGCATTAAGTGAGAGGTCAAGAGTTGGTTTTCAAGCTTAGTTTTCGTAAGTTGTCCGAATATGCCACCAGAATTTAAAGTACTGATTAAAAATTTAATTTGGATATTTTTCCCACAAAAGTTATGGTAAATTTTACACCCTAAGTACTATCCGATCATTATCAACAATTATTGGCACTATCCTTGACCAAAACTACACCTCGTGGAAACATTTGTTAGTACTGAACTATATCTGCGACCTCTAGAGTGATTAAGATTACACTACCCACAATTAAAACTGAGGGATCCCTTTACATACTAGGCTGTAACTCTGTTATCTGACCACGTACGTCAACATAATTAACATCAATGGAAAGGTCAAGCGTTCCTCTTCTTAATAATCTAACATTGGGTTAACATAGTTTCCTGGTATAAACATATAGTCATTTCACTAAAAACTTTACAAATTGCGAGCTACAAAGCCGCTACAAACTTGGATAAAAATTTTGGTCTTGGTACATTTCACCCAAAAATTAAAAAAAAAAAAACTGTTCTGAACCCGACCTCCATACAAAATTTTGTGAAGATTGGTCCATTATTGCGGTCTATAGCGTGATTAAAATTTTTAATGGACGGACGGACACACATCTTAAAATCGCTTTATCTCATCGAGATATGAATTTTTGTATACCACTTGGGGGGTCTACGAAGAATATTTCGCGGTGTTACATGAACTTTTTGAAAAACAAACTTAGGGTATTTCCACATTGTGTTGTAGGGTATAATAATTAAGTAAAAACTATTAAAGCAGCGAAGAGAAGTTTATTGGGCGCACATATTCATAGCTTCATTCGCATAAAATGTTGAAATATAGAAATGACTTTTTTCAAAGAGATGAAACATGCAATTTTCAATCGCCTTGATTTTAAAATCGATTACACTAAGAAAAAGGCGTTTGGACAAATGGTCTAAGTCTACATTGAATTTCAGTTTTATCGGAATAATTTCCGCTATCGAATCTAAACACATTATTACCAACAGTTACAAATATAATGTCCTACTAATTATACCCACCCTGTGTCATTTTGCCATCAGATATAAAAAACAAGACAAACGTCTGCTCACAGCAGGTTTTTCAGCAAACGTTGGTAAGTTATATTACTCGATGTATATCGGATATCGGCCTGGGTATTCATTACTGTGCTCAAAATAAACCATAAATTACAAGAAAATTATAAAAATAGACTTTCATTAGCAGAACGCCGTCACCCGCACACCAGGAAGTTGCGATTGACGACGACGACGGCGGTGTTAAAAGCGACGATACCACAAAATTAATAACATTTTAAAGTCGTTTAATGCAAAGCCATTAAAGTGTGTATTTCATTTCACCAACAGCAACGTTAACTTCCTTTGGGGCTATGCTATGGTTGTTGTTGTTGTCGGTGATGTTGTTGTTGTGTACATCCGTCCATTATAAATTAACATGAAAACATCAAAATACAATTATAATAAATCCTGGCTAATGTTTCTTTTCTAACTGTTAGCGTGGCATTATTTATGTGGTGCAAAATACTGATGAACCATCGGGTATATAGAGCATGAAGTTTTACACTAAAGAGACTTGTTTTTATGTGGGAGTGCAGTACTAAGGGGGGAGGAGTTATGAGATGATTATACAATTTACATTAAACTGAAATTGTCTTTAAAAGGATATTTTGCGGTTATCTCAAGGTTTGTAATAATAGTAGTAGTATACAAATAAGCTATGAGCCGAGAAGGTTTCATCGCAGTTAGGCTTTTACGGGAAACTCATAAAATTCGACGCACCCCGAATGAAATTAAATATTTATGAATGACTTTTTATAGATGAATTTTTATACCTTCAACCATAATATGGAAGTTACTAGCAAGGTGCCCGCTACTTAGTATGCAGAAACGGATAAGACACAATATTTTAAATGGAAATGGTGAGCATTGAAAATTTGTTTGTACTAATGCCTATCTTAATTCATATGTAATTCCATATAAGTTCTGTTCATACTTCTTAAGTTCGAATTTCCAAAATAAAAAAATTAAAATAACAAAAGAGGTAAAATTTAATAAATAAATTAAACATAACGTTTTCTCACTCCTATCTTTAACAGCGAATTTGAATTCACTGAAGATATAAAACCTTAACCAAAAAAAAATCACTTCAATTTAGGTTATTTTGAAGATTTCTAACCGAACCCAGCAAAAATTCGGATGCGTTAGTCATTACGTAACCCACTAAAAAGTAATGTAAACAAGCTTCTTTTCGCATTACAAGTAATCGGAAAGTAATGGGTTACTTCTTAAAAAATTTACAAGGCAAACCTACTTACTTTACTCCTTACTAAGTAATGAGGACGGTGGCACAGTGTGTGTGTGTCAGACTATAAATCCTAGGGTTGTGTGTTCAACGCTCACCGTCGGCACGCGAGTGTTTTTTAATTAAACAAGTAAAAAAGTATCAGTCGGCTTTGCCGACAGAGATATACCCTCAGCCTGTATGTATTGAAAAAAATTTTTCCCAAAAAAGTTTGTATTTAGGGGTTTTTAAAAATTTTGGGAATTTAAACCGACAAAAATGTTCATTAGGATGTCCAGCTACTACATATGGTTCCATAGGGGGTTTTTACACCCTTCGGGATGTTTGCACAAGAAGTATGGACTTGCCCCTAAAAAAACGTTTACCATCGTAGTTGAGGCAGCAAATGCAAGTTGCTTCAACAAAAATCAAAATGATTCCATAGCAGGTCTTAAAGTGAACTTATTCGAAATTTTGTGTGAGAGGTACCGGATGGAGTGGACAAATATAGCCCATATTTGAACCTGATCTATATCTAGTAGATATATTAGGATGTGTAAAGTATGGACCAATTCGGCCACTCCCTTCAAGAGTTACCCTATGAACAAATTTTCCAAACATTTTTGAACTTTTGTGGGGGAGGTACCTGAAGGTGTGGACCGATATGGCTTATCGTTAAACTTAAACTATGTTTGGACAAAATATTACTAAGGCCAAATTTTGGACCAAATCGGCAGATCCGTTCTAGAGTTATCTTGCGCTCCAACCACCTCACACGGTGTCATAGGGGTTTTTGCAACTTGCAGGCTATTTTCTCAGGAAGTTTGGACTTGCCCCTAACGAAACTTGTACCGTCGTATGGAGGGCAGTGAATACAAGTTGCTAAAACAAAAATCAGAGCGATTCGAGAGATGGCCCTAAACTGAACTTTTCCGAAATTTTGTGTGGGAGGTACCCATAGGAGTGAGCCGATTGAGTCTATATTGAAACATTATCTAAGTCTGGTGCACATTTTACGATGGGTCAAGTATGGACCAAATCGGTTACTCCTTTCATGAGTTATCGTTCGCACAAATTTTCCGAACATTTTCGAACTTTTGTGGGGGAGGTACCGGAAGGAGTGGACCGATATAGCCCATCTTCGAAATTAAACTAAGTTGGAGCAAAATATTTACGAAAGCCAAAATTTGAACCGAATCGGTTCATCCGTTCGACATTGCTCAATCGACTCCAAATTGTCTGAAACACATTTCGTCCAAACATACTTGGGGTCTAAAACCATTATTTCGATGAGGCACATTTTGCCCGTATGAATGTGTATATACCCTCGTTAGCATAAATGCTGAGGGTATAAAACTGTAACTGTTAGTTCGTGGTGCACATGTGCGCTGCACATTTAAGTTCTTAAGCAACCCTAATATTCGTGTGCGTGGCACAGTGTGTAGTGTCTTCGCCCAGAAATCAGAGGGTTCGTGGGTTCAATTCGGGCAGACAGCGAAATAAAATAAAAGTAAGAAGTGTGATGAAATTAAAAACAAATTCTCTACATCAACTGTTCTTTAAAAATAGAATTTTTTCACCTTACTTTTCAACTTCTAGTGGCCACAAAATAACTAGTTATTCTAGTGGTCATAAAATAACTAGAAACTGAGTGTGACATGCCCTTGTAAAAATAATGGGGAAGAAAGGGTGTTTGTGAGTAGTTACGGCTGCCAAAAATCCCTTACAAAACCCATGATTTTGGGAGGACTTTTTTGCTGGGAAGAAGCTGTAATTGTGGAATTTGTGGTAACAAATGGTAAACAACTTTTACTCAAAAAAAAAAAAAAAAAAAATATTTAATGTGCACACAGACACTATATAAAGGTATTTTTTGGGGTATTTCAATTGATAATAAATTTCAGGATTCCAGCTCTATTCCGTAGCCCAAATGGCATTGTCCTACAAAATTTATTGAGCTACTTTAAAAATTGTTACTTTTTTCCTCTTAAATAATTTTAATTTTTGGAAATTTCAAATGTAAACTTATATTGTTCTGCAGTCTCTGTTCTGAAACTGTACTTTATTAACAAGTTGTGTAGGAAATATTTTAAATTTTTTGTTTGAATACTCTTTTTGAGTGAAACTTCCAGTTAGTTGGGTTGAAAAATGTAGGATAAATTCTAGCTAGTTCGGTTAAAAATTGTAGCTAAAGTCCTCAAAATACCGAAACTCGGTAGGTACCGTTATATGGGGGCTATACCAAAACATGGAACTACATATGTTGACAATTTTTAGCGGAGAAGTTTTGCGTAAACTGGGAGCCTTAAATGTCAAATAACTCATAGCTCGGTTAAACATTTTAGCTAAAATCCTCAAAATACCGAATATCGGTACGTAACGTTATATGGAGGCCATACCAATACATAGACCTATGATGAATATTTCTAGTGCATTGTGACCAATGGGAACTTCAAATGTCAAAAAACAGCTAGTTCGAGTAAAAATTGTGGCTAAAATCCCCAAAATAACGAAAATCGGGAGGTACCGCTATATGTGGGCTATACGAATATATGGACCTAAATTAAAATTCCTGTTGTAGAATTTTTGTTTGCTCTCAAATTTCAAACGACATACATTTCGACCAACAAATGAAGCTAAAATCCTCAAAATACTGAAAATCGGGAGGTTTGTACGGGGGTACACCAAAACATGGACCTCTATTGACAATTTGTGAAGAAGTTTCGACTATACGGAACCTCAAATGTCTAAATACGGGTAGTTCAGTCAAAAAAATATATATCTTTGAAGAAATTTAAGGATAACATGAAATGTTTTTAGACTTGGCAACAATTATTGCCCTTAAAAGTAAATTGGCATGGAAGCTGTGGCTTTATTTTTGTTAAACAATTAAAAAAGTATCAATCGGTTTTTGAATTGGAACTTTCATCTACGGACAGATCGAATGTATTTAGGGTCTTTTTAAAATTTTGTGGCACTTTTTGAACATTTGAACTTGCCGGACATTTGAAAGTTTTGCGGAGGAGGGAATGGACCGACATAGTGCATTATGGAAGTGGATCTTATTTTGAGAGTCATATCTTTTCGATAGATATCGCGCCCACTAGTAATTTCAGTGGGTTATCGTACACCTGTTGGACCACTATGCCAGGAAGCTGTACATCATCGGTAAACATTTCCAAAGGATGTGAACAGACCCTAAACTGCACTTGAACACAAATTTTGAACTTTTATGGGGGAGGTATCCTAAGGAGAGGACCGATATGGGCAATTTTAGAAGTTAAACTAAGTTCGGACAAAATATGACGAAAACATGCTCTCCAACTACTACATATGGAGCCATAGGGGTTTTTACAATTTCGGACTGTTTTCCCAAGAAGTATGAACTTGCCACTGAAAAAACTGCTGCCGTTGTGAGATACCGATTGCAAGTTGCTTCAACAGAAATCAAAGTTAGTCAAGAGCAGGTCTTAAAGTGAACTTATCCGAAATTGTGTGTGGGAGGTACCCGAAGAAATGGGCAAATATAGTCCATATTCAAACCTAATCTATATCTGGTAGATATACTAGGATGCGTAAAGTATGGACCAAATAGGTCCGTCCCTACAAGAGTTATCGCGCCCACAATTTTTCCGAACATTTTTGAACTTTTGTGGGGGAGGTACCTGAAGGAGTGTACCGATATGGCTTATCTTCGAACTTAAACTAAGTTTGGACAACATATTATGAATGCCAAATTGTGGATCGAATCGGCAGATCCGTTCGAGAGTTATCTTGCGCTCCAACCACTACACACGGTGTCATAGGGGTTTTTTGAACCTTTCAGGGTATTTTCTCAGGAAGAAGGTTTTTGCCGCTGATGAAACTTGTACCGCCGTATGGGGGGCCGTGAATACAAGATGCTTGAACAAAAATCAAAACGATTCGAGAGCAGGTCATAAACTGAACTTTTCCGAAATTTTTTGTGGGAGGTACCCAGATGCGTGGACCGATTGATTCCATATTGGAACCTCATTTAAGTTTGGTAGATTTTTCACGATGTGCAAACTTTAGACCAAATCGGTTACTCCCTTCATGAGTTATCGTGCGCACAAATTTTCCGAACATTTTCGAACTTTTGTGGGGAGGTACCGGAAAGAGTGGACCGATATAACCCATCGCATCAACTAAACTAAATACGTTTCATTCCTTAATGAATGTCATTTACGCAATCATTCATTACCAGAATTGCATATTATTTATCACGAATATTGTCAATTATTTCATATTCCATTTCAGAAAAAAATGATAAATTTTTTTCGCTCTACATCAACGTTTTTTGATATGTAGGTTAAGAAAAAAATTCCCAGTACGAATCTGGTCGCGAGCCAATTTTTGGTTGTTGCGGACAAAAGTTATGGCGGTTTTATTTCGCTTATTAAGATAGAAAATATTATAAAAATGCTAATTATTTTAATGAGCACAATTGTTACAAAAAAGTTCTCTCGAAGTGACTTCAGCGAGTAGATTGCATAATACCTGCAAAATGTTACACAGAATTCGCGGAATGTACATAAAATTGATAAATTATTAAATATAAGTGAACTTTTTTCAAAATTAAGGCCCATCTAGTGGTCATAAAATTACATAAAAATTTGTTGTGGATCAAAACTTCACGGCGAATCAAATGAGACTACAATCATACAGATTGGTGTTATAGTTTCGATGTTACAGCCAAAATAAGCACATATTTCGGTCAAAAAAATAATTTTTTGTTTGAAAAAATATTTTTTCACATGCATTGTGTAGTAGAAAATATTGGAAAAATCCATAGGAATACTTCCTTCATTTTGCTTAAATCTCCAAATAAAATAGACGGATTTTGCTTTATTGACATTCATATTAAAGCTTTCCCATTAGGGAAGGTAATTGGGTTGATGAGGATATATCTCATAGCTTCTGAAATGGAAATAGAGGTCAAATAACCCATTTTAATTTATATGCATTTTTTAAATACGTGTAAATCGCGTAATTATCAAAATCATTTTGTCCGCATGTGATTTTCATGTACAGCAAGACCTTATCTATTAAGTTGTGTATATTTTTCGAAATATAATTTGGACTCTAAGATGTAGCATCGGCTGCATCTTAGCATTAAAAAACCTATAAAATATCGCTAATTCGCACAAAGTGCATACAATTTTTTGTCCGCATCCGATTTCAGTGTCCACCATGAAAATCTACATCGATATATATCTATTTCAAGGTGAGCAATTAAGAACCGTGGATGTAGCATCACACACTATTTTTTGGGATAAAATGAATGTAGCTCCCTTAACAGTGAAGTTTTCAAATCTCTGTTTTCGCTAAAACGAAGATGCTGTATTAGTTGTTTTATTGCAGTGGAAACGAACCGCAGAAAACGCGATAAAATACGCGATATTTCCAAAAACAATTTTAGGTGATTTTTCTACTTTGGACTTTCTTGTAACTCGCGTTTTAGTAGATGGATTTTTACGGGGAATGATTTATTAGATCCGGAACGTAAAAAACTAAAATGTGCAATCAAGTACGAGGAAATCGAATGACAATTGTAAAAATTAGGCCCGAAAAATATGTTTTTTACAAAAATGTGCGCACAAAATTTCCGCATTTGGATGTAGATTTCTATGAAGCTGTGCAGACTACATTCACATTATTCGTATCAAATAACTCAGAATCGCAAGTACTACAATCCTATATATAATTTTTTGAAAAACCTGTTTGCGGAATGAAATAAGAAGAAAATTTCAAAAAACACTGTAAATCTGGCTTCAAAATGTCAGCATCATTTAATGGTGGAAGCAGTTCAAATTTTGAAAAGTAATACATTAGTGAGATAATCCTTATTTAGTTTGCTTCTACTTTTACTTTGACAGGAAAATCGAGAGAAGTGTGGTTTACTCACAAATCGAGAGAAAGCAAAAAAAGACATGGTGGCTTCAACCCATTTTTACCTATTTTTTTAACATAAATATAGCCACAGCTTCCACGCAAACTATCTTTAAGGGACAATATTTTTTGCCACGTCCAAAAACATTTCATTTTATCCAAAAATATTTAATTTGTATAATATAGAATCACAAGTCGCGTATTCCAAAAGGGTAAACCTTGGCTTCAGCTATGTTAAATTTTCAAAAATATTGGTGTTATATTGCCTGTATTTGTTTTAATTAAATATTTTGACATAATTTAATAATTTTTAATTTGAGCATCTAAAACTGAATACTTAGTTTCTTAAATAATTTACTAATTTTAAGTTGAACATCTCTAGCGATTAATAGAAAATATCTAAATTATATAATACTTTAAAAACCATCCATCCATCTAACCATTCATTCAACTATTCATCACAAAAATTATTTGGCCAAACATAAAATTCTCCATGGCAATGGTCATCAAATGGATTCTCTTAATCAAAAGCCTACCTATCTACGAAATGTCTTCAGACATTTTGCCGATTATGCCTTTAGATTTTCTTGTTGTCGTTGTTGTTGCTGCTGTTGTTGTGCCTAATTAAATAGCACTTGAAGTGGTCTTTAGTGTTCCGTCAGGTGTGGAAAACTTAAAATGTGGAGATGTTATCTCCACATTTCTGAATCACTTATTAGAAGAGCGAGAGAGACAGAGACCTGTAATTAAATGTGCTTTCCAAATGATAAAATTTCTAATTAAATTTTCCTTTTCACAAACATTTCACACTTGAATTCAAATCATTTTGTTCTGTTGGTTGGCTAACTGGCTGGTTGCCTAGGCAAGGTAATAAGGGATGGTGTATAATTTGGTCATTATGTTTTCCCTTTTATGGTCAATTCAATACGGGGGGTTACAGTGGCTTTTTTGTTTTTGTCTTCAATGCAATTCCAATGATAATTTTTGAAAGTAAATTATGATTAAATTTAATTATGTAGTACGCAAATATTGTTAAAATGTTTGTTTGTTTTCTGAAAGAAATTAAGGTTATGCTGTGGTGTGGGAATTCAAAAGAAATAAATTTGTAAAAATTAACAGTTTCGCATAATTATATGTGGAATATGTTTACTGGGGTTATGACTTTTTTACAACCTCATATCCCTGTATCATAGCGTGATGAGTTTCTACATATGATTACATAAAATCTTAATTATAAGGTGCTTCGGTGAAAAACCTCATGTAGGTACATAATGATTTTAAAATTTTAATTTATCAGAATTATGGGAAAATTTTTGAAGTCACTGTAAGCAGATATATAATTGAAAATTAACTTTAGAGCCACTTGAGATAACCAAACTAACACAATATTTGTTTCTCACTTTTCAAAAGATATAATTTTTTAACAGAGAAAAAATCATTTTTTTAAAAGTGGTTTGTTCAATATTTGAATGGAATAAACGTTATTTTAGTTATTAGTAGATTTAAGATTATTCATTCGTACAACAGGAAATAATGAGAGATTTTTTTTTCATATCATACATTTCTTAAATTTTTTTTAAATCGATTTGTGCGTGAGCTTTTTTTATATTTCAATGGACTAGACGTTATTTTAATGATTAATATAGGAAAGTTTATCCATCCGTGCTACAGAAAATCATTCTGAATTCTCTTTTGAAATATTTTATACACCCATGAAATAGTAAATAACAAATACAACGTCCTTCAAAATACTGAAAATCGGGAGGTACCGTTCTATGGGGGCTATATTAAAAGGTAGGACGATATAGCTCATTCTTAATACTAAGTATCCCAGGAGTAATAGTAATATATATACCAAATTACAAATTACGAGATGCATCTTCATTTCAGCAGACAGAGGGTCGGGCGGACATAACGCAGAGAAAAAATATGATTGATCCAACAATATTGTTAGAGTCCTTATGTAGTATTGAGAGTCCAACAATCATGTTTGTCAATTACAAAAATTGTTTTTGTTATATACAACAATAATTTTTGTCATATCCAACAATAGTTTTTTTTTTCTTCGACAATTTTATTCTCTTCTCTGTATTCCATGCCGTCTCATGCCTTCGCCTTATGGCGATGACCTGTGTTCTTACTATTATTACATGTGGCAAATGTTCATGTGGATGGCTATAAGACCGCTTGCCCACGGATAATTACGAAGTTGTCCACGGCGCATAATTACGAAGTAGTCCACAGATTGTGTGAACTACAAATTTTCTTTCAGTGAAATAAAGACGATCTTGTATCTGCTTTAGCGAGTCGATGGAGGGAGCGAAGGAGGTAGCCAGATTCCTTAAGGTAGTCTCTTAAGACCCCAAATCCATCGTCAGTATCAACCGGGAAGATGGCCCATGGACTAACTCCGGTATAGAAACTCTGATGACGTCGGCATAAACAAGTAGTAACATGTTGCTATTGGTGTATATTGTCCCACATCTTTTGTCTTTCGTATCCCGTATAAACTTGGTGTTAAAGAGATCACACGAGTATTATCATTACGAATGTAATAGTTATATTTATTAAATTTATAATTTATTTTTATAATTTAAATAGCTAAATATCATTCATTCTTCCCTTTCCCTCCATTTGTTCAATATCTGTTTATTATTCTCCAGCACATATTTTTATTATAATTGCATAATTTAATTAATTTAACTTAAATTTAAATTTAATAATTTAATATTAATACTTTACACAATTCTCCTTTCCAAATATTTGAAATTACTGTTTCTTTATAATTTTCTTTTCCTGTTAAAACTTCTTTCCATTTTGTCACTTTTCAATTTCCCTTTAAATAAATGAGTTGTTCTGTTCTAAAATTTTAATTTGAACTTTGAAAAATATTGAATTTCAATAAAATATTATAAAACGAATATAAAACAGAATTTATAAATCGGATAATTTATCAAAAACATTACTCACGACAGGCCGTCTCCTTGTCCAATAAATTTTTTGGTAGTAAACTGTTCGGAGAACAGTAGATTGTCGTAATGGATTGTCGAAGGCTGCTCTATAATCGACATTTCCGCTTTTTGATTTTTCTCTTTTTCCTTCTATTCTTTTCTCGCAATACATTTATCGTGTGATAGAAGTTGCTATGATTGTAGAGTAGCTCTATATGCCACCTTCTTCTCTTCGATTTGATCTGGTGACAGCTGGTGCTCTTATGAATATGGATATGCTTAAATCTGGTGCTGCTATACACCATGTTTTTGCTGCTGTGAAGTTTATTATTTTATTATAAAAAATTGCAATTTTTAGTATGGATATATCAAATAGGGGTAGTTTTCAATATTTAAGAATAAAAATATAGAAATCCCTTTAAAAAATTCGTCAAAATGTGTCCAGATTTTGCATAATTTTGAAATGTATGGGAATATAACCAAAAAAGTGTCGAGAAGGTCCTGAGAATTTTTTGTTTGTATTTTTCTCTTGATTGTTGTCTTTGATATTGGTCAAACAAAACTTGCGTCTTGCCTGCGCATTTTCAGTTATGCCAAAAAATGGTGGAAATAGCCTTGGGTCAAATTTTTGCATTTTTGAGGTATTTGTCTTCATTTTCTCTGTTATTTTTGTACAGTACGAGGGCAGTTCGGAAACTTCTTAGCATAGCACAAAAAGCGCGGTATAAACAGAAAAAAGTTAAGTGTTTTGGAAACCTCCATCTCTGTTATGAACACATGTTAAATTTTGTTTCGATCTGGCAACTCCTTCATATAGAAACAACTCCTTCAAAAAAGACGCATCCGCAATTTTTTTACAATGGAAAAATTAGAAATGCCTGCTGTCATTAAATACTTACATAAAAAAGGTTTATCGGGACAAGAAATTCATAATGATATCGTAAATGTGTTAGGTGAAAGTGCTCCTTCATATGCAACAGTAAAAAATTGGGTTGCTGAATTTAAACGTGGTCGTACAAGCATTGAAGATGAACCACGTAGTGGACGTCCAAAAACAGCAACAATAACAGAAATTGTAGCCAAAGTGCATGATATGGTATTAAATGATCGACGAATAAAAGTGCGTGAAATTGCTAATATCATGGGCATCTCAAATGATCGAGTCCATTTAATTTGGCATGAAGAACTACAGATGAAAAAGCTTTCTGCAAGATGGGTGCAGCATTTGTTAACAGTCGATCAAAAACACATAAGAATGAACATTTCTCAAGCTTGTTTGGATCATTTTAAGCGAAATAAAATGGACTTTAAGCGTCGTTTCATAACTGCTGATGAGACATGGATCCACCACTATACTCCAGAGACAAAAGAACAATCCAAACAATGGACTGAAGCTGGAGGAAGTGCCCCAAAGAAGGCAAAAACAATTCAATGATATTTTATTGATTGACTATCTGCAAAAGGGTAAAACAATAAATTCAGAGTACTATTGCAACCTTTTGGATCAATTAAATGTACAAATTCGAGAAAAACGTCCTGGCTTACAACACAAAAAAATAATTTTTCATCAAGACAAAGCACCAGCGCACAAGAGTGTTTTAACAATGGTTAAAATCAACGAATTAAAGTACAAGTTTGCTTGACCACCCACCTTATTCTCCAGATTTAGCTCCCAGTGACTTTTACTTGTTCCCAAATCTAAAAAATTCCTTGCTGGCAAGCGTTTTACCTCAAATGAAGATGCAATTACAGCTGTAAACCACTATTTTGAAGACCTTGAGGAAAACTATTTTAATCAATGCATAGAATTGCTAGAAAAGCGTTGGACTAAGTGTATTGAAGTTTCAGGAGATTATATTGAAAAATAAAAATATTTTTGAAAAACTAACTATTCTCTTTCATTGATAGGCTAAGAAGTTTCCGAACCGCCCTCGTATGTCGTGTTTTGGCTTAATGTCTGGGTTCACCCTGCACAAGAAAATGTGTGCACGTCCACCATTATGTTATAGTTACTATATGTATGCATATATGTATATGAAATGATGGCGACGAACAAGGTGTGAAATCGCAAAAAATTATGATCAATTAAAAAAATTAAATTCGGTTTTTGGTTTAACTGTCGTTACATGGTAATATGGTACAAAATTCTAAGTCTCTAACCAAAATGTCAAGATCATATATTGTTTACTTCTACAGTTACACTGTCTTAAAGCTAAAGAATTTTTAATAATTTGAAGAGCACCATACAATTTTTTTTGTGTATAAAGTGTAGTGTTTTCTACGCATCAAAAGTGGCCATTTTAGAATGGAATCGCCAACTTAAGGTAGATATAAGAATCTTAGAAAAAATATTTATGGCAAATAAAGGTTAGAAACATATTAAAAAACTAATTTAAAATATATAAATTTTTTCCCCTATTTTTGAAAAGTATTTAGAGTTAAAAAAATAGCGGAATATTTTATATACAGATTATTCCAAAACGAGCATCTGAATTTGTCGGCCCTTTTTCCTTGCAAGATTTAAGGCCTACATGCCACTCTATATCGTTGTTCAGCGCGCGTTGTCCTCTCAATTTCTCAACAGCATTCGCTCTGCTCACTTCACATCTCGGCAGCATCTCGTGGTTAGCGTTAGATTCGATGGTATCGTCTTGTTGTTCTTCTTTCGTCATTGAAAATCTCATCGGAAGTAGCCTCGAATATGGTAAAGTTGTCAATATTACTGCCTTTGTTGTTGCCATTATTCAACCATATTTCTTCAAGTGCGATGTGGGTAATTTTCAAGAATTCATCTTCGGATTTATTACAATGTGCAACATTTTAAGGTGATCTTGTGCAAACAATTCGAACTGAGGATTTTTTGAAAGCAACAGGCCCAAACGACAAGAAACCCTAGTTGGGTTTTGTTGTGTCAGATCCAGCTTGAATTTTATAGCCCCATCTAAACATGGTTAAATATTAAGTTTTTAAAGAAATTCGGGGCTATATCTCTGAAACCAAAGCGAATCTTCTTCTGACCTCTGAAGCAAATTTGTAGGTAAGGACAAGAATAAAATAGTTGGAGAAATAATGAACTCGAAAAACTACATTTATTGCCTCAAACTTCCAAATATATGGAAAAAATGCCACAATTTTTATACATTTCGCACCATATCTTCAAAACCGTTAATTTTTTCTGAATATTTTCTTTTGGAAAAATATTCCCTGGAATGTAATACAAAACCCTTCAGAACATGTCATTGTTGTAAAATGCCTCTATCCCGTTGTTTTCAGCACATTTTTCAACGACGATTTAATAAAAATGTCAATAATGTAGTGAAATCCGAAATGCGAGAATAAACTGTTGGTGTGAACTGTGTTTGAAATACGTTTTGTTAAAGATATGATGTAAAATACCGCTGAAACAACACGAAGTAAGCATTTTAGAGTTTCAGAATGTTTTAAAGAATTGTTGAGAACTTTATAAGTAACATTTATGCAAAATGTTACTTGGTTCAACTCCCAATAGTTTAGCCGATACTGACCAGAATTTCAGCAGTTATGTAAAATTTTCTATATTTTATAGATTTTGATGCCGTAGATGGAGTTTTTCTTATGTGGGGTTTTCAGAAGATAAGTTCTACTAGTACGGGCCTACAATATTGCTAAAGACAGCAAGGCCAAATTCCTATTCGTTTCTGAGATAAAGGCCTGATAAATGCAAAAAAGTGTAGATTTAGCCTGGTTCAGATATGGCCATAAAATCCGAACTGGATCTGACAGGACAAAACCCTACTAGGGTTTTTGTAGTCTTAGTCCTAATTTACATTAGGCGAGTTTACTTGCGGCAATTGTCAGTTTAATGGAGAGAGAGGTGAGGCATATTTGTAACCCTTTGCCTCTCAGCCCCCTCTCTCACCTACAAACTGAGAATTGCCGCAAGTAAACTCGCCTAATGTAAATTGGGACTAAATATGTACTTTCAGAAAATGCATACTAGAAGTTGTTTGCATTTTAAGTGTTGCATAGTGTTATCGTTGAAGGCGGCAGACATTGCTTCAGTCGCTATTCATTCTTGCAGTTTTTCATTATTCCAATTCTCCTTTTTTACTATAGGTTTGTACTTTTAATGGAATCATCTTCCTCAGGAGATAATGTTGAAAAATTCTGGTCACTTGTTACTGCTGCCGCTGATTCATGTCCGGACTCGGTGCTCAGTTCGCTCTTTGCCTCCATTTCTCCACCGAATATGAATTGCTCATTTCGAATCTCGGCGTCATTTCGCTTTCTGCAGTCGATTCTTTGGTATTGTTTGTTTCAGGTTTTTTTTCTTTGGCGTAGTAGTAATGGAAGATGTTTCAGCTACTGGTGACCATGGGTATCTTTGTTTCCTGCTGTTTGACTTCTTTTCGAAATTGGCCTATAATTCTTTTATAGCACCTAGCTTTCTCATTATTGCTCTTTGTATCCAGAAAACGTTAGTCTTAAAAAGAAATCTCCTTCGATTTCGATCACTTCAGCCATCATCTCGTTGAGATTTGCCAGAGTAGAATTAAATGCTCTCTTTAGGCTTTGTATCCGAAAGTATGTACAAACGTTTTTTGTACAGTACCTATTTATTAGGGCTTCGAATATACCTCTCCAGTCCCTTAATTTGTACAAAAACTGTGTTCCGTTATATTGATTAGGTGTAAACATTCGAAAAATCACTCAAATGCTTCCCTGAATTAATCTTCCGTTTTTTGGAATCTTGCCCCAATGTGCGACGTTTTGAAATTGAATTTTACAATGGCATTTCAATGACATACGAAATGTGAACAAAACACGTTTGTTGGCCATTTTGGATTCTAATCGCCCGTTTATGTATGTCGCACGAAACCCGTACGAAAGGAAAGCAGTCACTCACTTCCGTCTAAAAATGCGTTCATGGATTTCGCAAACTATCGTGCGACTGCCGTTACGTATCCTAAGCGATATACTACTAATTTGAATGTACATTTGAACAACTATGTTCCATAAATGAGAGCCAAATGAGAAATAAAAAGCAAATCCACATATATGTACATACAAATATTGGAATATGTGTGATTTGTTCTCTTTGAGAAAATAAAATGTGTCGGTATTTTGAATTATTTTATTTAATTGATTTCTTCAAAATAATGAATGAAACTGCCTTTAAAACGTGTCTGTAAAATTTTTATTTTGTTTCAAGATTGTGTTGCATAAATTTGATTTTAAGATTCGGTGTTGTTCGCGAGTTTACATTCTACTCGAAAGCTACAATGCAAGTGACTGATTCTAACATTCTCTTTCTATAAATGACAGTCCTTTCGAAATACATAAACCCAAATTTACATGGAAAAGTGTATGTTTACGTGTCATATCGTATGGCTTGTTGGTTGCATAGATTTTCGTTTCGAAGGTGTTTACATGAACAGAAAATTATTTTTTCCACTTCGGAAGCGCAGAAACCTTTCGGTCGACATACATAAACAGGAGGTAAAGGTGTGACAAATTTACGATAGTATCGATTTTATTGATAGTTATCCAGCTCTAGGTCAATGTCCACTTGAGATAAGAGAGGGAGCAAGATAAATCCTGGGCATTGTCTTGTTAAAGCCGGCTAGGACCGTTACTTGGTATCTTTCATCCCCTTCGTCAGCCTACATTATGACTAACGGATCGGAATTTTTGCTGGGATGCAATGCCTACGCTATGTTTCACTAATTTATCAAATCTTTATGTCTGTTGCAAAAAATCACAGCATATCTCTCAAATGTTCATAAAAAGAAATATGTTTATATAAATAATCCCATAAGCACATCGCAACAATAAAAATAATAACGATTGATTTATACAATAAAATAAAAAATAAAAAAACAAGAGAAAAACTTTTCTTTTCGTATTGATTAGTTATTGTTGAATTTCGAAGATTTCTTCAACCACATCCACACACACGCGCATCCGAATAATATATGTGAATGAAAAGTTATTTAGCCGTTTCTTGGGACCGGGTTTGGATTTCATGATTAGAGGAAATGGAGAAAAACGTAAGTAAATTTTATTACATTTGATGGAGTTTTAAGTATTTGAGATTTTCGTGGCACGTTCTTGTTGGTATTAACTTTGGATTCAATATTAAACTTTTTGTAGCTTTTTTTGTGCAGACAAAATCAAAACATTCACTCACACACAATACTGTGGAGCAAATTTGAGAGAATACAATTTACAACTTTTATGAAATCCAAAGAATTCTGCCTAATGGGATAAGGAATACAAGTTTGAAAATTTCTATTACATTGCGTTAGAAAAAAACATTTTCAAGCAATTTTGTGTTTGATACTATGTTTGAGCTAAAATATAGAAAACTAATGTTTATATACATATGTAAATAGTTATAGCATTACATAAGCGTTTCTCCGTTTTTATTCTCTTAATGTTTCATAGTGAAATTATTCCAATTTAGTCTGACAGTGTATAAAGGACACATGAGGTCGTACACCAATAATTTTAGTGTTACGGTGATACGTGTTCTGAGTTTAGTTTCGTTTTTGCTTCATTTCAAAACGCGCACGCCAACGAATATGACAATATTGCCCTGTGGGTTAATGTCAATAAAAACGGTCATTTCAGGATTACATTGTTGATATGTTATGTGAACGAACAACTACCCAGCAAAATTAAAAAGAAGTGTTCCATGTGAAATCATGATTTCACTGTTTCTTTTGCATGAGTTCAAATAGAGTCGTGAAAGATCCGATTATTTTTATGGAATTTTCATGAGTGCAATTGAAGTGGTGAGAGATTCGACTTTGTTTCATCGAATTTTCATGAGTGCAATTGAAATTGTGAAAGATCCTATCTTTGTCACAATACAGTCATGAGTTCAAATAAATTGATAAGTACCCAGCTACATTTTATGGAAGTGGTTCTATGAGATGCCATGATTTCACCGGATCTTTTGCATTGGTTCAAATGTAGTCGTGAAAGATCTGATCTATATACCCTCAGCCTTTAGGCTAGATAGGGTATATACACTTTGATACGACCAAAAATGTGCCTCATCGAAATAACGGTTTTAGACCCCAAGTATGTTTGGACGAAATTCGTTTCAGACAATTTGGAGTCGATTTAGCCATGTCTGTCCGTCTGTCTGTATGTCTAGCTGGTGCGCACGATAACTCTCGAACGGATCAACCGATTCGAACCAAATTTTGGGTATCGTAATAATTTGTCCAAACTTAGTTTAAGTTCGAAGATGGGCCATATTGCACAGTCGTTCCGCCCGTGGACAAAAATCGAAAAATTGATGGCGACAAATTTGATTGCGATTGAAATAAATATTCTCTAAACATATCAAATTTTTAACATCCAGCATTATTTTTGTACATTTACAGCGGTTATATACCAAGTTAAGACGAAGATGTTGTGATTTGTATGTGAGGCCTGAAAAACGAAAAATACATCCGCAAAACATTCGTAGGTTATGAGTAAAATTATAAAAATAATAAAACTTATAGGTGATGGCATTGACAATGTTTTAACGAAAAAACAAATTCATAATTCGTTTTCTAACTTCATTATAAATAATTTCTTTATAAATGACTTTTTCTGCTATTTTTAATATAATTACTATTAATTTATGTTGAGTTTTACTAATGTTGTGAGCATTTGTGAGTCTCGAAATTTTTTTAGAATGGAGGGCAAAGTTTCTTGTTTACGATTAAAAAGAGTCCAGCTGCCCCCATCTGCCACCCGCTAAGTTATTCCTCTTACACACACCCGTAAAATCGTCAAAATTTCGAAAATCGGGAGATACGTTTATGTGGGAGCTATTCCTAAAATTGGACCTATACTGAACATATTCGGCAAGGAGGTCTTTTGCTCACTCAGAAATAAAAATGCAAAATTACAGCCAAATCGGTTGGAAAATGTGGGTAAAATCGTCAAAATTTCGGTTGCAAAATGTGTACGTTTATATGGGGGCTATACCTAAGCGTAGACCGATATCGACCATTTTTTGCATGGAGGTATTTGGTTCACTCAGAACTCAAAATGCCAAACTACAGACAAATCAGTTGGAAAATTTCGCTAAAATTGTCAAAATACCGAAAATCTGAGGGTACATTTATATGGGAGCTATACCTAAACATGGACCTATACTGAACATTTTTTGCATGGAGGTATTTTGCTCACTCAAAACTCAAAATGCAAAATTACAGCCAAATCGGTTGGAAAATGTGGGTAAAATCGTCAAAATTTCGAAAATCGGGAGGTACGTACCTAAACATAGACCGACATTGACTATTTTTTGCGTGGAGGTATTTGGTTTGCTCAGAACTCAAAATGCCAAATTACAGCCAAATCAGTTGGAAAATTTCGCTAAAATTGTCAAAATACCGAAAATCTGAGGGTACATTTATATGGGGGCTATACCTAAACGTGGACCTATATTGAATATTTTTTGCAAGAATGTAGCTTATTCACTCAGAACTCAAAATGCAAAATAACATACAAATCGGTTGGTAGGTTTGGCCAAAATCGTCAAAATACCAAAAATCTGGCGGTACCTTTATATGGGAGCTATACCAAATATGGAACTACCATCACTAAAAATGGTATTCTATCTTTTTGGCTTGTTATAAACCTACGTTTAAAATTTGGAGGCGGTAGCTCGATTAGAACTATTTTTGGCACTCTTTTCCATACAAATGGGACCACTGTGTATTGGTCCACTCCTTCGGGTACAGTCCACACAAAATTCGAATAAAATGAAGTTTAAGAGCTCCTCTCGGATCGTTTTGAAATTTGTATCAGTAAGTTGTCCTTGCGGCTCCTTTACGATGGAACAATTTTTTCTTGTGCAAGTCCATACCTCCTGAGATATTGGCCCAAAAGCTCCCTGACGGCAGAGAGTTTCTGATTGGTGCAGAGTTGGCACATCATATTATTTCATCCAGTAATGTACCAGGTTGAAATATGGACTATATCGGTCCACTCCTTCGGGTACCTCCCCAAAAAATTCGGAAAAAGTGACGTTTAAGAGCTCCTCTCGCATCGTTTTGATTCTTTTTTCAGTAAGTTGTTCTAACGGTACATTTTTTTCGGAGTAAGTTAATACTTCCTGAGATAATGGCCCAAGCTATAAAACCCTGCCGGACATACTAAAATGGCTATTGTGCAAGATAACTCTAAAACTTTTTTCAAAAATTTCTTTCAAACTTAGTTTAACGTAATTTAATATTTTGAGTTCTTTAAGAAGAAGTTAGTTACTAAAAATTGTTGGTATATGTCAATGATTTGGTGTAGCCCCACATTACGATACATACCGATTTTAAAGCAAACTCGTGATACAAAATCAATTGTATATACGGCATAATTGAGGCGCTCAGTGCCAAAACGGCCTAAGCCACATGCCCAAAAAAATTAAACTGACAATAAAAATTTACACGGAACCTCTTGATATAAATTCTAAAAAAATCCAAATTGAATTATTTTAGCAGGTATAGTGTTATACAATGCAATATGGAGTTTTTTTAGAATTTATTTCAAGAACTTCCGATTAGATCTTTATAGTCAGTTTGATTTTTTGTGGGCATGTGGGTTAGGCGGTTTTGGCACTGAGTGTCTCAATTATTGTCTTTGTTATGTTTTATTTTTTTTTGGTCAGCGGCTGAGGGTATATCTCCGTCAGCACAGCTGACTGATACTTTCTTACTTGTTTCATTAGCATTTGAACATATTCAAAGGAATTCGTGAAAGATCCGATATTTTCATCAGCATTTGAACCCATTCCATCGATCTAATAGAGATGAATTTTGTGTTTTTATTTATACACATATATATTTTCTTTTATTTATCTAAATAGGTTAAAAGATATGTAAGATTTATTATGCTAGGAAGTCCCAATCATTGAGCTAAAAATAGAGTCGGACTGCACTCGTTGGTATTATAAAAGTGGGCACATTGACCAAAAATTATGAAATTAAAAATGTTGTGTAGCGTTACTTAAGCTATTTTAAAGGGTTTTTAGTTGATTTTATATGAAACATTGACACAAAGTATATAATTTCAATAGAGAGAGTTTACAATATTTTAGATATAACTTTGAAATGTGGAACAGAGTATAATAAATTAGTCTTTGGATGTTTAGAATTGAAATGAACCATATCAGAACACGTTCAGTATAGTCCCCATACAAAAATTTCGCCTGGTATTTTGAAGTTTTTAACCAAATTCTATTTCAAAGATTTTCAGTATATCTTCTTTTTTAAAGTACATACCCAGCAAAATGTTCGATGCCAAAGATGCCATTCAATCATGGGTGAAAGTGATCTGGCATGTCATCTTTTTAGCATCTTCATCGATGAATTTTGTATGAGCGTGGACCCCAAAAGATGCTATTCATTTTTGGATCCAAAGCATGTCATTTACACCAATGTTTTGACATGTCATTTTCACCAATGGCTGTGGCATGTCATTTTTACCAATGCTTTGGCATGTCATTTTCACCAACCCTTTGCAATGACATCAACATTACGACGAGAGTTTTAACAACGTTGGTTGTGATTTCGAGTCTCCGACAACATCAAGCCTATTGTAAATAATTTATCTTTTATATTTAGGAAAAAAATTCATTTCTTTGGATCGGTGGAATGGGTTCAAATGCTGATGAAAAGATCGGATCTTTCACGACTTCTTTGCTTGGGTTCAAATGCTGATGAATAGATCGGATCTTTCACGACTTCCTTTGCATTGGTTTCAAATGCTAATGAAAAAATCGGATCTTTAACGCCTTCGTTTGAACCAGTGCAAAAGATGCCATGAAATCACGTCATCGTATGGAAGGGGTTCCTTCAAATTTTTGCTGGGTATCTATATATCACACATTAACTTCAGTCCCATTAAAAAAGTTTTGTCTTATTTTTGCCTTATTAAGTTATCAATTGAACACATTTTTACCGCCAGGACTGATTCTGACTAGAAGATCTATTTAAAAACCCTATTAATGTTATTTGTATACCAATAACACTGTGCAACAAGGTTTCTGTGCGGTGGAAAATTCCTTTTGGAGATGAAAGCCCTTAGTGAGTATATTAAGAACCCAAAAGGAAATTTTCCCCATAGGAATTTATGTTACGGGTTTATTGTCGTGCTCTTAAAGTTCATCAAGAATGTATGCATCACGCCATAACTCAGAAGTTTGACCTATGGCATAACTGTCCTTCCGGGTTCATAATATTAACTTCATCGACTTTCATCGGCAAGAAGAATATTTCACCCACCAAGCTTTTATCTTCATATTTACGCGCAGTGATATTTTTCCTTAAATACGGTTCAAGAATACGGATTTTTTTGTTTTAGCACCGAACTCAGGTAAGATGCTGTCAAAAATTTATTTTCCCTGATTGGCAATTTTATTAGCCTTCTAATGGTATACATATAAGCTTAATCGGTTACATAAAATCGGTACAAAAGCCGGGTTTTATATCGCTATATCCGGTTCAAAATATAAGATAACCGGATCTATTTTCCAAGAAAATTTGTCATTAACGTGTTCAGCATATCGGGAGCTATATATGGTAAATATTTCAGATACATCCCAGATGTCAATATAAGTGATAACCAATGGGTATGTCTACCTACCAATACATAACAAATAACGAATATACAGAAAAACAAAACATATTTTTTTTCTGAACAAAAACCGGGTAAATGTCAAAAAAGACAATGAAAACGTGACAATATCGATTAGTTGTCAATGAGAACCGTACCTAAAATTCTCTGAGCAACATTTTTGTGGAATATTTGGATGCTGTAAAATCTCATCTTGTGGTACTTTTACTACGGTTCAAGAAAGGAAGGACAGAAAAGGACATGAAAGGAATTGAGTTAGAAGAATGAAATGTTCTACAAAAAGATTCGCCATTCGATTTGACTGAAAACATGTAATCTCAAAACGAAGCTACAATAACGGAAAACAGAGATATAAAGCTATTTTCTCAAGCACCATAGGCGAAAATTCAAAAAAATCATCGCGCGATATCTCAGAATCTTGACCTATGGGGAAAATTTCCTTTTAGGTTCTTAATATACTCACTATGGGTTTTCATCTCCAGAAAAAATTTTCCACCGCACAGACCTTGAGTTCCAATTTGTGGCACAGTGTAATTAATTGAAATAAATAACTCCACAAAAAGAATAACTTGAATCCGAGAGTGCAGGGGCCTAATTACGACATTCGATTCGATCGAGTATTTGCTCGTGAATGAAAAAATCGAACTATAAAACCCTATTCGCACCACCAATCGTACATTTATTAAGGTAGATGCATTAGCAATTTGTTACAACAATGTCACATAGTTTTACAAAAATAAATCATTTCGTACATTTTTCTAGCACAACTTCATTCAGAAATTATTACCTAAAGTATTTGCTCTGTTCCAGAACTGCAAGAATCTACTAATTTTTATTATTTTTTCGGATAACATAACGGAAAAAATTTTATCGCAGTAGAAAACAGTAGCTTCTTGCTGGTTCTGGAACGGGAACAATTATTCAACAATTTCAGCAAATATTTACATTTTTATACCCTATACCACAATGTGGAAAAGGGTATTATAAGTTTGTTTTGGTAAAAATTCATGTAACACCGCGAAATATTCGTCGGAGACCCCCAATGTGGTATACCAATCTTCATATCTCGACGAGATAAAGCGATTTTGAGATGTGTGTCTGTCCGTCCGTCCGTCCGTCTGTCCATTATAAATTGTAAACACGCTCCAGGCCGCAATTATGGACCGATCGTCACGAAATTTTGTATGGAGGTCGGGTTCAGATCAGAATAGATCCCTATTCTTATGGTGATGATCGAGAAATATTAAGCGGGTGAAATGGACCAAAAACAAAATTTTTATCCGATTTTGTAGCGGCTCTGTATGTCGCAATTATAGTCCGATCGCCTCGAAATTTTAAATAATGTAAGATTATATGACAAAGAAGAAGCTTGCTATTTGAGATGGTGATCGGATGATGTTTAGAGGGTTAAATGGACCACAACTTTTGTGTGAAAATTGTGAAAATTTTTAATATACCGGTAATATTGCTAAACAACGCAAATTTTCAAATTTAAGAATATTTTTTAAAATGTACTGTATATAATTGTTCCACAAACATCCCAGTAGGGACAAGGGAGCCTTCTCTCATATCAATGAGAGCACCCCGATTAATATCAGCTCAATGATATGTAGACAGCGGAATATTATGCAACACCTATTTTTGTAAAATTTGCATATTTTTGGCTTCTAATTAAATTCCAATCGAAATATGTATATCACATATGCAAAAATATGCGAAATGTATAAATTATGCATATGCAAATATTATTTTGCATATGGAAAATTTCTGTATTTCACATATTTTCGTATGCTACATATATTTCAATAATATCTTCTAAAATGTTTATGTGTACATTTTTTGTTTGAAATTCACTTCAAACAAGTCAATAAAATAGAGAAATCTGTAACCAGAGCCACAATCTTCAAACTGTCGAAAATGGGGAGCTTTCGTAGTATGGGAGCTATATGAACGCCTAGACCTATACCGACAAATTTCAGATGGAAAGTTTAATACCCCCAATGAAGACTTAATACCAAATTTTAGCCAATTCGGTGGGATATTGAGACCATAACCTTAAAAGTACAGAAAATCGGTAGGTTCTGGTTATGGAAGCTATATGAAGACGTGGACATATAACGACAAATTTCAGGTGGAAAGTTTTTTTACCTCCAACGAAGACTGAATACAAAATGTCAGCCATTTCAGTTTGATATTGAGGCCACAACCATCAAAATTTCAACCATGTACAACTTCTCTACAGGTGGTGTTTTACGACAAGCCTTTCGGACTCGGCGATAAACAGTAGGCCCCATACTATTGCTGTAATATGAATCGTGGTGCACGCCCTGTCCCTTCTGTGATGTTTGTGGAACAATTATTATATTGTTATATAAACTTAATGTGATAAGGTTGCAGACTTCAAAAATGTATTTCTTACAATGAGCTTATTTGTCCAAAAGAAACTTTGATTTGCTGAAAGCTAACTCGCAGGGTAGTGGTGTAGGGTATCGTATGGTCGGCCCTGTCCGACTATATCCTTTGCTTACTTGTTCATTAATAAGTTTGTTTTTTAGTTTTTTGTTTAAAAAATAAACACATTTTTACCATCTACTTTTTTTAATGTTCTTTGAAGAACAAAGGTTTTCATAGTTCGATTTATTCATTCACGAGCAAATACTCGATCGAATCGAATGTCGTAATTAGGCCCCAGATTTGACTTGTACCGAACTATTGTAAGAAAAAAATATTCTTTTTTGTCATAACAAGTAAAAAAAGTATCAGTCGGCTTTGCCAGCAGAGATATACCCTCAGCCTGTGTATATTAAAAAAATGTTTTCCCAAAATACGTATGTATTTAGGGGGTTTAAAAATGTTGATTGTTGGAACCGACAAAAATGTTGATTAGGATCGACATTGACCGTTATGGAAGTGGACCTCCAGCCACAACATATGGTGCCATAGGGGGCTTTTACACTCTTTGGGCTGTTTGCTCAAGAAGTATGGACTTGCCCCTAAAAATACTTTTGGCATCGTAATTGAGGCAGCGAATGCAAGTTGTTTCAACCAAAATCAAAGTGATTCGATATTAGGTCTTAAAGTGAACTTATCCGAAATTTTGTGTGGGAGGTACCCGAAGGAGTGGACAAATATAGTCCATATTCGAACCTGATCTATATCTGGTAGATTTATTAGGATGTGTAAAGTATGGATCAAATCGGTCACTCCCATCAAGAGTTATCGTGGGTACAGTTTTTCCGAAAATTTTTGAACTTTTGTGGGGGAGGTACCTGAAGGAGTGAACCGATATGGCTTATCTTCAAACCTAAAATATGTTTGGACAAAATATTACTAAGGCCATATTTTGCACCGAATCGGCGGATCCGTTCGAGAGTTATCTTGCGCTCCAACCACCCCACACGGTGTCATACGGGTTTTTTGCAACTTTCATGCTATTTTTCTCAGGAAGTATGGACTTGCCCCTGATGAAACTTGTACCGTCGTATGGAGGGCAGTTAATACAAGTTGCTAAAACAAAAATCAAAGCGATTCGAGAGATGTTACAGCCAAAATAAGCACATATTTTGGTAAAAAAATAATTTTTTGTTTGAAAAAATATTTTTTCATATGCATTATGTAGTAGAAAATATTGGAAAAAAACCATAGGAATACTTCCTTCATTTTGCTAAATCTCCCAATAAAATAGACGGATTTTGCTTTATTGACATTCATATTAAAGCTTTCCCATTAGGGAAGGTAATTGGGTTGATGAGGATATATCTCATAGCTTCTGAAATGGAAATAGAGATCAAATAACCCATTTTAATTTATATGAATTTTAAATACGTGTAAATCGCGTAATTATCAAAATCATTTTGTCCGCATGTGATTTTCATGTACAGCAAGACCATACAATTTTTTGTCCGCATCCGATTTCAGTGTCCACCATGAAAATCTACATCGATATGTATCTATTTCAAGGCGATCAATCAAGAACCGTGGATGTAGCATCACACACTATTTTTTGAGATAAAATGAATGTAGCTCCCTTATAAGTGAAGTTTTCAAATCTCTGTTTCCGCTAAAACGAAGATGATGTACTAGTTGTTTCATTGCAGTGGAAACGAACCCCAGAAAACGCGATAAAATACGCGATATTCCCAAAAACAATTTTAGACGATTTTTCTACTTTGGAATTTCTTGTGACTCGCGTTTTAGTAGATGGATTTTCACGGGGAATGATTTATTGGATCAGGAACGTAAAAAACTAAAATGTGCAATCAAGTACGAAGAAATCGAATAACAATTGTTAAAATTAGGCCCGAAAAATATGATTTTTTGAAAAATGTTCGCACAAAATGTTCGCATTTGGATGCAGATTTCTATGAAGCTGTGCAGACTACATTTACAATATTCCTATCAAATAACTCAGAATTGCAAGTACTACAATCCTATATATGGTTTTTATAAAAACCTGTTTGCGGAATGAAATTAGAAGAAAATTTCAAAAAAACACTGTAAATCTGGCTTCAAAATGTCAGCATCATTTAATGGTAGAAGCAGCCGAAATTTTGAAAAGTAAAACATTAGTGAGATGATGTTATTTAGTTTGTTCTGCTTTTACTTTGACAAGAAACTCGAGAGAAGTGAGGTTTACTCACAAATAAAGAGATAACAAACAAAGACATGGTGGCTTCAACCCATTTTCACCAATTTTTTAACATAAATATAGCCACAGCTTCCTCGCAAATTATCTTTCAAGGCCAATATTTTTTGCCACGTCCAAAAACATTTCATTTTATCCAAAAGTATTTAATTTGTATAATATACAATCACGAGTCGCGTGTTCTAAAAGGGTAAACCTTGGCTTCAGCTATGTTAAAATTTCAAAAATATTGGTGATATACCCTCCTTAGCCTAAAGGCTGAGGGTATAAAAACACCAAAAGTTTACTATTTTACAAGAAGTGATACAGCCCATGCAAGACAACTAAAAAATTCAGAAAATTATATTTATGGTCTGTTCCAGTACTGCAAAGAGTCTAAACCAGGGGCTTCGGAGTCGGAGTTGGAGTCGGAGTCTAGCAAATTTTGCTGGAGTCGGAGCCGGAGTCGTGAAAAAAGCTCGACTCCGACTCCGGGCAACAATCTGTTCTACATTTATCAAAATTTGTCAAATCAATTTAATATATTTAAATGATCATAGTTTAAACAAAAACTCTTAATCTCTATTTTGACTACAAAATGCATATCTGAAGATTTTTGGTCAATTGATTGGTATAATGTTTGCATGCTCCAAATATACTTGGAGAAGATCTTTTAGTAGATTTACAGGTCATTTTAAGGAAGGCTCACTGGTCTTCTATTGTTTTTTTATTAGAAGTCTTTTACGTCTGCTGTAAAAGAACCTCTTGGACTTCTTTGAAAGACCTTGTAGTACTTTAAGGGAAATCATACGAAAGATCTACCACGGTACTCCTTAACCAAATTTAAATGGAAGGAGCTTACACCTGAGAAGTTTTTGCGGATTCTGCAACTGCAATAGCCGGAGGGCTTTTTAAATAAATCGCGGTCAAAGTTCACACTTATAGGGGTATTTTAAATATTCACGATTTTGCTTGAAAACCGCAAGTCCTATGAAAATGGGTGTAAAGAAAATGTTGTAGCAGTAAAAGTTTTCTACAAGATTGACCTTCATGATATTTTAGTAGGTTTTACCGTTTTTGAGATATAGAAGTTCAAATTGGGACAATGCACTGACTGTATCGCCTCTGTATAAAACTATACCATGACTACAATTTACCAACTTAAACTTATATATCTCAAATATGGTACAACCTAGGAAAATATTGTAGAGAATTTCCACAGCTATATGATTTTCTCCAGTCCCAAGCAAAATGGTGAAAACCTAACAATGAAAAAAAAAATTGACCAAAACTTCTATATCTCAAAATGGTAAAACCTACGAACACATTATAAAGGTCAATCCTCTAGTGAATTTTGCAGCAACAATATTTTCTTACCATCTTACCGAGGAGTCGGTCTACAATATAAAGGACGCAAGGGAATTTAGAACCAAAATCAAGGACATTAAAGTCGACGAGGACGAAGTCCTTGTATCATTTGACGTGGTATCGCTGTTCCCCAGCATTCCGGTCAATTTTGCGCTGAACGCGATAGAAGAACAATGGGACGTTATTCGGTCTTATACAGCGATACCAAAAGAACTTGTCATGGAGATATTGACACTGTGTATAAAGGATACACGATATTTTATCTATGGAGACAAAATTTATAAACAAAACAAGGGCATGCCAATGGGATCCCCGGCATCACCAGTCGTGGCAGACATCGTCATGGAAAAATTACTTCAATTATCTATACAGAAAATGCACACCAAACCCAAAATCTTGATAAAATACGTAGACGATATTTTTACTGTTATAAAGAAAAATGACATTGCGTCAACACTGGACATATTAAATGCATATAACACTCAAATCAAGTTCACTATGGAAATAGAGAATAATAACAAACTGCCATATTTAGATTCTGTAGTTATATGAAGCGGAAACGAGCTGAAGGTAGATTGGTGCCAGAAGCCCACCGCTTCAGGAAGACTCATAAATTTCACGTCTAAACATCCACGAAGAACAATAATTAACACAGCAAGCAATTTTATAAGAAGAGTTTTGGAGATTAGCGACGAAGAATTTCATTCGAAAAATATCATCACTATTAAAGAAATTCTTCGGAAAATGACTTTCCGACCATAACAATTGACAATTTAATTAAACGTGTCACAATTAACAATACAATTATAGATCCAAATAATGAACAGAAAATTTACAAAACCATCACATATACGAAAGGCTTCTCGGAAAGATTAAGAAAATCAAAATATATGATGAGGAAAAATATGTACTTGCTTACAAGTCAAACAATACCCTTGCCAGTTTATTCAGCAGACTTAAGGATAAAATTAAGGATGAAGACAAATCCAATGTGGTTTACCGCATACAATGTAAAGGTGACAAGTCCAACTCATGTGGCAAAGTATATGTGGGCACTACCAAGTCTAAACTTAAGACTAGAGTGTCAAGTCACAAATCAGACCAGAAAGCAGTTAATAAACCCCCAGAACAGAAGACGGCGCTTGCAGCCACTGTGCATTTACACAACACACTCCGGATTTTAGCAACATCAAAATACTGACTCAGGAGAGTAACTATCATAAACGTTACACTCTTGAGATGTTACACATTATTAACACTCCAAACGATATTAGATTAAATTACAAAACAGACACTGACAACTGCGCTCAAATGTACAGACATACAGTGAACAAATACAAACGCGCCAAGTTTTAGTTGAAGAAAGCTCTTGGTAGAAGTTACCACAACTATCTTTCAAGTAAATAAATTATGAAATATATTTAAATAAAATTGTTGTTAACCTGTAAAAATAATTTGTAGTTCCCTGAAGATGATTGGAGAGTCCAATCGAAATATTGGAAAATAAAGCTTCAAAATCAGAAAATTGGATTTTTATTTATGAAAAGCCTAAAGCCAAACAATTCTCAACAACAAAAAAAAAAAAATATATAAAAAAACCCTAAAAATGTGAACCTCAAGTAACCTTAACCACGAAAGTGTATGTTAAGGGGAAATTGTCTTCTGTCACGATCGTTAATTTTCCATAACTCAAAAAATTACAAAGGGTGTTACCGGAGAGGTATTATGGTAATTTGATATTTCGAGTCTCATTGGGTACATAATTGTAAATATACTCGTATGTTGGTGTTTACGTTTGCTACGTGTTCTGAAGTGTGAAGTATACTGAAGTGCTTGTTACTTTGTATTCCGTATTGTCAAACGAAAAAAAACGAACAATATGTTTTGGTATCCTCCCAAAGTAATGTATCTTGAAAGTTCAAACTGAAATGACTGTAATTTAAGTTGTGAATTTTATTTTATCTATTTTCGGAGTCGACGCCGGAGTTGGAGTCGGAGTCGGAGTCGAGAAAAAAATTGGACTGGAGTCGGAGTCTGACCAAAAATGGCTCGACTCCGAAGCCCTGGTCTAAACATTTTTAGTAGTAAAAAAAATGAAAAATTAAAATTGAAAATTCATATCTTTTATTTTCTCGAAAACAAGTTAAAAAGTATCAGTCGGGCTTGCCGACATAGATATACCCTCAGACTGTGTGAGTTGAGACTTTAATCTATAGACAGATCGAATACGGGCTTCATAACCAAAATCGTTGTCCTAAAAATTGTGTAGTCAGGGAGTTTCAGAATTTCATGGCATTGTTTGGACGTATAAACTTTCCGACAAAAATATCGAAACATTTGGGTTTAAAATTTCACGACTGTGGGCGTTGCGAATAAATGCTTATGTTGAGCTAATAAATTTGACTTCAATAAGAGCGCAAAAGTTTTGCACTTTTGTGGAGAAGATACCTGAAAGAATGGTCCATTTTGGAAGTGGACCTAATTTTGGAAGTCATTCCTTTTGATAATTATGGTGTCAAGCCGTAATTTTAGTTGGTCATGGTAAGATTTAGAGCTTTTGAACCGCATGGACTTTCCCACGATAAATAGAATATCGCTGTAAACAAGACCGCAAGCAGTAGCATTTGTCAAAATGTCCAATGGATTCTCGAACAGCCCTTATATTGTACTTATGTTGAAATTTTGTTAGGGAGGTATCCGAAGATGTTGTCGCTTATAGACCTTCTTGGTATTTGATATACATATGTACGTCCGGAAGTTATTTTAGGATGTTCAAAGTTTTGGTGAAATCGGATATTGACATTTTGAGTGGGAGGTACCTGATGAAGTGAACCGATATAATCCATATCCGAACCTAATCTATGTCTCGAAGAAATCGATTTGGATCTTCGAGAGTTATTGTGCACACCATTTTAGTGAAACATTTTGTAGTTTTGTGGGAAAAAAGGAGTGGACCGATATGACTTAAATTTCGGTTGATCCGCTTGAGAGTGCTTATGCGCTCGAGCCAGACAGACGAACGAAGTGGGCTAAATCGACGCCAAATTATTTAAAGCGGCTTTTTTCGTAACATAAGAGAAGTCAAAGGCCATTATTTCGATTAGGTATATTTTTATCGTTAGCCTAAAGGCCGAAATTACAGCATATTTTAATACCATTTAACCAATGTTTGAGCATTTCGTTTCAGCTAGCACTTTGTTAATGATAGGAAAAAAATCTGGTGGGTATGCTACTTATAGCAGATATTATCACTTTATGACGAATAACAATAAATTTTTCTCCATTAAATAAATAATAAAAAACTTAAGGTAGTAAAACAATTTTCTAATTGGTTTTATAGATATACTCCACGGAAAACACTTGATATATCTTACATTTTGTTCAGTAAATAGTCATTTCATGCACTTCCAGTCCGCACAATACTAAACTCGTCATTTTTTGAATACAGAATGAGTTTAAAGCCAAGACCTTTATATTCAGTACAGAATTCCTCTAGCCTTTATTATTTGATTATGAAATAACATGAGATATAGAAGTAATTCAGATTTTACTGGAAGTTTTTCTCAAAAATAGCATTCAAGCAAAAAATTTTTAGATATTTCTTAGACAACTTGTTCATAAAGTAATTTTTTAGTACATAACCCCCCTACGTACGTCCCTACTGTCAAGCACTCCACGCTCTTTGAGGTCATCCATCGATCAGACTACGCTCCGGCCAAGTTTAAAAAGTTGGATAATAAATTATATGTGTGGACGCCAGTCGTACGAAGAATTTACGATCAAGAAGTCCAAGTCCCGTAGAGTGAAACAAGGTGGGGTGATATTGCCGGAACTGTCTAACATATACGTCTTCTGAATTCCAACCGCTGGAGACGGCATTGAAATCGTAACGTATGCGGATGGTTGTACGATCTTGGCGTCAGGTGCCTTCCTTGATGACATTTGTGAAAGGCTTGAACTCCATTTTGTCTGATCTTACTATTTTTTCCACACGAGGAATATACACATATCAGCTAATAAATCGACGGCCACTCTGTTCTCCACCTGGACGGCATAGTTGAGAACAATAGAGTTGAATGTCATGGTCGATAGTAGCAGAATTCAGACCTCAGACCCTGGCAGGCCAGGGGGTCTTCATGATCTTGAAAGAGACGTCCAACGTTACAAGAGATAACACCTAGATCAACAAGCCTATCAAGCAGGTTTAAGTAGCATTCATATAAATGCAGACATTGATGCAATAAACAACTTTCGTGTGAATGCGGCCCTCGGAGATCATCCAGTATCTATCGCAGCTGTGAAGCGTCAGCTGTCAGGACAAAGCAGAGTAATTTTGGCTCAATACACTCGGGATGGTGCAGCCGTCAAAATTCCTATAGAGCAAGGATTGATGACACCGTGCAAAACATCTGCTCAGCATGCGGCACAGGCCCGCACGACCCACTGAACCTTTTCAACTACCCTACCAAACCTACTAACAAACTTAAGTTTGTAGCTTTGTGGTTACAGACCATCGAAACAGCCACCTTCTTACAACTGATAGACCCAGAGTCAGATTAAACAGAAAAATGAACTTACAAACTACTGTTACAACAACAACAAACTGCAATTATGTATGAAAACTTTTTGATGATAATTAAATTAGAGTTATTTCATAAATTCCTTTGAATTAATAAAAAAAAGTCATGAAAATCATATTTTAATACAGAATTTTCCATTTTCCGAACAAGACGTGAAAATTTCATGCCTAAGGGTTGGCGAAAATGACATGTCAAAGCATTGGTGAAAATCACATGTAAAAGCATTGGTGAAACTGACATGTCAAAGCATTGGTGAAATGACATGTCACAGCGTTGGTTAAAATAACCTGCTTTGGATCCAAAAATGAATAGCAGCTTTTGGGGTCCACGCTCATATAAAATTCATCGATGAAGATGCTAAAAAGATGACATGACTGATCACTTGCATCCATGATTGAATAGCATCTTTGCATCGAACATTTTGCTGGGTAACTTTAGGTTATTGTTGAGTCTGTGTACCTTGTGTCTTGGTTTCTTTGTAAATCTATGCTGCCAAATAATATTACTTTTCTTTACTGCCAAGAAAGAAACAAAAACAAATAGTGGAAGGAGATACGGGTGGAAAATCCAATTCATCATATTAAAAAGCTTTTGTTTTCTCCATTCTTTTTGTACTTTTCATTTGCTTTCTAGGAATTTTTGTATTGACTAAGCCAACAATGTTACTGCTCCACGCCATATGTGTGTGTGTGTGTGGAAAAAGAACAGGAATAAGGGGAAGAGGCATTTGTGGTGCACTTTATATTTATTAAAAATCCATGTAAAAACACAATAACAATTTTAGCGACATCACTGTGAAACGTGCTCAATCAATTTTATGGAATGCGTTGATTAAATGTATTTCTGGCAGTTTTAGGGATTATGTGTGGTGGTCGGTGGGGGTACGAATGTTTGACTATCATGAATGTATGTCGACTGTTGGTTGATTGGTAAGATTGGTAAATGTGACATAATTGATTATTGCTACCACATGTGGTAGAGACAAATATAAAAATAATATATTACAATTGTGTTAATTTCAAAAGCGCTGTTCTTCCTGTGTTAAATAAAATACTTCTGAAAATTTCGATAGTGGCAAAGTTCAAGGTAAATACTAGGTTCAATTCTTTCATCTAGAATAGTGATGGTGCAATCAGGCAATATAGTAAGTTCACACGAGACAAAAATTCGTTTTCATAAGAAGTACATAATTTTTAGCTGAAGATTTTCCTTTGAAATCTCGAATTGGGAGAAAGATCTCTTGAGGTTTTTCATAAACAACATATAGACAAAACAGACCATCCTCTATAGAACCCTAGAGACGACTTCAGGTAATATTTAAATAATAGAAGCCCTCTTGATGTATTCAAAAGACAACAGAATACGCCTTAAGCTCATATATAGAGAAAATAAGCCCTCGTGAGATCTTCCAAAGAGGTCTTCTATAGGCTACATTAGTTATTTTGAGGTCTTCAAAATACATAAGAAGACCTCTTGACGTCTTCTATAGGCAAGATAAGGCCAATTGAGATCTATTAATGTCGTCAATGGGAACAGAAGACTTCTTGAAGTCTTCTCTGGACAAGGGAGGTTAGACCTCTTGAAATTTCCTTTGGACAAGAGAAAAACACTCAAGGTTTTCTATAGACAATAAATCTTAAGGTGGTCTATAGACGAAAGAAGATTTTTTGAGGTTTTCTATAGACAAGAGAAGGTCTAGTGCGGTAATCTATAGACAAAAGACGACCTCTTAAAGTCTTCTATAGACAAGAGAAAACTTCTTGAGGGAAGACTTGTTAAAGTATTCTTGAAGACCAGAATACCACAACAGAAGACCAGAAAAAATATTGTGGTCTTCTATGGAAAACAAATATAGAACAGAAGATCTCTTTAATATCTCCAGTACACAACTATTGACAACAGAAAACTTCCTGAGTTATTCCATAGACATCAGAACGCCTCATGAGGTCTTCTCCTTTTTGAGTTATTCTTTGAACAACAAAGTACCTATACGATTTTCTATTGTCAACAGAAGACCTCTAAGATATTCTACAGACAATAAAAGACGTCTTGAAGACAACAAAAACTGCTTGATGTCTTTTGGAGACAGCAAAAAGGTTTCTTTAGGTCTCAATAGGCAAGATAATGCCTCTTGAGGTTGTCTATATACAAGAAAAGGCCTCTTCAGGTTTTCTGCAGATAAGAATAGGCCTCTTTTAAAGATGTTGTTGAGGTATTCTATAGCCAAGAGATGACCTGTTCAGGTATTCTATAAACAAAATAAGACCTCTTGAGGTCTTCTGGGGACAACAGAAGACCGATGGAGGTATTCTACAGTCAACAGAATGCTTCTTAAGTTCTACTGTGAACAACATAAGACGAGGCCTTCTTTGGACAATAGAAGACCTCTGAGGGCTTTTTCGGTTAAGAGAAGACCCCTGAGATTTCCTATAGAAAACAGAGAACATCTTATTAGCGCAAAGAGGCAACTATTGACAAGAAAAAAGTCCCTAAGCTCATCTATAGACAAAAAAGGTCTTATTATAGAAAATCGAAGAACTCTTGATGTCATCTATAGACAACCGAAGACCCATTGACGTCTTCTATAGGCAAGAGAAAACCTTTTTAAGGTTTTCTTTAGACAAGAGAGGTCGTTTTAGGATCTTCTTTACACAAAAGAAGTCTTCTTTAGGTATTCTTTAGAGAACAGAATACCTCTTAGTATTCTACAAAAAAGAGAAGACCTCTTGAGGTCTTCTATAAACAAGAGATGACTTCTTGACGCGTTCTGTAAACAAACAAAAAAACTCTTAAACGATTTTATTGACAAGACCTCTTGACCTCTTGAAGGCTTCTTTAGACAACATAGGACCATTCAAAGTCTTATATAGACAACAGAAGGCGTCTTAAGTTGTTCTTTGGACAAAAGGATATCTATTGAAGTCTTCTTTAGGCAAGAGAAGGCCTCTTGATGTTTTCTATAGACAATAGACGACCTCTTGAGGTCTTCTATGGACATCAGAAGACCTGTTGAGCTCTTCTATAGTCAAAAAAGACGGCTTGTAGATGTGTTTCATAGATCAGAAAAGACGTCTTAAGGTCTTCTACAGACCACAGAAGACCTCTTCTATGAACAACAAAATACATCTTGGGTTTTTCTCTTTACAACAGAACTCCTCTTGTGGATTTCTAGGGTCAATAGAAAACCTCTGAGATGTTCTTTTGACAATAGGAGACCTCTCGAGGTCTTCGGTTAACATACCACGTATTGAAGGATTCTGTATTCTTCTATAGACAAGAGAAGACATCTTTAGGTTTTATACAGACAATAGAAGACTTCTTGAGGTATTCTATAGACAACCGAAGAACTCTTGAGATCTCCTATGGACAACAGAAGATCGCTTGAGGTCTCCAATGGACAACAGAAAACGTTTTGAGGACTTCTATGTACAACAGAAAACGTTTTGAGGTCTTCTATGGGCAACAGATGACATATCTAGATCTTCTATAAACGAATGAGGGCCTCTTGAGGTTTTCTACAGACCTCTGGTCTCCAGGGTCTGGAGGTCTTCTAAGGACAAAACAGCACCTCATAAGCTATTCTTTGGACAACAGTGAAAGACCTCTTGGGGTTTGAGTAGACAAGATTTTTTGGACAAGCGAAAGCCTCCTGAGGATTTCTATTAATAAAAGAAGATCTCTTAAGAATTGTATAGGTAAGAGAAGAGCTCTTGATGTCTTCTATACACAACATAATGCCTCGTGAGGTTCATATTTTATAGACAAACGAAAGCATCTTTAGGCCTTATTCGGACTCCGTTGAGTATTTATTGTAGTTGCCTTTATACATTGCCTAGCCCTTGTTTTCTGTAGAAATATAAAAGGTAACAGCAGTACCCAGCTGACAAAACCGGGCTGTAAAGTTAGTATCAAATTCCATACGACATTTTATATATTTATTTCAAAGAAACATAATCTTCTACCAAAATTGCTATGGAAGGAAAGCAAGAAAGGTGTATATGAAAACTCTTTAAACCAAAACATCGAGTATTTGTCCCCACATTCCTGGTATGAGGAAATGTTCTCTGGGACTCTGTCTTTAATTCCATGTATTCAGTTTGGTCGAGGTTTGTATAGGGAAGATTCCACAGCCAATTTTCTGCCCTGACCTCCAGTTGGAAAACGGAAAATTGGAAACTTTGTTTTACAAAAAACTGAAATTGAATATTCCTAGTATGAGGAAATGTTCTCTGGGACTCTGTCTTTAATTCCATGTATTCAGTTTGGACGAGGTTTGTATAGGGAAGATTCCACAGCTAATTTTCTGTCCTGACCACCAGTTGGAAAACGGAAAATCGACAACTTTGTTCTACAAAAAACTGAAATTGAATATTCGTGGTATGAGGAAATGTTCTCTGGGACTCTGTCTTTAATTCCATGTATTCCGTTTGGACGAGGTTTGTATAGGGAAGATTCTACAGCCAATTTTCTGTCCTGACCACCAGTTGGAAAACGGAAAATGGACAACTCCGTGCGGAGTTTTTTTTTTTCTTTCTTTTTTTCTCCCATCGGACGCCTCCTCAGATGGTGGATAGGGGAAAGCTCATCAGATATGACGGGTACCGCAAAAATAAAATATGTGGGGCGAACCGAAAATAAAAGGAAATGGACAACTCCGTGCGGAGTTTTTTTTCTTTCTTTTTTTCTCCCATCGGACGCCTCCCCAGATGGTGGATAGGGGAAAGCTCATCAGATATGACGGCTACCGCAAAAATAAAATATGTGGGGCGAACCAAAAATAAAAGGAAAAGGCAGCGTCTGATCGAGATTCGGCGGCAGCAAACAGCGTCTGTACTCCATTGGAGCGGCTGAAAATTAGATGGAAAACTATAAACCCTTCAGAAGGCCACGGGAAACCACTGAAGTAACTCTTTCATGAAAATCATACAATATGAACAACCAACAAAACACTCGGCCCTCAGTCTCCGGCCAATCGAGGGTGCTAAGAATCCCCGGAGGTAAAAACAAGAAAACACTGAACATTGGAACATGGAATGTCCGAAGCTTGTATGAGTCTGGAAAACTTAACAATACTATCAATGAAATGAACAGACTTAACATAGATATATTAGGCGTTAGTGAAACATGGTGGACGGAATGTCACACATTTAAATCCCAAAATGCGTCGATATACTCCTCAGGAAATATGGAAGGGACACACAGAAGAGGTGTAGGTATCATCGCTAGCAAAAATGTTGCTGGCTGTGTTGCTGGATTTGTTCCAATATCCGATAGGTCAATGATGATAAAAATAAAAGGAAAACCGCTTAACTTAAACATTATTCAAGTATACGCACCCACATGTGATGGAAACACAGACGAGGTCGAAAAATTCTATGACGAAATCAATGAATTGCTAAAAATGACGAAATCACATGAAATTACAATAATTCAAGGCGACTTCAATGCCAAAGTAGGAAGCGAAGAAGTATGCGGTATTACAGGAAGTTTTGGTCTCGGCGAAAGAAATGAAAGGGGTGACACATTAATACAATTCTGTCAAGAGCATGGAACTACAATCACTAACACACTATTTCAATTACACCCCAGAAGGCTTTATACGTGGAAATCACCACAGGATAACAGAAATAATATAGTGCGTAACCAAATTGACTACATTATGATAAATAAAAGATATAGGAGCTGCGTGACCAAATGTTCAACTTACCTAGGAGCAGACGTGCCATCGGATTATAACCTTCTGATGTTAAATATCCGAATAAAACTAGTGTTTGTGTGTATATAGGAGTGGGAATTAATAGCAATCGAAGTGGAACACTAACTGAGCCAATCTTCATTCAGTAATGGTTTTCTCCAAAGTCACCTCTGCCCTTGCGTCTCCACCAGATTTAATTGAAAACGATATTCCAATAATGAAAAGAAATAATAATAGACAAACACAAGGCAGAATCAGGTGTTGTGTTGGATACAATGTATTTATTTGGAACACGTCTTACCAGTATGGATGTTGGTATAAAAAGAGAAGGATATTTTCTAGGTTTTGACGGAAGTGTTAAGTATGACTGAAGTTGGTCAGAAAAGGTTTTGACAGTTGGTAATAAAGTTTTATAACCATTGGTAAGGAATGATGAGATTCATTCACAATGGATAGGTGTCATTAGAATTATTTATGACCGTTTCTAATGTTGTTTATTTGAACATAAACATTTCCGGCCCCCCTTGCAGTACTACTGCAAAGGAATGCTTCCAAGTTCAATCATACTTTTACATATTTCAAATATATAGCCATGTTGAATTCATTCAGAGATTTTAAGTAGAATTATAGAGAAAATGTTGTTAATTCATAGTATGTACAAAGTATCTTAGTATCTACAATTGTATGTGTTAATAAAATTGATTTGCATACTTCAGTGTAACCCAGTTTTAATATTATGAAAGTTGAGCGACTGTTATTTCAATGAGTGTATGAGCCATAAATTGTCCAACCAAATATGGTATTTTGGGCGGTTGGATGGCCCGAACGGTGGAAAATACCTTCGTTTATGATACGTGAGTAAATATCAACGCCAAGAATTATATCTACTGAACCCGATTTATAGAAATTTTTATCAGCCAACATTAGATTGTTGTATTTTGAAGTGATAGACTTAGGCAAGGATTTACCCGGAGTGTGTATTGAGATGCGCCGATTTACACGTAGTGTTGTTTCGACTAGGATGTTGGGATCGTAAGTGGATACCAGGGTGACAGCGCAAATGGTTTCATCCCTTAATGTTAGGGTGTTTAACTGCAAGTCGTTGACTGTCTTTGAAGCGATGCAACTGTATTTTGAAGCGGAGTCTAATAGACAACGTAATTCAAAAACCCCATTGGAACAATCGATTTTTACAGCCACGGTAGGAAGAAGCGTAACAACATTTTGCTTTAACAGTGCGGACAAAGATGTACTCGATGACTGATTTGAAGGTGGCTTGTTGCTACGCGTTTTAGTCGATTTCAATACCGGGCTTCTTTCGACGGAACTACGTTGAGCTGAGGTATCATTATTATGCTTCTGGCGTTCGGTTCTGGGTTTTAGTTTAGGGTTGATATGCAGCAGAGTGTGATGTGGTTTTTTGCAATGCTTGCATCCGGTGGTTGTGAAACACGTTCCTTGTGAGTGCGTGTGTGCCAAGCAATTACGGCAATACCCATACATATTAACGGTCTGAAGACGGTTCTGAGCGTTCATATCAAGGAATCGTTTACACTTCCTTAATGCATGGGTTCGTCTGCATAGTCTGCACACATACTTATGATTGGCATCTTTCGATTCTTTAGATGATGTGTTGGTTCGCATTGTCAACTAGGATAGAATATGATAGGATGGTGAGTTGGGATTTATGGAACAGAGATTTGTTATATAATGGTTGTGTGAAGAGTTCTAGTCAATTGGCAGGACGACCAGTTTGGTAATGGGCCTCGTTATGATGCCCCTTTCAGTAGTAACTTCTACGACTCGTACGCGATTATCAGTGCCAGGATGGACCTTGGAAATCCTACCTAGCCGCCAGAGATTCGGTGGAAGATTTTCGTCTCGAACTATAACCATCATATTTTCTTTTAAATCTTCCTTTGGCTTCTTCCATTTGTATCGTTTGTGCAACTCTTTGAGGTATTCTTCTTTCCATCTGTTGCAGAAAGTTTGATGAATGAGTTTTTGTCGTTGCCATCGATTAATCAAAGACCTCGGAGATTCCTCAATTTTTGGATCAATTGGGGCGAGCAAAGGACCACCAATTAAGAAATGTCCAGGAGTCAGTGCTGAGAGATCTGAAGGTTCTTGGGACATTGGAGATAATGGCCGTGAGTTCAAACAGGATTCAATTCTTGCGAGTAGAGTTTGAAATTCTTCGTATGTATGTTTAAGGTTGCTAGCAATTTTACGGAAGTGGGACTTAAAGCTTTTTACGCCAGCTTCCCAGAGCCCACCCATGTGGGGTGCTCCAGGCGGGATAAAATGCCATTGAACATTTTGATGGGCGTAATTCAAATCTATGGCTTCTTGAATGCTTCGGACAAAATCCCTTGCTAAGATCTTTGACGCTCCTACGAAGTTAGTGCCATTATCTGAGTGAAGATGTAATGGACAACCTCTTCTCGAGACAAATCGGTTAAAGGCAGCTAGAAAAGTGGCAGTGGAAAGATCAGAAGTGGCTTCAAGGTGGATAGCCTTTGTGGAGAAACATATGAATACGCAGACATAGCCTTTTGATAGCTTGTAGGACCTGCCAGAATAACTTTTTATGTCAAACGGCCCTGTAAAGTCTATGCCTGTGTGGGTAAAAGGCCTGGAGATCTCGGACCTTTCGGGGGGTAAGGAGGCCATTATTTGATTTTGGCATCGGTGCTTGTACAATAGACAAGGCTTGCATTTATTTAGAGTTGTTTTTATGAGGTTTTTAACACGTATAATCCAATATTGTGTCCTTATAAGACGAAGGACTAATTGGTTTCCTCCATGGAGCGATATTTGATGGACAAACCTTACCATTAAGCGAGAGTATTGACAGTGGTATGGGAGTATAATGGGATGCCTCTCATCATAAGACAAATCAGGAGATGACGTGAGTCTTCCACAAACTCTCATGGTACCGTTTATATCGAGAAATGGATTGAGGCTTAGGATTGAGCTGGATGATGTCACTTCTTTTTTTACTACTAGAGCCATGTATTCATCCGGAAAATAAGCTTTCTGTGTCATGGTGATTAGTTTCCCCTGAACGTTTCGGACTTCGGATGAAGATATAGTCGAAGAATGAGGTTTTGGATTGTTTCGAAATTTGGGATGAGTGTGGTGGAAGAACCGATATATGTAGGCTACCACACGAAGTGCTCTTGGGAGAGAAGAGAAATTTTCGAGGATATCGTCAAATGCCGAAAAGTAAGAGAAATGTACTTTGAAATTTTTCCTTTCTATTTCATCCTCGATCGGAATAGTGTTTGCCGCTTTTGGCCAGTTTTCTTCTGAATTCTGAAGCCAATCTGGCCCATGCCACCACAATGCATTCCCTAGCAATTCTTGGGGACTGACCCCACGACTAGCTAAGTCTGCAGGATTCTGTTCGGAGCGAACGTGATACCAATTTGATGGGTTTATGATCTGTATAATTTTAGAAACCCTATTTGCGACAAATGTTGTCCAAAAGCAGGGTGGTTTTGAAAGCCAGGATAATACAATCATGGAGTCAGTCCAGCAGTATACGGAGTACTCTGGAACATGTAGCTGAGGAACAAAATGATCTATTATTTCAGCAAGCAAGGAAGCGCCGCAAAGTTCTAATCTGGGTATGGATATGGTCTTTAATGGAGCCACTTTGGTTTTACAGCAGACTAAGTGAGTAGCAACGCCATTACGATTTTGTATACGAACGTACAGGACAGCGCCATATGCGTTTTCGGACGCATCACTGAACCCGTGAAACTGGACCTCACAGTCGGGAGAGTAATTGAACCATCTTGGAATACGAATGGCATTTATATGAGGGTATGAGAATAAAAATGATTTCCACCTTAGTAAAGATTCATGGGAAACCTCCTCATCCCATTCAGTACCTTCTACCCAGATTTTTTGCATTATTATTTTGGCAGTAACAATGCATGGAGCCAGCCAGCCCGCTGGATCAAATAGCTTGGAAATCTGTGAAAGGATATTTCTTTTTGTGTAGCTATGTGTTTCGGGAAATTGTACTACAGAAAAGAAAAAAGAATCCGATGCGGCATTCCAACGTATGCCTAATGTCTTAGCAGTACTATTTGAATCAAACTCAAGGAATTCTTCGTTTAGAAGTTGATTGGACGGAATATCAGAAAGGATTTTCTTGTTATTGGATGTCCACTTCCTCATTGAGAAACCTGCTGAACCCAATGCTCTAATAAGTTGATTCTTTGCATCTATTGCAACAGAGACATTGTGTGCTCCCGCAAGAGCATCATCAACATACATCGAGTTTCGCAATATGTCGGAAGCTAATGGATATTGCGATTCGACATCGTCTGCTAGTTGCAGGATTGTGCGGATGGCGAGGAAGGGCGCACAGTTGACCCCAAACGTAACTGTCTTAAGTTCATAATCTTGGATTCTTTCTTTTGGATTTCTTCGAAAGAGGATGCGTTGGAAGTGGGTGTCTTTGGAATTAACGACAATTTGCCTATACATTTTAGTTATGTCTCCATTGAAGACATATCGGAAAAATCTCCATCGAAGGATTAAAACAACAAGGTCATTCTGTAAGGTTGGTCCAGTATGCAGAGCGTCGTTTAGACTGACTCCGCTGGAACTAGGAGCTGAAGCGTTGAATACGACACGGACCTTTGTCGTAGTGCTGTCGGGTTTCACGACTGCGTGATGTGGAAGATAGTAGTGGATGCACTGATCGTTCTCAGCAGGAGGCGCAATCTTGCGCATATGATTCAGGAACACATATTCCTCAAGAACATTATCGTATTCAACCTTGAACTCAGGAGATTTAAGTAAGCGGTTCTCGTTTCTGAAAAACTGGGCCATGGCACTCATTCTGGATTGACCAATTTGTTGAAAATTTTCTTTAAATGGGAGACGGACAATATATCTTCCATCTTCCCCTCTTAACGTAGTAGTTTTGTACAAATCTTCGCAAAATTGGTCAGATGGAGAAAGGAAAGTCTTCCTTGGAAGGTCTTCCACCTCCCAAAAACGTGAAATCTGCTTATCCAAAGCGATTTCATTGAAATATGACACAATGGAGGAATAAGTTTGGATCGATTTTGACGGAATAGGGCCGGTCAGGATCCAACCGAACACGGTTTCCTGTGCCAGGAGAGATCCACAAACTCGGAGTTTTGTGCCAGAACGCATGATTAGTGGAAGTATGTCACCTCCAAGGAGAATATCGATATTCGAACACTTATAGAAGTGGGGATCTGCCAGCGGGATATCCGGCAGGTCTATAAGTCTATCGGGATCCAAAGTTCTTGATGGAAGATTACTCGAAAGATGTGGGACTACTAGAGCATTTGCTGAAGTTTGAACCTTTTCATCTATCATTGACGACAAAGTGATGGTACACTCCTTTTGGACCGCGGCAGAAAGGGTGTTGTTTAACCCTGAAACTTGGGCCGAAGTCCGTTTATAAGGGAGCCTTAGAGAGTTAAATAGTTTTTCGGCTATGAAAGTACCTTGTGAACCAGAATCTACTAGTGCTCTAGCGGTGTATGATAAGCCATTGTGAATGATCCTAACCACTGCAGTACCTAGCAATATCCCCTCGGAATGACTGGAGAAACACGTTTGAACTACTCCACTTCCGGAATTAGTGGACTGTAGTGGATATGTGTTTGGGGAAGTTGGAAGTGGGACTGAACCTTGAGGGGGATGTGTACTCCAGCTCTTAGGTTTGGGTTTTACGTTCTCTGGTTCGCGGTGAATAAGCGTGTTATGACGCTTAGAGCACTTGTAGCAAGAAAATTTGCTGGTGCAACCTTTGACTGTGTGTGCTCTTGAAAAACAGTTTAGGCAGAGGTTAGAATTCTTAATCTCGTTTATCCTCTGATTAGTGTCCATCTGTAGAAATTTTGGACATTTTCGTATGACGTGGGATTCCTTAGGACATAGATTGCATTTGAAATCTGCAACATTGTTCTGAAAAGATTTGATGCTTTTCGAATTATCTTTGGAAGTGGAAGGTTTTTGGATGGAATTGTTAACCGATGACGTCTTTCGACGTATTTCTGTTACCGACTCGAGCGTTCTATGACGATTGGTTAGAAAGGAATCGAGTTGGGACCATTTTGGAATAACGGCTTTGTCCGTGAGAGACTGTTCCCACAAGGTAAGTGTCGCATCAGGAAGACGATTGGAACAGACAAATACAAAAATGGGGTCCCAGCTGGCAACGTCGACCTCATATAACTTCAACAATGATATACATGAGTTGATGTCACGTTGAAGGTTCTTTAGGGATGTGGTAGATTCTGTTTGAATATTAGGAATACCGAATAAAGTTTTTAACTGGATATTGACTAGGACCCTTTTGTTCTCGTACCGAGAGCACAAGTTCTTCCAGGCAACGTCAAAATTTTCATTAGTAAGAGGAACCTTTTTGACAATATCATTTGGTTCCCCTTTCGTTACTCGGTTTAAGTGGAATAGTTTTTCCACCAAACTAAGTCTTGTGTTTTTTATACAAACAGCGGTGAACATGTCCCGAAATGTGGGCCATGAGGGATAGTCACCGCTGAAAATAGGAATCTCACATGGTGGGAGCTTGAAACCATGTTGTTGGGATGGAATTGGAGTAACAGGAAGAGGAGATACGTCTTGGGACATTTCACCCAACTGAGCTACACAGCGGCAGTACGTTGCATAGGCACTACGATACTTGAACTTTATTGTATCTGTCTTGGAAGCTTGTTGGCTGTCGTCCGCTTTGGACTCATCCTTATCAAGCTCTTCATTCTCTTCGAGCTCCACATCAAGAAGGCATTGTTCGTACGCCTCCCGGAGCCGCCCCCAAAGATTCTTTACTTCCTCTCTGTGGGTTTCAAGGACATATTGAGAGATTGGAGGGGACTGTTTGTCGTTCAGACCAGCCTCAAACTCGACTAGTCTGTCCGAGAGACGTATGAAGATTCCCAAAGACATAGTGGGTTTGATGGATTAAGTTAATGAAAAGAATCAAAAGCAAACACACGTATGGATCCTCGACAATCTGATCCTGATCGAGTAAATAGCAAATGAGGTACAAGCGTTTTTTCCCAAATCAGAAAGAAAGTTCGATAACTGAGAAAAATTAGAAATCTATAGTATCTCGTATTATGGAATAAGTGTTCAATTGGAGCCAAATGATTAAAAACAATTTTAACTATTTTTAAGAAATATCAAGAGTATGTTTGGATGGGTCTTCTCGGATTATTGTAAAATTCGCTACAACTACCTATGAGATACAAATAGTTTGCTTGTTTACTTTAAGATTCGTTGAGGCATAAAAGTGACGTCATAGAACAGCTGATCTATGCAATTAACGAAATGAGGTCGATGACTTCTATCAAAAGTAGGTCTTTGGAAATCAATGAGAAATGTTTGGAATATTGGAAATTAAACAATAATTCTCTCACAAGAGAGCTGGATTCACAACTGTGTTTGATCTCACTCAGAGAATGTACAATATGAAAATGTTCACTGAAGAGGAACAAAGAAACGATGCAAATATGAACAATATAGCTAGCATCAGATGTGATGTTAACCCTTGTATGGCCGTTCTATTCGGAACAAATAAAGCACTTTCACTGCACTATTGATATGGATAGATAAATAGTTAGATAAATAATCGTTATCGATGTAAATATGTTTATTCGACTGGAAAAAAACAAAGTAATCAATTGCACCACAATGGTACAAAAATATTACAAAAAGTTTTTCGTCAGAAAATAATGATTTGCGGAATGTGAACTGAAGTGCCCCAAGCACACATGAGGGTTAAATTATTGGAATGTATAGAGAGTTTAATTGAGCGAAACAAATGTAATGTTCAGAGAATTGAAAATATTGAGAGATAGGTAAACATGCGGTTAATGTAAATAAGGGATTGGAGATATTGAAATAGTGAGAGAAAGACTGGTAATTTAGTTGGAAGCAGATGGACAGGAGAATGTGGAATGGTGAAAATGAAACGGGGAATGTGTGATGCAAATAATGTAATGAGGTGAAGATAAATGTGTGTTTATGCTGTAATGTTAAGAGATGTCATACATATACATGTCAACATACATACATGGGCTGTAAGAAAAAAAGCAGAGTACTATGTTAATTACATTTAATTAACATAGACGTCTGGTCATGAAACGTGGTATGCAAATGTAACAGCAGATTATGACGAGAAATGTACATACAAGAAATGTATGTAAGTATGTAGATTTCGACACTGTAACCAAAGTTTGCCTCTAGAATTATACATACATATACTTGGTTTTGTAAATTTCAATTATGAACTCACAGAATCTTTCCTCAGAATGTAAATACGCGCCGATTGCCCTTTATTTCTCTCCGCTTTCAGGTTAGTTGTCAGCCTCTTTTGCATATATTTTTTTTTTCGTGCAGTTTCACAATCTTCAGGATTATATTTAGTTTTGATTTTAAATATTTTTACTTGGAATGTAAAATGTTTTTTAAGAATTTTCAGGTTTTATTTTTTCCGATTATTTTAGCATTCACGTGAAAAAATATGTCTTAATTTATGGCTTCGTCATGCGCTCAACTCACTCTTCACTGATTAAAAAACAAATAACTGGGAAACAATGGAATAATGCAAACCAACCTGTTTTGTGTTGTGGAGTACAGCTGCTGGAAGAATTGTGGAATATGAATTCTCAGAGAGTGATCCCCAATGTTGTTAATGCTGCTCTGCTAATCCGGCTCGAAGGACCAAAATGTTTGTGTGTATATAGGAGTGGGAATTAATAGCAATCGAAGTGGAACACTAACTGAGCCAATCTTCATTCAGTAATGGTTTTCTCCAAAGTCACCTCTGCCCTTGCGTCTCCACCAGATTTAATTGAAAACGATATTCCAATAATGAAAAGAAATAATAATAGACAAACACAAGGCAGAATCAGGTGTTGTGTTGGATACAATGTATTTATTTGGAACACGTCTTACCAGTATGGATGTTGGTATAAAAAGAGAAGGATATTTTCTAGGTTTTGACGGAAGTGTTAAGTATGACTGAAGTTGGTCAGAAAAGGTTTTGACAGTTGGTAATAAAGTTTTATAACCATTGGTAAGGAATGATGAGATTCATTCACAATGGATAGGTGTCATTAGAATTATTTATGACCGTTTCTAATGTTGTTTATTTGAACATAAACAACTAGCAACAATACGAAAAAAGAAGACTAAGGTAAGAATTAACTGTGAGAAACTCAATGATCCAATGATTAAAAACGAGGTGAAGGATAGCATGAACAAGGAACTAGGAAGGATCGACATGAACGATTTAGAAAACCTCTGGTATAATGTGAAGGGCACAATATGTAAAATTACTGAAAACTCCCTTGGAAACTGCAATAGAAAAAATAATGAGGAATGGATGACCAATGAAATTTTAGAGCTTCGAGCAGAACGCAGTAAATTTAAAAACATTGATTACGAGAAGTATTGGGAAATCAACAAAGAAATTCGAATAGCAACTCGTGCTGCCAAAAACACACTGTTAAATATAAAGTGCCAAGAAATTGAACACCCACAGAATGTGCACGATGATTTTAATCTTCACAAAAAATTGAAAGAAGCGGCCGGAATTTATAGGAAAAATATCCCCACAACGCTTATTGATAACAACAACCAGCCAATTTTTGAAACAGAACAAATAAAGAGCCATTGAAAAAAATATATTGAAGAATTGTTTACAGATGAAAGCCGATCCAACAACGAAAATGTTAATATCAATATTGCTGGAAATCCGATAACGGAGTCTGAAGTGGAGCATGCAATTATAACGCTGAAGGACAAAAAATCAACAGGACCTGACCAAATACCTTCCGAAGTGTTGAAGCTAGTAGATGGACGCAATATACAAATATTAGTAAAACTCTTTAATAATGTATATGATACAGGCCAGTACCCACATGACTGGTTATTATCGACCTTTATAGCAATACCGAAGAAGATGCATGCAAGGAATTGCAGTGAGTACAGACTGATTAGCCTCATGTGCCACATCCTAAAAATTTTTCTAAGAATAATACACAAAAAATATACCCCATATGTGAAAAGGCTATGGATTGGATTCAAAGAGGGCATGGGGACGAGAGAGGCTTTACTCTCCATGCAGATACTGGTGCAGAAGTTCAGAGATGTCCAGAAAGATGTTTTCCTTTGCTTCATAGATTATGAAAAGGCTTTTGACACAGTTCAACACGACAAGCTAATAGATATATTGAAAGATATTGGAGTTGGGGAGAAGGAAATAAGATGCATTAAAAACTTATACTGGAGTCAAACTGCACGGATTGAGATAAATGGCGAAACTACGGACAAAATTATTATATCAGAAGGAGTAAGACAGGGGTGCATATTGTCTCCTATGCTTTTCAACATCTATTCCCAAAAAATATTTAATGAAGCCGTGGAAAATGAAAGAATAGGTATACAAATACATGGACGAACAATAAATAATATACGATATGCAGATGATACCGTAATAGTAGCTAGCATTCTACCTGGTTTACAAAGGCTCGTAGATAAACTTACAAGGGTGAGCGAAGCAAATGACCTAAAAATAAACATTAAAAAAACAAAATACATGGTGGTGAGTAAGAAAAATGACCATTATCACACCACACTAAAAATTAATAATAAAAATATTGAGCGAGTCACTAATTTCACATACCTTGGAGTATTGTTAAATGAAAAATGGGACTCTTCCAAGGAAATCAAACGTCGTATAGAGATGGCCAGAGATGCATTTTTCAAATACAAAACAGTCTTTACAAATCACGATATAAGCCTCTCAACAAAAGTCAGATTCGTGAAATGCTATATCTGGTCCATACTACTTTACGCAGTTGAGACATGGACCATCAAAATTGCAGATGAGAAAAAACTTGAATCCTTCGAGATATGGGTCTACCGAAGGATTTTAAAGATACCATGGACTGATCATGTAACAAACCAGGACGTTTTACGCAGAATGGGTTTAGATAGACAATTGCTACGACATGCCAAAGCTCGGAAAATTGCATATTTGGGACATCTGATGAGAAATGAAAAGTATAAACTCCTGCAAACCATCATAAAGGGCAATGTAGAAGGAAAAAGAGGAAGAGGCAGGAGAGAATTGAACTGGCTGAAAAACATACAAGATTGGACAGGCTGCCATGATGAAAGAAGCATGATTTCGGCGGCAAAAAATAGAGAGCTGTTTATGCCTGTATAATATAAAATAAAATAGCATAACACATTTATAATAATATTGTATGATCGCTTATATCCGGATAACGGATTTGCAAATAAAGAAGAAGTTCTACAAAAAAACTGAAATTGAACATTCCTAGTATAAGGAAATGTTCTCTGGGACTCTATCTTTAATTCCATGTATTCAGTTTGGACGAGGTTTGTATAGGGAAGATTCCACAGCCAATTTTCTGTCCTGACCTCCAGTTGGAAAACGGAAAATCGACAACTTTGTCCTACAAAAAACTGAAATTGAACATTCCTGGTATGAGGAAATGATCTCTGGGACTCTATCTTTAATTCCATGTATTCAGTTTGGACGAGGTTTGTATAGGGAAGATTCCACAGGCAATTTCAAATGGTTTGATACAGAATGCTTTAAAGCAAGGCAAAAAACAATGAAACTCCTCAATAAATTCAGAAGAACTGAGAAAGTTACAACAGAATCCATTATATTGACATGAAGAAAACGTATGAAAAGTTATGCAAGACGAAAAACAGAAACTATTACAATAATATTAGAGCGATAGACAATAAACGATAGCAAAACTTGGTGGTCTTTGCAAGGGAGATCAGACAGTTAGATGAGGGAAGTAACTGCTGTATCTCAGCAGATGAACTCAAAACATATTTTGAAACCTCCTCAACCCCATCTGCAATATTTCACCATTTCATTTTGCACCAAATATATAAGGGATATACACATGGATACCGCATTTGTCGAAGAACTGAAAGAACAATTGAAAAGAAGTAAAATTAAATAAAGCACCAGGGGAAGATCGAGTACCCTATGAATTTTTTATTCACGCAACAGACAGTTTTTTAGAAATTCAGTGCAACAGTTTCAACAATATTTTAATGGTTTTGATGATTTCGAAACTTTTCGTTCTGGCATTATTTTTCCAATATACAAGAAGGGAGATGTAAAGGAAGTGAGCAACTATCGAGGCATCACATTTATGAACAGTGTTGGTAAATTGATGATCGGTATGATCAACCAGAGAATTGGAGAATGGGTGGAAAGAAACAATATATTAAATGAGTATCAAGCGGAATTTCGAAGAGGCTACTCGACAATGGACAATATATTTAACCTTGCAGCGATAACGAAATCAAAAATTTATGAAGGCAAGAAGGTCTATGCTTTTTTTGTCGATTTTAAAGCAGCTTTTGATCGAGTTCCAAGGGATATGCTAATATATATATTGTATGATATCGGGCTGTCCATAAAAGTCGTGAATTTTATACAAAGGATATATGAAAAAACAAGTAAGAAAAGCGTTAAGTTCGGCCGGGCCGAACTTTTTATACCCTCCACCACAAATTTCAGCCATTTTGGTGGATTAATGTGGCCACAACCTTCAAAATACCGAAAATCGGAAGGTACCGTTCTATGGGGGCTATATGATAGCGTGGACCTATACCTAAAAATTTCTGGGGGAAAGTTTTATACCCCCAACGAAGACTAAATACCAAATTTCAGCCATCTCGGTGTGATAGTGAGGCCAAAACCTTAAAAATGCCGAAAATCGGGAGATATCGTCCTATGGGGGCTATATCAAAACATGGACCTATATAAACAGTTTACGTTGGAAATGTTTCTTAGCCTCTGGAAATACAAAATACTAAGTTACAACCGATTCTGTTGTCAAATGTGACTAATACATTCAAAATATATTAAAACAAGTGAGCAAAGGCTATAGTCGGGACGGGGCCGATCATGTGATACCCTACACCACTACCCCTGTGCATAAGCTTTTCACTGGTAAATATTTATTTTAGGGAACATAATCCGACTACCACCAAACATATTTGGTTTTTAATCAAAAAATATGCCTCTTTCTCTCTGGGACCCCCATAAGCAACCAAAATTTTGTGACCATCCGATCAAAATTTCGACCTGTAGAATGGAAGAATTGGATGCAATACCGACTATTGTGGTATATCCCTTGTTTGACCACCTTCGCCAACCTACTTTAAATAACCCTACTAGAAATCGATATATTCACAAAGAATAAAATTTTGAATTTGTCTTCACATGAGTTTTTCCCCATGCCGATCCCTAAATATTATCCGACTATCACCAAAAAATTTGTGACTATCCGATCAAAATTCCAATTGGTAGCGTGATTTCAAAAAATGGAAAAATTGGATATATTATATATTATAATATATTTTGCGATATCTCGGTTGTTTGCCCACTTACGCCAACATACTTTGCGTCAATATAAAGGACATCTTTTCTTCTTCCATTGGCGGGTTTCCTTTTGGAATACTCCTACTATAAGCGGAAATATTCGCATAAGAAAAAACGTTGACTTTTCTCCAAATAAGCTTTTCGCTTATTCCGACTCCTGAATATTATCCGACCATCACCAAAACAAATAGGCTTCTTCCTCTGTGGGACCCGCATAAAATTCAAAAAACTTCGTGACGATCCGATCAAAATTGCGACCTGTAGCGTGGTTACACTAAAATGGGAAAATGGGATGAATTACCGACTATTGCGATATCTCTGCTTTTTTACCACCTACGACAACCTACATTACATCGTTGTAAAGGTGATATTTATTACTTTCCTTGTCAGGTTTTGTTTTTGATATACCTCTTAAAGAAACAGAGATATTGGCTTTGAAATAAAACGTTAACCATTCTCCAAATAAGTTTTTGCCCATTCCGACCCCTGAATATTATCCGACCATCATTAAAATCAGTAGGCTTCTTCCTCTTTGGGACCCCCATTAACCCCAAAATTTCGTGACGATCCGATCAAAATTGCGACCTGTAGCGTGATTACAAAAATATCGGAAAATGGGATGCATTATCGACTATTGGCATATCTCCGTTATTTGGTTACCTACGCCGACCTAGTTTACATAATTGTAAAGACGGGATTTTCTACTTTCATAGTCAGGCTTTGCTTTTGGAAAGTTTCCAACCAAAGCTGTGATATTCGTCAATATAACTAAAATCGGAAAAATGAAAATTGGGGTTTTATTTGTTAGTATTGTGATATCTTCGTTGTTTGATCACCTACGAGCACCAACTTTACATCATTACAAAGGTTATATTTTCTACTTTCATTGCCTCATTTGCTTTTGACGATCCGATAAAAATTGCGACCTGTAGCGTGATTACAAGGTTTAGATGGACACGGACACACATATCCAGATCGACTCAGCTCAACTCAGATCGTCGAGACATACATTTTGGTATATATAAGTATGGGTCTACGACCATTATTTCGATGCGTTACAAACTTTTTGGCCAAAACCAACTTATAATACCCTCCTCACATAGTGGTGTAGGGTATATCAAAATCTGCAGTTTGGTCAGGCCAAGAACTATCCGATTTCTTTGAAACACGGTCTGGAGTAAAACAAGGTTGCCTGCTATCTCCTATTATTTTCGCTCTTAACCTCAACGACCTGCATGATCATCTGGAAGGAGGCACTTATATAGATGACACAAATATTCGTGTATTAATGTATGCGGATTATATAGTCATTCTTGCTGAAAGTGCACCGATATTGCAACAAATGATCAACAAATTAGAATCATATTGTACATTATGGAGAATGGAGGTAAACCAAACAAAGTCTAAGATAATGGTGTTTAGGAAAGGAGGCAGACTAGCGTCGAATGAGCAGTGGGTGTATAAAAACGAACAAATAAGAATATTAAACGAATGCAAATATTTGGGTATATTGATAAAACCAACGTTTTCCTTCACTAAACACTTAAAAAAAGAGGAATCCACGAAAATATCTCTGCTCTCTACCTGGAAACATTTTATTTCAAAAGCTTCCATTAGTCTCAATGCAAAATGGAAAATGTTTTTGGCTGTATGCCGCTCAATACATAGTTACGGGGCGCAAATCTGTGCCATGCTTACTTTAGCGAAGTGGACAAAATGTATCGCTTCTTCATCAAGAAAATATTGATCCTACCGGAGTCTATACCCAATTATGTGATTTCACTTGAGACAGGATATGAACCAGAGTACATATATACGTACTCCCTGCACCTACAATATTTATCGAAAATATTATTTGATTTCGATAGTCATATGGTCTGTTCCAGTACTGCCAGAATCTACTAATTTTTATACCCTCAGCATTTATGCTAACGAGGGTATATGAAGAAAAGACAAAATTTTTTAGTTTTCCATAGAAAAAAAATTAAAAATTTTTTTTTAAACTACATGAAAGATTTTTGGTACATAGATTGGGAAAAAAATCCCATTCTTAAATCTGTTCGAGATACTAATTTTGGTTGTTGCGCGCAAAAGTTATGGCGGTTTCAATTCTGATAAAAAGAAAAAATCTTTAAAAGACTCTAATCATTATATTGAGAAACTCTCTTAATTAGGGGCTCCCTACATACTATATGTTTACTGAGGTCCCATAACTTTAGTGGAAAAGTTGTAAATTTTCGCGGAAATTAGGAAAGCATTCAAAACAATTGGTAGTTTACAACTTGTTCTAATAAAATTCAAGCTGTTTATGCATCTGAAAAATATATAAAAAATATGTACGTAATCCAAAAATCGCGAAGATTCAAATGAAACCAAAACTATTCAAATCCGTTTAGCGGTTTGCATATTATAGCAAAAAACAAAAAATATATTGAGGACATTTATAAAATTTTTGTAAGAGAAAATATTTATTAAAAATTATTTTGTGAGTTAGTTGAACAAAATGTAAGAAAAATAGGTCGGAGTTTTTCTTCTATTTTAGTTAAATATCACGCAATAAATCACATTTTTTTATTCTAATCACTTCTCGAAAACACGCTAACATCTAGCAGAAGATATGGATATCTTTCAAATTAATGTTGGGTTCCTTTAAATGGGGTATAATCTTGAAATAAAATCGTATCGGGTAATGTTCATTTTGAAATGCGTGTAAATCGCGAAATCCTCAAAATCACTTGATGCGCATGCGGTTTACCAATACAGCGAATTCTTCTCTTTTATTTGTACACATTTGCCAGGATTTACTTTGGCCGCTAAGATGTAGCATCGTCTGCAGTTTAGTGTGCAACAAACTGTATAACGCTTATATTTTGCACAAAGTGCATACACTTTTTATGCGCATCCGATTTCACTATCAACCGTGAAAAAATACATCGATCTAAACATATTTCAATAAAATCCATCAAGAACCGTGGATGTAGCATCGCACAGTATTTTTTGGATAAATCGGATACAGCTCCCATGCCACTAAATTTTTCAAACCGCTGTTTTCGCATAAACGCGAGTGATGATTCACTTTCTTCATTGAAATGGAAACGATCCACTTAAAACGCGAATTAGTCAGCGATATTTTGAAAAACATTTTTCGCAAATTTTTCAATTTTTGCAGTAGCCATTTCCGCCGTTCTAGTAGATGGATTTTTACGATCAGTGATTCATATGATCCGGATCGTCGAAAAACTAAAATATCGCGGGGTACCAGCACACTCAAAACGATATTGTAAATACTGTACCCAAAAAATAGGTTTTTTAGAAAAAATATCGCACTAAATGTTGGCTTTTGGCAGTAGATTACTCTTCTGCTGTGTGGGCTACATACTCAATATACATATCAGATTATGCGAAATCGCGAGTTCTTTAATCCTATAATTGGTTTTTCGAAATATCCGAATGCGCGTCCCAGTTACATAAAAAATACAAAAAACACCTGAAATCCGGCTTCAAAATGTCAGCATCCATAAAAGGTGGATGCAGTGGAAATTTTGGAAAGTGATACATTAGAAGTGTAATCTTCATTTTGTATTCTCCTACTTTTACTTTGGACAGATGTCCGTCCTTTGAATGGTTTATTCAGAAATCGAATAGCAATGTAAAAAACCTGTTTAGCGTCAACGTGTTTTTACCTATGTTTTTTCCTTTACGCGGTCGTAACTACCACGTAAATTAAATTTTTTTGCTAAATTTTTGAGCTTTGTACAAAAACATCTAAATTAATCCAGCAATAGTCATAGTTATTGGTAAACTACAATAGTTCGCGTATTATAATAGTGCAAACCTTGGCTTCATGGAAACTAAAAAATTTTGACTTTTCCTCATATACACTTTCATACGGGCAAAATGTGCCTCATCGAAATAATGGTTTTAGACCCCAAGTATGTTTGGACGAAATGTGTTTCAGACAATTTGGAGTCGATTGAGCAATGTCCGTCCGTCTGTCTGTCTGTCTGCCTGTCTGGCTGGCTGGAGCGCACGATAACTCTCGAACGGATGAATCGATTCGGTTCAAATGTTGGCTTTCGTAATATTTTGCCCAAACTTAGTTTAAGTTCGAAGATGGACTTTATTGGTCCACTCCTTCCGGTACCTCCCCCACAAAAGTTCGAAAATGTTCGGAAAATTTGTGCGCACGATAACTCTTGAAGGGAGTAACCGATTTGATCCATACATTGCCCATCGTAAAATGTTTACCAGACTTAGATAATGTTTCAATATAGACTCAATCGGTCTACTCCTTCGGGTTCCTCCCACACAAAATTTCGGAAAAGTTTAGTTTGGGGCCATCTCTCGAATCTCTCTGATTTTTGTTTTAGCAACTTGTATTCACTGCCCTCCATACGACGGTACAAGTTTCATTAGGCGCAAGTCCATACTTCCTGAGAAAATACCCTGAAAGTTGCAAAATACCCCTATGGCACCATGTGAGGTGGTTGGAGAGCAAGATAACTCTGGAACGGATCTGCCGATTCGGTCCAAAATTTGGCCTTAGTAATATTTTGTCCAAACATAGTTTATGTTTGAAGATAAGCCACATCGGTCCACTCCTTCAGGTACCTCCCCCACAAAAGTTCAAAAATGTTTGGAAATTTTGTTTATACGGTAACTCTTGAAGGCAGTGGCCGAATTGGACCATACTTTACACATCCTAATATATCTACTAGATATAGATCAGGTTCAAATATGGACTATATTTGTCCACCCCTTCCGGTACCTCCCACACAAAATTTCGGATATGTTCACTTTAAGACCTGCTATCGAATCACTTTGATTTTGGTTGAAGCAACTTGCATTCGCTGCCTCAATTACGATGGTAAACGTTTTTTCAGGGGCAAGTCCATACTTCTTGAGCAAACATCCCAAAGGGTGTAAAAACCCCCAATGGCACCATATGTAGTGGCTGGAGATCCACTTCCATAATGGTCAATGTAGATCCATTCCTTTTAGTATCTCCTCCGCAAATCTTTTGATCTCTAATCCTAATGAACATTTTTCTCGGTTCAAATACCCAAATTTTTTAAAAACCCCTAAATACATACGTTTTTTGGAAAAAAAATTGTTTCAATATATACAGGCTGAGGGTATATCACTGTCGGCAAAGCCGACTGATACTTTTTTACTTGTTACTATTTTTTCGATAACATAAAGGAAAAAATGTTATCGTAGTAAAAAGTAGAAGCTTCTTGCAGGTTCTGGAACAGAACAATAGATTACCACACATACTGGGAATAAAATTGGCTACCAAAAATATATCCTGGTTTAAGGAATTTAAGCAAAAACTGTCTGAGAATAACATTTATCACAACAATGTAATGCCTAACAAGACTTATTGGTTAGCTGCTGCGCAGAAATTGTTGACAGAACTGAAATTCAAAAATATAATCGAACATATTGAAAAAGCGGAATGTAGTCGAACCCGAATATATAAATACCTCAATTTTAGCATTGGTCCTCTTTATTGTAATGAGAAATATAACCAAGAGCAAATTTAATTTATAATGAAGGCCAGAGGTGGATTATTAAGGCTGAATTTTAATACTTGGAGGTCAGAGGAGGAACAAAGGTGTTCGTTATGCAATACTGGAGAAATAGAAACAGTAGAGCACTTCATAGGACGTTGTCCAGTTTTAAAAAATATGCGTATCAGACATTTACAACAACCCCTATTGTCGAACTCAAAAGTTAAATATTAGCGTACATCTTGATAAACATTATCATATAACCACTCATCTATGCAGCAGACGGTTTATAAAGCCATGCTGTAAATATTATTTATTCAAACATTGAAATATATTTATTTCTTTCTTCGATGTTAGAAACAAAAACTATTTTCCACAAAGACTTCTTCATATCAATGACATGTTAACTCCTCTAAGTCCGAACAAGGTGCCGCACACTAAAACACCGCTTATAGAGGCGGTACAACATTCGTTGAGATGGCGAGGTATTTTGATAAGTTTGAAAAAAAAAAAATCCCTAATAAACATGTGTTTTTTCAAAAACAAAAGATTAAAAGAGATTCTCCTTTTTCAATAAATTTCCAGCGGCCTCAAACCTATTTACAACAGTTCTACTTTTTGCGAGAAAATATGCATTTAGAGAAATGATATGGAAACATGCAAATTGAAAATCTTACGAGTTTTCATTCATGTTTTCCAAAATATTCAATCAATTGTGAAAAATATTAGTTGTTTTTAAATTCCAATAATTTATAGACATTTCCTTACTTTGTTTACATATACCGATGACACTAACATTATAAACAAAACAAAAAATTGTATGTAGTTGTTGTTGTTGAGTTGTATTTGTTGTAGTATTTACTTTACCTTGTTTTATCTTCCATGACTTTAATCCTTAAATTAATAGAGGCTTTGTTGGTGTTGTCGATAAAATCCGTAAAATTAAAATGATTATAATTTCGGTAATAAACGAAATTTGTCGGTGAGTTAGCAATTAAAATAAAGTTGTCGCTAAGTGCTACGGAAACGTTTTAATTCTACCGATTTTTGTCGGTAACCAAAAAATGCCCTAGAGAATCCCACTACTGGTGTGGAGTATCACATACCAATTAAGTGGGTGATACTATACAACATCAAATGTATCGGGGTTCTTATTATTTATTAATCTTATATATACAAAACTTCTTATATATCTTAAACTATAAAACCAAAAATATATTTCATCATTCTAACAATTTTGTTTTTCTAATAATAAATTCCTCCGCCAATATTGAAGTGAACAGTCAACTCGGACCTATTCATAAAAACCCGTTGATTTTTTCCTGCTTCTCCTGTTGTTTATTGTATTGCGATTTTTATGCTTTCTTTTTACAAAATATTAAACTAAAATGAAAAACCAATAGCATTGCAATATACAAAAAACGAAGTCCGCATGGTTTGAATTGTTGTGTTGTTGAGAGTTTGATTTGTTTTGCAATTTTTTCATGATTTCAATGCCTTTTTCACTGGCGGATATTGTGCACTTTTATGCTCAATCAACAATGTTCTGTTTTGTGTTTTTTCGCTGTTGCTCTTCCACCCACCACAAAACATCTTCACTGAAGTGGTCTATGGAAAATTCAATGAACCTGGTTAATGCCGAGCAACCGAATGAAAAAAAAAAGAGACGAAAGGCCAACCAACGGAATTGTATTGAATGGCAACGACGGATTAAATGTACAAAACTCGTGTGAATGTTGAAGTATTAGACAAAGAAATCAGTCGATAGATTGATATATATGAACAAAAAACAAAAAAAAAAACTATAATTTAATGGTGGATAATAGTTTTAGTTTTTCTTTCAGATGATGGTAAATATTTAAAGCAATTTCCTATTTTTTACTGCATGACTGGTGTGATAAATGAAATTGTAGATAAAACAGTAATGGAAGTCCACTATGGGTGATTTTATAAAACCAACACCAATTACTGTATTGTACAAATTTCGCATAATGTCTCTTTTATGACGACGAAATCCAAAGTTTCCATAATTCTGCAGCTCTTTATAGACCACACAAAACAAATATCGCTTATAAAGACATATCGGTTATAACCACCAATTCTGTCTGTCCCCTGACTGTCGTTATAAGATATTTCGTACTTTTTTAAGTGTCTCTATCATGTAGAATACATAAAAAATAAATCAAATATAATTGAAAACCCATAGAAGTTCAACCATCAAGACTTTTAATAAAAATGAGATAAAGGTTTTCCTTTTACAAGACTTAATCATGGCGAATCCTTTTTGTATTTTTTTTCTTTTTGTAGTTTGTAAAACCACTGTTTACCGGCTTCTCCTACTAATGAAATTTTTCATTAGCTTTAATAGGTGTTCTATTGTATAGAGAAGGACTAAACAAGCTTTCTGTGGTTTAAGGTTGATCTCAAGAGGCTTTTTGTTGTCGAAAGAAAAACTCAGGAGCTCTACTCTTCTTTATCGAAGACCGCAAGCAGTCTCCTTTGGTGTATAGAAGACCACAAGAGGTCAACAAAAGGCGTCAAGAATTTTTCTTTTGACAATAGTTGACCATATAATGAGGTCGTCTTTTGTCAACAGAAAATCTCAAAGGCTATTCTGCTGTGCTTAGAAACAATCAAGAGGTTTTTTGTTGTCAAAAGACAACCTCAAAAGTTCTTCTGTTGTCCGCATAAAACCTTAAGAGGTATGTTGTTTTTTCGTAATATTTATATTTTTTACCCACAAATGAACTGTTTTGTAGGATTGAGGGTGGGGGCAGCTGCCCATCCCTAGCTATTCCTGGCTGCGCCCATGCTTCAAGCGGTCTTCTTTGGTCTATAGAAGACCGCAAGAAGCCTTCTCTTGTTTATAAATGATCACAAGAAAGCTTCTCTAGTCTATAGAAGGCCTTAAGACGTTTCTTTTGTCTATAGCAGACCTCAAAAGGTTTTTTTTTTGTCTACAGAAAACTTCAAGAGGTCTACTCTTGTTTATGGAAGACCTCAAGAGGTTTATTTTGTCTACAGAAGACATCAAAGAGTCTTCTGTTTTCCTTTTAAAGATCTCAAGAGGTCTTCTCTTGTATATGGAAGATCCCGAGAGCCTTTCTCTTGTTTATACAAGACCTCAAGAGGCCTCATCTTTTTAAGGATACCTCAAAAGATTTTTACGGGTACATCAAGCGGTTTCCTATTGTCTAAAGAAGACAACGAGAGACCTTCTCTTGTCTATAGAAGACCTCAAGAGGGCTTCTCTTGCCTACAGAATACCTCAAGAGGTTTTATTATGTCTATTGAAGACCTTACGAGGACTCATCTTGCCTATGGAAGACATAAATTGGTCTCTTCTTGGGTACAAAAGACCTTAAGAGGCCTTGCCTTGTTTATAGCTGTCTAAAGGATAACTCAAGCGGATTTCTGTTGTCTGTAGAAGACCGCAAGAGGCATTGTATTGCCTATTGAAAACATCAACAGGTCTTTTGTTTTCCATAGAAGACATCAAGTGGTCTTCTATTGTCTTTAGAAAATCTCAGAGGCCTTCTCCGCTTATAGAATGCTTATAGAATCCACTGTTGTTCAGGGAAGACCTCAAGATATATTCACTTGCCTATAGAAGAACTCAGGAATTTTCTCTTGTCAATAGTTTTCTATTGGAGACTTAATAAGTTTCCTATGGTCTTCATCTTGTCTATAAAATACCTCAAAAGACCTTCTCTTGTCTATAGAGGCTTTCTCTTGTCTATAAAAGTCCTCAAAAGGCATTCCATAGGACAATAGAAGACCTCATGAGGTCTTGTGATATCTATAGAAGAACACAAGAAGTTTTATCATGTCAATAGTTGCATGATGGAGTTTTTTGGTGTCTATAGAAGATCTCAAGAGATCTTCTGTTGTCTATAGAAGACCCACAAAACTCTTCTGTTATCCTAGACCTCAAAAGGTATTCTGTTGGCCATAGAAAAACGCAAGTGGTATTCTCTCGTCTATAGAAGACGTCAAGAGGGCTTCTCTTGTCTATAGAAGACTTATGAGGCCTTCTGATGTCCATAGAAGAACTCAGGAACTTTCTTTTCTAAATAGTTGTCTATTGGAGACCTTTATAAGTTGTCTGTTATCGAGAAGATGTCGTCTAGAAGATCTGAAGGGGTCTTCTGTTATCCATAGAACCCTTAAGAGGTCTTCTGCTCCCCAAAGGAGACCTCAAAAGTTCTTCTATTGCCTATAGAAGACTTCAAGCGGTCTTCTGTTGTCTACAGAAAATCTCAAACTGGTTTCTACTATCCATAGATGTCCTTAAAGGGACTTATGTTGTCGAAAGAAGATCCCAATAGGTCTTTTGTTGTCCGCAAAGAGAACTTCAAAAGGTCTTCTGTTGTCCATAGAAGACCTCCAGAAGTTTTCTGTTATCCATAGGAGACCCCAAGAAGAAAACCTCAAGTGATATTCTCTCGTCTATAAAAGACCTCAAGAAGGCTTTTCTTGTTTATAGAAGACTTCAAGACGTCTTCTCTTGTCTATAGATCTTCTAATGTCCATAAAAGAAATCAGGAAGTTTTCTCTTGTCAATAGTTGTCTATTGGAGACCTTAATAAGTTTTGTGTTGTCAAGAAGATGTCGTCTAGAAGATCTGAAGTGGTGTTCTGTTATCCATAGAAGCCCTAAAGTGGTCTTCTGCTCTCCAAAGGAGACCTCAAAAGCTCTTCTGTTGTCTATAGAAGACTTCAAGCAGTCTCCTGCTGTCTATAGGAAATCTCAAAATGTTTTCCGCTATCCATAGGCGTCCTCAAAGGGTCTTCTGTTGTCGAAAGAAAAGCCCAATATATCTTCTGTTGTCCTTAGAAAACCTCAAGAAGTCTTCTGTTATCCATAAAAGATCTCAATAGGTATTGTGTTGACAGAAGAAAATCCAAAAATAGAAATTCTCTCAGCTATACGGATGTACAAATGTCAAAATGTCTTCTCTTACCTATAGAAGACCCCAAGAGGTTTTTATTGTTTATAGAAGACCTCAACAAATCCTCTCTTGTCGATAGAAGAGCACAAGAGGCCTTCTCTTGTCTATAGAAAACGTAGTGCGATTCTCTAACTCATTTTTTGAGTTACCGACAAATATCGGTAAAATTAAAACGCAAAATTATGAATGAAAAGTTCAAATAAAAGTTGACAAGACTGTTGCTATCGGTAGAACTTTACGACTACTTTCTTTTGGTCGCTAACTTACCGAAAAATATGGTTAATTACCGAATTTATAATGATTTTAATTTTACCGATTTTTGTCGGTAACTCAAAAAATGTGTTAGAGAATCGCACCACAGGTCTTCAGTTTTCCATAGACGACTCCAAGAAGACTTTTCTTGTCTAAAAGAGACCTCAGAAGGTCTTCTCTTGTCTATAGAATATATGAAAAGGCCTTCTCCTGTCTATAAAAGATATTAACATGTATTCTGTTGTCCATAGAAGACGAAAAGAGATCTTCTGTTGTACGTAGATGACTTAAAAAGGTCTTCTGTTGTCCATAGGATACCTCAAGAGTTTTTCGGTTGTCTATATCTGACCTTAATAAGTTTTCTCTTGTCTATAGAAGATCTCAAGGGATCTTCTGTTGTCCATAGAGACCCTCAAGAGGTCTTCTGTTGTCCAAACGAAATCACAAGACTCATCTGTTGTCCATTGGGACCTCCAAAAATCTTCTGTTGTCCATAGAAGATCACAAGAGTTCTTCTGTTGTGTGCCTTATGAGGCGATCTGTTGTCTATAGAAGAACTCAGGAAGTTTTCTCTTGTTTATCGTAGACCACAAGAGGTCTTCTTTAGCCCATACAAGACCTTAAGAATTCTCCGATTTTTAACAATACTTCAAGAAGTCTTGGCTTGCCTATGGAAGATCTCAATGGGTCTTCTCTTCTATACAGAAGACCTCAAGAGGGATTCTCTTGTCTATAGATGTACTAAGTCAAATCCATTTCATCTACACATTTAAAACCTGTGGGAATTCTACTAATGACTAAACAGCGGAATCCTATTGAAATGAATATATGGTTAGGATGGTCGTAGAGAGAAATCTGACTAGACAGAAACTCGTTTTATAACAAAATAAAACGATTTAGGCCCAGCAATTTTTGCATATCGTGCATATTTTTACATACTTTTAAATATTTGCATAAAATGAGATTATGCAAAACCAAATGCAAAAATATATACAAGGATTTTGTGGTCTAAATATATCACCGAAATGGCTGAAATATAGTATTAAGTCTTCGTTAGGGGTATGAAACTTTACACCTGAAATGTGTCCGCATGGGTCCACGTCTTCATATAGCCGCCATAGAACAGTACCCCCGATTTCCGATATTTTGAAGGTTGTGGCCTCAACATCACACTTAAATGGCTGACATTTTCTATAAAGTCTTCATTGGGAGTATAAAACTTTCCACCTGAAATTTGTCAGTATAGGTCCATGTCTTCATATAGCCGCCGTAGAACGGTACCTCCGGACTTCTGGTATTTAGAAGGTTGTGGCCTCAATATCCCTCCAAAATAGGTGAAATTTGGTACTAAATCTTCTTTGGGGGTATACAACTTTCCATCTGAAATTTGTCCATATAGGTCCACGTCTTCATATAGCCCCCATAGAATGGTACCTCCGGACTTCTGGTATTTAGAGATTGTGGCCTCAATATCCCTTCGAAATGTGTGAAATTTGGTATTAAGTCTTCCTTGGGGTTACGCAACTTTCCACCTGAATTTTGTCAGTTTAGGTTCAGGGCTTCATATAGCCCCTATAGAACGATACCTCCGATTTTCGGCATTTTGAAGGTTGAGGCTGTGGTTATACATTTCTCTATTTTATTGACTTGCCTGAAAAGAATTTTAAACAGAAAAATTGTACATACAAACATTTTTGTACTTGTTATTGAAATATTTGTTGCATAAGAAAATATGTAAAATGCATAAATTTTGAATATACAAAATTTTATGAATTGTGTACAATTTTCCATATGTCATATGTTTCGATTGCAATTTAATCAGAATATAATACCCTTTTCCACATTGTGGTATAGGGTATAAATATGCCCAGTACCAAAATTTGACATGAACCGTACCAAAAATAGGGGTTGCATAAAATTCCGCTGTCTAGTTATGACATACTAAACCATTTTGATTTCAGTATGTATCAATAAATTTTAGGTTAAAAAGTGCAACACACTTTTATAATGATTGCCATTAAATAAATCCATAGCCCCTCTGTATTAACAAATAATTTCACAACAGCAATTACATTTCGCTGCATTTATAAATATTATCGATTTGGGATTGCCGATTTATTTTTCACATATTTTATGACATTTAATTAACCAATATGTCATTTGCTTTTTTTGCCTGAACCTGAACAAAAACGAAAATTCACATTTCACTCCATAGCAATCGAAAGCCCTGCCATGTGACAAAGTATTCCAATTTCAGGCATTGGTAAAAAAGCAAAAAAAAAAAAAAAAACGCCAACAACAAAAACCATAAAAATATCCAATTATTTGCAATCTCGCGTATTTGTCACTTCAATTTAACCTAAATTTAAATCAATTTTCTTGATTTATGGCTACAAAAACGAAACACTCCATTTGAATTGCATTGTAGTTCTTATTGTTGTTGTTAGAGCAGCCATAGTAATGTTACCACAAAATACACTAACACACACACACATACATCCATGAACGTACACACTGAGGAACCAACTTCCAAAACACTCATTCGAATAACGAACACAAAGCGGATTTGGTAAATGTGATTCTTACTTACTTATTTCACTAGCAGTTCATTTGAAGACGATGGTAATAGTTTCGCAACCACGGATATCATGCAGTGCAACACAGTGGAAGAGTATTACTGAATAAAGATGTAAAGATTTTTCCAAAAAACGTATCTCATAATTTTTGCATTGATGGATGTTTTTTGGAAAATACACGGAATATTGGGCTCAACTTTCTCATTTGTCCCGACAACATATCAGCACAAACCGTCCGAATAGAAAACTGCTTCAGTTGCCCTTTCTGGGTTACGTTACATAGTAGGGTAGGTTGGAAAAAAAATAATATATCGAACTGAAGTTATTGTCAATGCATCATAGTGACCTAAAAAAAGATATTGAAGTCCTAGGCCCACGTAACGTATCCGCCTGAATTGAGGGATTTTACTGTTACCAGCACATTGCTCAAATTTGTTGTAATCCGGTGCCAGGAATTCTTTTTGCATAGTAAACCTTCCCGAGAAAAATTTTCAGTATTTGTCCCTGATTTGAAATACTCCTAATATGAATTGCTAGCAAAGTACCTGCTACTTCGTATGCACAATGGGAATAAAAAAATTGTAAATATGGAAATAGTGAGCACTGAGCATTTTGTTGTACAAATACCTACTTTAATTATACATATTTTAATTTGAGAAACACTGACACGGTTTGTGTGTTTTGTTGTTATGTTAACGTCGATGTAATTCATCGACACATAACAGTTGAGAAGGTTTGTCTTGTTTTGCAAACACCTTCGTTGGGGTTGTGTGTGGTTGCCAAAGAAAAAGTTCTCATTGAAGTTTTCTCTTTGGTCACCCGTATACTGCGAACTGACGATAGATGTTTGGGTATAAAAAGCTTTTTGTTGAAGAAGTTATTGAAAAATAACTTCGGCGTAGAATATCCACAAACAAGAAAATAGTCTTCCCTGCCTTTCCCTTTTGGAGAGCAATGCCAAACTTTCTCCACAAATAAATTAGTAAAATATTAAAACAACAACAATGGGATTAAGCCAGACTATTTTGAATAAACAATATTTTAATTAATATTTCAGTTTCCTTTGAGTATTGCTCGCAAGCATTTAGTTCGAATGTCAAAAAAAAAATGCCGTATTTCAAATTAGGGGTTTTCCTAATAAACATACTAAAACGTTAAGAATAACAAACAATTTTGTTGAAATGATACTTGAATTCAGTAAATAATTTAGAAACCGCATTCGCGTTCACATGAAACCATTGGTACCACATTCAATTCAATTCTTCAAACCCACTACCATATCTAAAATGTTTAACTATTAGCCCTACAAACCCAACACCAAATTGAGTATCATTTAGTATATTTCATAGCCTTATAGGAGATATTACCAATAACGCCTCTATAGCTCAGCCACAGCGACATTCTCACCACATTTCAGAATTTTAACGCATCTTAAAGGAATTCAAATTTTGTATTTTTCGTACACATAGCTTAAAAATTACCTCCTTATATCAATCCTATAGATGTACCAAATTATAGTACCCCAAAATCAATTTCTATACTCTAAAGACACATAACTAAGAATTTCCGAAACTTCCTCGCAATATTTCAAAATTTCGGCTTAGGGAACCCCTTTTAACAATAACAAATTGCACCAACTTCTGTGGCATTTAGTGTCTTTCATAGATTTTTTTTAAACCACACCCACACTAACAGTGACTGTAAGACCAACTTTTAGTATTCCAGTTGTGTCTTACTTACTTACTTAGCTGGCCCATTACAGAACATTTGTTCCATAGACCGAACTAAGAAAGGATCTCCAATTCTCTCTGTATAGTGTTTCGCTTTTTTGGAATATCGCGCCTTTTCATGTCTTCATCCACTTGTTTGCGCCATCTATTCTTTGGCCTGCCAATTCTGCGTGCACCGCCATGTAGCTCGAATTTATACGCCTTTTTAGCGGGTTCATCATCGCTCATTCTTATTATATGGCCTAGCCAACGCAATCGCTGCATCTCGATACGTTTAACTATATTGATGTCGTTGTATAGCAGATACAGCTCGTGGTTCATACGACGTCGATATTCACCGTCAACGTAGATCGGTCCGTTGATCTTTCGAAGAATTTTTCTCTCAAACACGCCAAGCAAAGATATCTGATATTAATTTTTTATAATGAAAACTCAACACTGAAAGCCTAATACATATGACAGGTCTTAAGTAACATCAAAGGAATGTAGTCTGCTTGTTTCTATTATTTGAACCCACTGTAAAGAGTCACCTAATACGCGCAATAAATATGCTCTGCCAACTGCAATAAAATTATTCCACCAAAAACCCTCAAATACCAATGCGTTAGTATTATGCACACAAAACCCCTTATTCGAACATGATGTATATACATACATAATATGTATGTATGTACAGAATATAGCTTAAGAAATGTTTAATACATACCATACATTTATTTCTATGTCGAAGAATTTTGGTGGCCAAAAACTGTTGAGGTATTGATAAAAGTTTTCAAATATATTAATTTTACGAGAGGACCATAAATGTTTATATACCTAGCTACTTAGATGGGTCTGTTTGCGCATAGATCATCAAATTTCCACCTTACCCAATCTCTTGTAATATGGACAGGAAAGAAAACTAATGATTGAATCATGGTAGCCCGACCGAACTACACGACTTTCTAGTTTGTCAGGTATAAAACCGCATTGAAATCGTCTTATTGTCTCATTCGCGCTTCTCCATTTCGATCTTTTTTCTACGGAAAATTCGTTTCTCCTCTCTTCGTTTCTATATTTTTGCAACCGTAGTAGACAGATTAGGTAGTAGACAGGATTAGGTTTTTCATATAGCTCCTGTACATCGGGATGTACCGATTTTAAGTATTTTGAGGATTTTAGCGACTTTTTTGAGTGAACCATCCGTAATTTGACATTTGATGTTGACAAATCTTCTACACCAAAATTTGGCAATTTCTATGAACTGCTACTGACAAATTCAGATGTAATTTCATTTTTAAATAATATTATGAAATCTAAAAGATTTTGTGGAGACTTCGCTATTGTTTGGCACTTAAGCCTTCCCATATGTACAATTCCGTTTATATTCTAACCTCTTCTCTAAAATTTACAACAGTTCATTGATCAATAAAAAATAATGAAAAATTTCGAAAAGAAAAAAAAAATAACTTTGAAATTATGAACAAAATCGTTGGGAGTTATGTCCGTGTTTTTTGTTTGTACCCAACGAATTTTGGGAATTATGTCCGTGGGTGTTACGTCCGGGCACCGTTTTTTTATTGTTTGTTTTTAATAAAATTTATGAAATTGCACCCTAATTTGTCTTCGTTTTCTTAATAATAACTTTCGAAAATACACCCCAATTTATTGTTTCTGTTAAACACTGGATTTCATTTGGGCCTTAAACATGTGCAAAAAGGCCCCAATGAAAAATGCAATTACACCCCAATATTATTTAGACCCCGATTTGATTTTCAAATTTTCGATTAACTTATTGCGCAGACAAATTGGCCCCAACAGCTGAATGAAAAAAGGTCCCAGAAAGACGAAAATATGCCCCCACAAGCTTTGTTGTTGTTTTCCATATACCTATTTGGGGCATATTTTCAATTTGGGGCGTTATTTCATGGGGCCTTATTTCTGTACGCCTAAAATGGCTATTGTGAAAGATAACTCTAAAACTTTTTCATAAACTTATCTTAGTATAACGTAATATAATATTTCTAGTTATTTATGAAGAAGTTTGGTTACTAAAAATGTTTGGTATACATATCGCTCATTTAATCAAAGGGTGACACATCTCAAAAAAATACAGTTTCGAGAAAAACGAGTTTTAATTTGCGATAGAAATTTGACTTCTCAACATAAAAAGATTATTACACAAAAATTAAAACAACTACTTGGACCATATTTTGTAAACAGCTAGTCAGTTATCAGTGCTTAATTTCTGTGCAAGATCAAACATGATTTGAACAGTTTGGTGGTTTATAAACGGTTTTTTCAGTTATGGAATAAATGAGCGATATGTCAACGATTTGGTATAGCCCCATATCTTTACCTACAGATTTTAAAGCTAATTCATGATACAAAATCAAAATATTTCATATACGTCAAAATTATTGTGATTGTTTTGGTTTTGTTGTTTTATTGGGTCAGTGCCTGAGAGTATATCACCGTCAGCACAGCTGACTGATACTTTCTTACTTGTTTGTACAATTTTCGAACCGAGATTGCTGTAATTTAATATTGTGGTTTGCCAGAGGATATAAAAGTTCAATTCGGAAATTTGCAAATATTGGTCCATGTTTTGGAAAACAACAACGATGACGCCCCATACGAGCTCTGTTAAACTGATTATCATCAATAAAGATATTCTGCTCCTGCAATGAATAACAGGAAGAGCTTACTGCGTTAATAAACAAAAAGTAACTAATTGTTCCTATTTACTTCCATACAGTGTGTGGTCGAGGGTATAAAAAGCTCGGTCCGGCCGAACTTAACGCCGTTCTTACTTGTTTATATTACAACTGATAATATTTTCAACATTCGTTTTAAGGCCGTATGACTCTCAAACTCACCGAAAATTGGCTGATAATGAAAAAATAAAATTATTTAAGTAGTTGTATTAAAATGATGGCTTACACTGAAAGAAAAATGCTTCGTTGTATCAATGATCGGGTTTCATTGATTATTTTTCATTGATGCTATGAAACGTTCGATTAATATAATGAAATGTTACATTCATGCAATGAAACTTTACGTTATTTAAAATTCAATGATTTTTGGTTTCATTGTATAAACGAAACGGATTTCATTGATGCAAAGAAACTTTTAATTTCTACAAATTTAAAAAAATATGTATGTTTTGAATTCAAATTAAATAGAATGGGCTAAAAACACTAGTACGCAAACATCTTTTTAAAAGAATGGTGAACAATTTATATATTCGATGTGTTTGGATTGCTTTAAAAATGAATGAGACAGTTTCATTAATAAATGAAAGAGTTTCAATAAATAAATGAAACATTTTTGAAATTCTTTTTTGCGTTTTGTATTCTTCGTAAATCTGTTAAGTTATAAAATTTGTCTTCTAATTATTTTGTCTTTATTAAACAAATTAGATTTTTGACAATCATAAAAAAAAACACATTTATATATTGGCTACATACATACATATGTATAGAATCACATACATAAATATATATGCATGAATATTTGCCACAACTAGCAGAAACGTCATCAACTGCACATAAATTCGCTACCGTAGCCGATTGGCGTTGGTATACATAAATATGTATCCACATTAAAAATAATGCTCTTCTCAGTTCTTTGTTATTCTTTGTATTGTCGTTCATTGAATTCCATTTGTGGTTGTGTGTGAGTATTTAACAAGCAGAAAAAACACGTGTTGGCAAAACAACCACCGCTTTCTTAGCTACATCAAACGATGTTCAAGAACATTGTTTTAGTTTGCGCTAAACCACATTCAAGTGTGGATGAAAAAAAAAAGTTATTTTACGTCTGGTGATTTCATCTTTAAAAACTGTGTCGTGTTTAACATGAAAAGAAAATTTAAATATAATTTTTAGGGGTTCAGATGTTCTTTTATGTGAATTTTCGTTTATATTTTTCTTGTAATGGAAGCATTCAATAGAAAATCTAAAGATGAGTGGAATGGCGGAGAAACTGTTGCCATTGGCCAAAGAAGCATATCTCACTTAGAAAAAGAAAATGTTGTATTGTTGTATAGTTTTCTGTCCAACGGCGAAAGTTAAAGGTAAGTTAATGTTTAGAAAGAAAACCAGATAAATTACTAAAAATTGTTTTATGGTTTTCAATTTAGCTTACAGAAGACAACGCTCGAAAGGATAATTAACTTCGCTGAAAGTAAGTATAAAGTGTTTCATAATGTGAAATGAAAATTCAAATATTGGTTAAATAATTTTTTGTAGTTTTTATGTGTTCGTTTATTTACTTTTTTAATTTTGGTTTATAGTTGCAATGGAGATAAAAAATAGAAAATCCAATGATCAGTGGAATTACGGAGACTGTCCGTGGCCAATAAATCACTACTCCCTTAAGAAAAAAATGTTGTACCCTAACATCGTGGACGTACACAGGGGATGACTCAGCGGCAAAAGTTGGAGGTAAGTTATTGTTTAGAAAATCAGTCAATTTGTTAGCAATTTGTTTATTGTTTAAATTTTACTTACAGATGACAACGCCCAATAATATCATTTATGTGGTTAATACCTGAGGTATCAATCAGGGTTTCGGAGTCGAGTAATTATGCTGGAGTCGGAGTCTGAGTCTGAGTCGAAAAAAAAACTCGACTCCGACTCCAGGCAAATTTTGTCGTACATTTACTATATTTATTTTATTCTTAGTCCCAATTTACATTAGGCGAGTTTACTTGCGGCAATTGTCGGAGTCGAACTAAAAATGGCTCGACTCCAAAACCCTGGTATTAATTATGACTTGTTGCATTAATGGTCAAAACTAATTGCATAAAATGAAATAAATATATTTAACATTGACTTCATTTTTGTTCATTACGTGAGTATGAAATGACTTCATAACATGAATGAAATCCTACGTTGTATCAATGAAATTTGTCATTGATTGTGAACCAACGTAAAGCTTTATTGCATAAATGAAGAAGTGTCATTACAACAATGAAAGTATTTCATTGCACTAATGAAAAAGTTTCATTGCATTAATGAAAAAGTTTAATTGCATTAATGAAAAAGTTTAATTGCATTAATGAACAATTTCGTTAATTTTACTTCAATGAAACTTTTTTCATTTATTCAATGAAGCTCTACGTTGGTTCAAAATCAATGACAAATTTCATTGATACAACGTTGGATTTCATTCATATTACGTAGCTTTTTCTTTCAGTGTATACAATGAATACGCACCAATATAAGTTTGGCCTCAACTTCTTTTTGAGGTAATTTGGTAATTGTCCATGTTTAATGATTTTTTTGCAGTTCGTGATTCGTAATTCTTGTCAAAGACTTCGTTTGGCACTTATCTGTTTGGTGAGGTATTTCACAAGTTTAACTGCGGGAATATCATTTTCAAAAATTGCTTTCAACATTGGTGATACACCAGTGGCCTTCAGTACTACAGACAACTCCAAGATTTAGATCTGGCCACTTCTGACTGTCACTTGTTTTGTAGAATGCAGTAACTTGATTCCAACAGACAGACGAACGGACGTCGTTGCATCGATTTAGAGTTTTACACTGATCAAGATATGTTTTAAATAGTCTCCGATGAATATTTCGATGTTTTGTAAACAGAGTGACAAAGTAAATATGTGTACCCTGCTTCTTATTGTGGTAGGTATAAACAGTGCAACAAAATTATTTTTTTTTTAATTATGCGAAAAACCGAGAAGATTATGAAAGTAGAGCTAAAAATATGAGTCACGTGTATCGACGTTTTTAAAAATTACATCGGAAAGTTTACATCGGTAAGTAACCGCCCATTTCTAGTTTTTTCGAAATATTCGAGTTAAGATATCTTTGAATTCTTTAGGTATATAGTGTCTTTGGCAACTTTACAGGGGAGGAAGTGAGCCATATATAACAACCTAATTTAAATTAAAATTACTAAAAATACGCAATTTTACAAAGTCCGATCTGGGTTTTCTATACTTTTCAAATATATATTCACCACAAATATTTCAAAGGCTGTTTAAATGGAGCGCACAACATCTTCTGTACGAATTTATAACGAAAAACCATCAATAAGATATTTATAGTGTCCAATCACAACGACAATCTAGATACAATTTTTAAAATATGGCCCTAAACCCTATATCAAAAACGAGGGCTGCTAAGAATGTGAAATTTGATTTGGAACATTTTTTTTAACAATATCCCCAAAAAGTGAAGTGAAGTGATCAAGTACGGAATTATGTAGAATTAACAGTCCAAAATTAACACAACTAATTTCATCCTAAAATGTATAAATTTGTAATCTAAAGCCGGTCTTGACCGGCTTTAACATGGCAAAGCCCAGGATTTATCTTGGTCCCTCTTTCATCTCAAGTGGACACTGACCTCCCCGTGGTGTCACCTGGGGAACTGCCTTTAAAAGCCGTTAAAGGTAGTGAGCTAACTTGTGCCGCGCGTTCACCCATAAGAACGTTAAAAACTTGGGTTTGGGCGTCGGGTTAGTAACCCTCCCCTAGAAAAAACATCCTACTATGAAAAAACGAAAGAAAAGAAAAACAAACCCCTCTAAAGTTGACGAACCCCGCAAGCGTTTTAAGGACCATGATCTGCGAATCTGCACCTGGAATGTTCGCACTCTTTAGAGAGAAGGTGCAGTCTTCGCATTGGCAGACGTACTTGAAAAGTACAAGGCCGATATTACTGCCATACAGGAAATACGATGGATTGGGAAAGGCGTCACAACAACACCTAAAGGTGACGCACTGTATTATAGCTGCCATGACGTAAAGCATGAGTTTGGTTGCGGAATCGTAGTTAGTCGGAGACTAAAACATCTGGTATCCAGCTTCACCCCAGTGAATGAAAGACTTGCTGCAATTCGAATAAAAGCTAAATTCTTCAACATCAGCTTTATTTGCGCTCATGCTCCCACTGAAGAAAAGGACGAACAGACCAAAGATATATTTTACGAGCGCTTAGAAGAAACATACGACCGTTGCCCTGCCCATGACATTAAAATCATTCTAGGCGATTTTAATGCCAAAATTGGAAAGGAGAATATCTTTGGCCCAACAGTCGGGAAATTCAGTCTCCACAGTGAAACATCTGACAATGGTATGAGGCTGATAGACTTTGCAGCTGCAAAAAACATGGTAGTTAGCAGTACCAGATTTAATCATCTCGATATTCATAAGGGCACCTGGCTGTCTCCAGATCAAAGAACAAGTAATCAAATTGATCATGTTGTAATAGATGGAAGACATTCATCCAGCGTGTTGGATGTACGATCGTTCCGAGGCGCAAACATTGATTCGGACCACTACCTTGTTGCAGCAAAGGTACGTACCCGTCTAAACGTTGCAAATAAAGCACGAACAGACACAACGCGGAAGTTGGACATCGATAGGCTGCAAACACAACAGATAGCCACAGCATATTCCACTCAACTAGCCCAATTGCTTAACGCGAGCACTCCTTGTCCCGATAACATAACAGCACAATGGCAACATATTGCCCACTCCATGCAAACAGCCGCAAAATCCATACTTGGATTCCAGAGACCTCCACAAAGGAATTCATGGTATGACCAGGAGTGTCGTGCTGCTACCGAAGAGAAAAATGCGGCATATAGAGCTACTTTACAATCAGTAGCAACGCGTAGCGCACGAGAGAGATATCGGGAGAAAAGGAGAGAAGAGAAACGTCTTTTCCGCAAGAAAAAGAGAGAAATGGAAAAGCGGGAGTGTGAAAAAATCGAGATGTACAGGAGCCAGAATGAAGTCCGAAAATTCTACCAAAGAGTGAAACATCAAACAGATGGCTTTGGTACAGGCACATCCTCCTGTAGAGACCAGCAAGGTAATCTGGTAACAGATACAGACAGCGTGCTCAGGATATGGAAGGAACATTTCTCCAATCTGCTGGTATCCAATAGTAGCGAAGACGATGATACCACAGATCCAATCCCAGAAGATGGTATAGAATGTATACCGCCCGGCCAAGATGAGGTAAAAATAGCAATCAACCGACTGAAGAATAATAAAGCAGCAGGAGCCGATGGCTTACCAGCCGAGCTGTTTAAAACCGGAGGCGACGCGCTGATAAGGTGTATGCATCAGCTAGTTAGCACCATCTGGCAGGAAGAACGCGTACCCGTCGATTGGAACCTGAGCATCCTATGTCCCGTCCACAAGAAAGGAGATAAGACTGTATGCTCCAACTATAGGGGCATAAGTCTTCTCCCTATTGCCTATAAGATAGTGTCAGGGATATAGTGCGAACGACTAAAGCCAATGGTCAACGAAATAATTGGACCATACCAATGTGGCTTTAGACCTGGCAAGTCCACCATTGACCAGATATTTACCCTGCGGCAAATCCTAGAAAAGACCCAAGAGATGCAGATCGACACATTTCACCTTTTTGTCGATTATAAAGCAGCATTCGACAGTCCCCTCCGATCAAAGGTATTCCACGCAATGTCTGAATTTGGTATCCCCGCAAAGCTCATCCGGCTTTGTAAGATGACTTTAACTGATACTAGGTCCTCAGTTAAAATTGGAAAGAACCTCTCCGAAGAATTTTGTACCAAAAGAGGTTTCAGACAAGGAGACAGCCTTTCGTGTGACCTATTCAACATTTTGCTGGAAAAGGTAATACGAGATGCAAATGTCAAAAGAAATGGCACCATTTACACCAATAGCCACATGTTACTTGCCTATGCTGATGACATAGACATCATGGGACGGTCAGTAAAGGAAGTAACTGATACCTTTAGGAAGGTCGAAGGAGAATCTGCGAAAGTGGGTCTGGCGGTAAACGGCGAAAAGACCAAATTGATGGTGTCGACGCGCAAAGCGTCCATAGAGCTCGGGCCAACTGTGGAAGTTGGTACCTACAATTTTGAGGTTGTTAAAGACTTCGTCTACCTCGTCACTGCCATAAACACAACAAACAACATCAGTTGTGAAATAAGAAGAAGAATTGTATTGGCCAACAGATGCTACTATGGTCTAAGTAAGCAATTTAAAAACAAAGCCACATCTCGTCAAACAAAAATAACACTATACAAAACGCTGATACTACCCGTGCTAATGTATGGCTCCGAAGCATGGGTACTTGCGCAAGCAGATAAGGCAGTGCTTGGTGTGTTTGAGAGGAAAATTCTTCGAAAGATCTACGGGCCGATTTGCGTTGACGGTGAATATCGACGTCGTATGAACCACGAGCTATATAAGCTATACAAGGACATGCATATAGTTAAACGTATCGAGATGAAACGATTGCGTTGGCTAGGCCATATCATGAGAATGAGCGATGATGAACCCGCTAAAAAGGCGTATGAATACATGCCACATGGCGGTGCACGCAGAATCGGTAGGCCTAAGCTTCGATGGAGCATACAAGTGGATGAAGAAATGGAAAGGCGCGGTATTCCAAAAAGTCAAGCGAAAAACAGAGAGGAATGGAGATCTTTTCTTAGTTCGGTCTATGGAACAAATGTTCTGTAATGGGCCAACTAAGTAAGTAATATACTTAGGAACATAGTATACCTAGATATATGGTTTATTCTGAAACTTATAGTGAAATTTTGTGTAGAACTTTTCTTCTTTTGACACTTTTCATCCAGAAACAAGTTTCATATTACTTTCATGAATCAACTCGAAAAAAGAAGAAAAACGGTTTCATAAAAAAAAGACATATTTTCATGTTTTTTTCATAAAAGTGATACTGATATTTTCATGATATAGAATGTAAATAGACATTTCATTTTTTTGGTGACCCACAGTGACATTTGACGAAGAATATTTTGGTCTTTGACGTCATCTCTCTAAAATTAAGTTTTGTGGGACAATTTTGAATAAATTAAGATGAAATCCGACTTGAACCCTAAACGTGTTTTTCATTTTTAGAGATTCCTGGCGATTAGATAAGATTTACAGATTTGGTGTATACTGAGACCTATAAAAAAATCTTATGACGAATAGTTCTGTAGCATATTTGGAATTGATATGATCACATTTTAAAGGAGTTTTTGAAAGACTTTAGAAAAACGGGCAAAAAAAACCCCTTTGATGAACCGCATGAGGGTTAAAGTTTGTGACAAAAATATTTCTCACATATTCCTCTGTAAAGTTGCAAACGAGCTATATACCTAAAATGCAAGGATTCCAAGATATCTTAACTCGAATATTTCGGAATGAAACTAGAAATGGTCGAAACTAGCCCCGCCTACTTTGGTTACTTTCCGATGTATACTTTAAAAGCGCCCATACACTTGTCTCATATTTTTAGCTCTACTTTCATAATCTACTCAGATTTCCTTGTAATTTTTTGTTGTCGAACAGTGTAGTTGTTTAGGCAAAACGTCGTTTCAATCAAGGTGCGTATGAGTGTTGCGTTCAACCTTATAATACTGATACGCATCCCTGTAGTTACCAATGAAAACTAATTTGAATATGTATAAGAATTTGACATTGATAAGAATAATATTGAAGAATTTGTTCTAAGACTTACTTTTGGTTGAAGATAAGTGGGAAAAGCGTGCATTTTAAACTTATAGTTGCTTAAGGATATTTTCCTCTTAAAGCTGTGTATTAAAACAAGCGGTTTGAAATTCCAAATTCACCAAAGAAATATCGTGCCAAACCCCACGTATAATTTGGTAATGACATTTTTGCTCCATTCGCAAATACAGCAAGCCAAAGTGCGACAAAAATTAACAAAGAATTCTTGAAAAGCGGTACCATTTAATGTGAGCAAAATTTTGGATTCCAAAAATGCGCCACTAAACCACACACACACATAAACACAATTGGAACAGAACACAAGCCGGGACACAGGCACACACTCGCTTCGGGTATTACAAGAAGTGAATAAAATTCAACAGCCAAAAGCACAGTTGGATGGCATTGTGACAATACCACAGTTGGTGGTGGCGGCATGACGTGAGTTCCAACCAGCCACTGCAGTCAGGTCGGTTTGCCTGTAATAGTTTTCACTTATACTAGAGAGAGAGTGAGAGCAGCTAGTATAGCCTGGGAATGTGAAAGTGCGGATGTTGGTTGTGTCAGTGCGTGTGTCGTTATGTGCGTTCTACGTTAAATGGTGAAATATCTAAACGGCGTGGCATTTTTGGAGGTGGGTGTTGGTATCTCAGCGTATACTTGTGTGTGTCTGGAAAATACGCTTTTCTGTGCCCTTCCATGTGTAATGATAGGTTTATATGTGTATATGTGCGTTTGTGTGTATGTAATTGCTAAAAGTGCATGTGCCGTTGTTTAAGCAGTTTTTGGCAAAAAGGAAATGCTTAATTAAGATAAATGCTCGACTGCAATTAACGTTTTGAGATTTAAATAGACACATGCAAACTCACATGCGAACACATTTTTGGACTCCTATAGAAGTCTTCAAATTTTTCGTACACTCTCACACCCACGTGAACACATTTGATAATGAAAATCCAATTAGACCCACTATAAAGAGGAATGTGCATTGATACTGAACGTAGTTTCTATGAATTTTTGGGCAAATTGGTTTTAAAAACGATATGCGGATAGGGAAGTGATAAAATGTGCGTGCAATATTGGAAAATGTAGTTATTAACGAGTAAAAAAAGTGCTAAGTTCGTCCGTGATGAACTTTTCATACTCTCTACCGAAAATTATTTTAAGTGGAGAAGTTTTTCGACCATGGACACTCCAGAAGCCTAACTAAGATCAGAAAATGTAGCTAAAATATCTTCAATCGAGCGGCATCTGTGTTGAATTAAATATTTAATAACAAATAGTTCGGTTAAAAATGTAACTAAACTCCTCAAAATACAACAATAATCGTTTGGAACCGTTATAAGGTGATATTCCAAAACATGGACCTATGTTGTAAATTTTTTGCGGAACAGCTTTGTGACATTTGAGAACCTCAAATGACAAGTAATAAAAATGTAGCCAAAATCTTCAAAATACATAAAACCGAGACGTACCTTTATATGCGGCATATTCTTAAACATGGACATGTTGAAATGTTTGGCGGAGAAGTTTTGTAATTGGAATCTCAAATATCAAATTACAGATTGTCTGGTCCACAAATGTAGCTAATCTCCTCTAAACACATAAAATCGGGAGGTAGTGTTTAATGGGGCTATACCAAAACACTAACCTATGTTGACGGTTAACAAATGTAGCTATCCTCAAAACTCCTAAAATACGGAGGTACGGTTATTTGGGGACTATGAAAAACATGGATCTATATTTTTGGCGTAGAAATTTTGTGGTCACTGGGAACCACTAATTTTAAATAACAGTTAGTTCATTCAAAAATGTAGCTAAAATCTTCAATATACCTAAAATCGGAAGGTATCGTCATGTGGGGGCTATATCAAATATGGGCTTATGTTGGCAATTTTTGGTGGAGAAGTTGCATGACTGCAGAGAATATTCGTCGTAGACCCTCAATGTGGTAGGTATACCAATATTCATATCTCGGCGAGATAAAGCGATTTTGGGATGTGTGTCCGTCCGTCCGTCCGTCTGTCCATTATAAATTGTAGTCAACCTCCAGGCCGCAATTATGGACCGATCGTCACGAAATGGACCAAAATCATAATTTTTATCCGATTTTGTAGTTGCTCTGTTGATCGCAATAATAGCCCGATCGCCTGGAACAAGGTAACAGTATATGACAAATAGATGATTGCAATTTGAGATGGTGATCGGATGATGTTTAGAGGGTCAAATGGACCACAACTTTTGTGTGAAAATTTTGAAAATGTTTAATATTCCGGTTATATCTTTATTCCTGGAAGACACATTCCGACCACGTAAATAATATTTGGAAGGCCAACTCGTGCCCTTTCCATTGATGCCAATTACAGCCTGATATATCCAGTTTTTTGCTTGTAATACAATCATAAGCCCATAGAGGTCGGAATTATAGCTCAATAGTCACGAAATTTTGCATGAGGTAAGGGTTTGGGTCGAAGCAGATGCCTAAAATTTTGGATGATGATCTGATATTGTTTAGCGGGTGAAATGGACCATTACTTTTGTATGAAAAATAAAAACATTTTATTTTTGGTCCATATTTGAATTCCTGGAGGACATACACCTGCAAAGTCTCCTATATATAATAACTACTGACTTTTCATCTGATAAACATTGCAATAATATGTGTGTTTGATAACGGGCCTCCTGCCTCATATAATAAGTTTTGAGAAGAGAACCACAACTTCCTCCCATGCTACAAATTGCCTCTATCATGACAGAGAAATTCACAGTTTTTGCAAATTGCGTGCAGCCCTAGCGTATTACTTGTCCAATTGTCCAAAATTTAAAGATGTAGCAGAAGGGGCTGACGTAGGGGATGGAAGATATCAAGGAACGGTCCTGACCGGTTTTAACAAAATATTGCCCACTCCATACAAAAAGCCGCAAAGTCCATACTTGGATTCCAGAGACCTTCACAAAGGAATTCATGGTATGACCAGGAGTGTCGTGCTGCTACCGAAGAGAAAAATGCGGCATATAGGGCTACTTTACAATCAGTAGTAACGCGTAGTGCACGAGAGAGATATCGGGAGAAAAGAAGAAAAGAGAAACGTCTTTTCCGCAAGAAAAAGATAGAAATGGAAAAGCGGGAGTGTGAAAAAATCGATATGTACAGGAGCCAGAAGGAAGTCCGAAAATTGTACCAAAGAGTGAAACATCAAACAGATGGCTTTGGTACAGGCACATCCTCCTGTAGGGACCAGCAAGGTAATCTGGTAACAGATACAGATAGCGTGCTCAGGATATGAAAGGAACATTTTCCCAATCTGCTGGTATACAATAGTAGCGAAGACGATGATACCACAGATCCAATCCCAGAAGATGGTATAGAATATATACCGCCCGGCCAAGATGATGTGAAAACAGCAATCAACCGGCTGAAGAATAATAAAGCAGCAGGAGCCGATGGCGTACCAGCCGAGCTGTTTAAAACCGGAGGCGACGCGCTGATAAGGTGTATGCATCAGCTAGTTAGCACCATCTGGCAGGAAGAACGCGTACCCGACGATTGGAACCTGAGCATCCTGTGGCCCGTCCATAAGAAATGTAATAAGACTGTATGCTCCAATTATAGGGGCATAAGTCTGCTCCCTATTGCCTACAATATCGTGTCATGGATATTGTGCGAACGACTAAAGCCAATAGTCAACGTAATAATTGGACCATACCAATGTGACTTTAGACCTGACAAGTCCACCATTGATCAGATATTTACCCTGCGGCAAATCCTTGAGAAGACCCAAGAAATGCAGATCGACACATATCACCTTTTTATCGATTATAAAGCAGCTTTCGACAGTCCCCTCCGATCAAAGGTATTCCCCGCAATGTCTGAATTTGGTATCCCCGCAAAGCTCATCCGGCTTTGCAAGATGACTTTAACTGACCCTAGGTCATCAGTTAAAATTGGAAAGAACCTCTCCGAACAGTTCAGTACCAAAAGAGGTGTCAGACAAGGAGACAGCCTTTCGTGTGACCTATTTAACATTTTCCTGGAAAAGGTAATACGAGATGCAAATGTCAAAAGAAATGGCACGATCTACACCAATAGTCACATGTTACTTGCTTATGCTGATGACATAGACATCATAGGACGATCAGTTTTATACCCCCAATGAACACTTAATACAACATTTCAGCCATTTGAGAGGTATATTGAGGACACCACCTTCAAAATGCCGAAAATCAAGAGGTACCTTTCTATGGGAGCTATATGTAGACGCGGACCTATACCGACAAATTTCAGGTGGAAAGTTTTATACGCCCAACGAAGACCTAATTCAAAATACCGAATATCGGGAGTTACTGTTCTATGGGAGCTATATGAAGACGTGGACCTATACCGATGAATTTCAGGTCGAAGGTTTTATACCTCCAACAAAAACAAAATTTCAGCCAATTCGGTGGGATATTTAGGCCACAAATCCTTGCATATGGTTTTGCATATGTTCATTTTATGCAGAAATGTCAAAATATGCAAAAAATAAAACGAGTTTTTGTCTAATCACCTTATCTCTACGACATTCCTAACCATATATGCATTTGCGTGGAATTCCGCCGTCTAATGATATGGGACCTACTTTCTTTCGACGAGTACGAACGGCGTGTCCTAAGACACCACTTGTAGAGAAGTTTTTCGTGACTGAGATACTCAGGAAATGTCGCCAACATTACTGAGCGATATTTTGCCACCGTTGAAAATTTGATCATAACATGGAAATTTTACATTTTCTGATTTTTAAAGAATAGGCGTCCTACACATTTAATATTATTAATACCAAAAAATCATTACGCATCTTCGTTTCTAATATTATTCCATAGAGTGGAGCTATGGTCGGCCTTGTCCGACTATAGCCTTTGCTTACTTGTTTTGGTATATGTATATAAGTATGGGTCTACGACCATTAAATCGATGCGTTACAAACATTTTGGCCAAAACCAAACTCCCCACATTGTGGTGTAGGGTATAAAAAGTGTTTCAATTCACACAGGCTGAGGGTATATCTCTGTTGGCAAAGCCGACTGATACTGTTTTACTTGATTTTTTTTTTTCAAAGTTTGTTTTTAACGTTCTTATTGGTAAACGCGATGCACATGTTAGCTCACAACCTTTAACCGGTGTTAAAGCAAGTTCCCAGGAAACTCCACGAGTAGGTCAGTGTCCATTTGAGACGACATTTGGCTTTGAGATGATTTCAGGTATTCCCCTTGGTCTTGGAAACTCAGTGTATCGCCAATAAAACCCTTCACTCCTTTGGTTCTTCGGAAATTTTCTTAGGAACTTATATAACGAGGAGCCCTTCAAGTGGTCTTCTACGAAAAAAACTACGTTCATGTGGTCTACCACTGAAGATAGTGTATAGTACTAGTTGTCCCTCCAGATATAAAGAGGAATATCTCTTGAAGCGGCTTTTATAAAGATGATCCTTACAAATAGTATTTGCTAACTAGAAAAAAACCCTTGAAGTGATGGGTTTCCACATATAAATGACCTCTGCTATTATCTTCCACATTAAGAAGTTTTCTATGAATTTAAGATTGATTCAATTGGTCTTAAAGTGATCTTCTTTTGCACGTCCACATATTCCAGTTGAAAGGATTTAATCAGGCCGATGTATTCTAAACACTTTTTTCCTTTAATGTAAAAACGTTTAAACCATTCCCCTGCAAATCTCTTCTCTTAGTGTACTTATGACGCAAATCTAAAAATTGTCCAAAAAAAGTGAGCTGAACAATAATTCGCTGAAAGTGGTGTGGCACTGAACAACAATGGTTTTCACATTACCCTCAGCTGCCATACAGTCAGTGGTTATTGCGGTTATGCAACCTACTGATGAATACAGTAAGTTCTACTAACAAGCTAAGTATGTGTGTATATGTGTGTGTACTTGTTTCTTGGCAAAACATCAACGTTGTTTTTTTGGGGTTTGTCTAACTGCCACAGCAGCAGCGGCAGCAGAAGCAATTGCAATATAGAAACCTACACTTCCGAACACATAATAAAATTTTATATTCACACTCCACATGAAATTTGGTTGGTAGGTCGGTTGGTTGGTTGTTTCGTAAAAACCTCCAAGGCTATGATGGAACGGAGAAAGTGTTAAATAAAAGATTCATTAAATTCGTTACCCGTTTTGTCATTAAAACCACCAATGCCATCTTGTGTGTGGCATAAAACAGCTAGTGAACCACCCCAGTTTGTTATGTGACTGTAGTTGTTGTTCGTTTGTTTTTCTTTGGCATTCAGTTGTGTCGTTTATTTACCATTTACAGCTGTTAAAAGCAATAATGCGGCATACATGGAATACCGACAACATTTTCTTTATTTCAGAATTTTTTTTTATTATTGCGGTGGGTTTCAGTTGAATTAAATAAATGCAATTATTTTCTGTTTACACAGGTGTAGGTTAGACAGAAAGAGTCACGAAGAAGTGAGGATTAAGAACGAGTGTATTTGGGAAACTAATTATGGGGGGATTGGAAGAGAATAAACAATTGCATAAAACTTCGAATTTTTCTTTAACCGAATATATTTAAAAGTAGATAAAATAACAGAAAGACTTAAAGTGGGAACGTTATATGAGGCCTCTCTTAAAACTGACGTATGGGATGAAGGATAACAAGCAACGGCCCTGGCCGGCTTCAAAAAGGCAAAGCCCTGGACTTATCTTGTTCCCTCTTTTATCTCCAGTGGACACGGACCCCCGAGGTATCACCTGGGGAACTGCATTTGACACCTGTTAAGGGTAGTAAGCTAACATGTGCCGCGCGTTCGTTCGTAAGAACTTTAAAATCTTGGGATAGGCGTTGGGCTGTCAACCACCCACAAAAAAATCGTACTATGAAAAAACAAAGAAAAACAAGTAAAAAAGTATCAGTTGGCTTTGCCTATGTGACTTAAAACTTTCATCTACGGACAGATCGACACAATTGTTGAACTTTTGTGGGGAAGGTAACATAATGAGAAGATCGATATCGGCCATTTTAGAAGTTAAACTAAATTTGGACAAAATATTAGGAGATCCAAGTTTGGACACCTCTTGGGCTGTTTTCCCAAGAAGTATGGAGTTCCCCTGAAAAAGCATTTACCGTCGTAATTGAGGCAGCGAATGCAAGTTGCTTCAACAGAAATCAAAGTAATTCGAGAGCGGTTTTAAAGCGATTTTATCCAAAATGTTGTGTGAGAGGTACCCGAAGGAGTGGACAAATATAGTCCATATTCAGACCTGATATACATATGGCACATGTATTACGATGTGTAAAGCATGGACCAAATCGGTCACTCCCTTCAAGAGTTATCGTGCGCACAATTTTTCCGAACATTTTTGAACTTTTGTGGGGGGGGGGGGTACCTTCAGGAGTGGACGGATATGACTTATCTTCGAACTTATACTAAGTTTGGACAAAATATTACGAAATTTTGAACCGAGTCTGCAGATCCGTTCGAGAGTTATCTTGCGCTCCAACCACTACACCCGGTGTCACAGTTTTTTGAAACTGTCAGGCTATTTTCTCAGGAATTATGGTTTTGCCCCTGATGAAACTTGTACCACCGTAATGGGGGCCGTGAATACATATTGCTACAACAAAAATCAAAGCGATTCGTGAAAAGGTCCTAAACTGAACTTTTCCGAAATTTTGTGTGGGAGGTACCCGAAGGCGTGGACCGATTGAGTCCATATTTGAACTCCATCTAAGTTTGTTAGAAATTTCACGATGTGCAAAGTATGGGCCGAATCGGTTACTCCCTTCAGGAGTTAACGTGCGCACAAATTTTCCGAGCATATTCGAACTTTTGTGGGGGAGGTACCGGAAGGAGTGGACCGATATAACCCATCTTCGAACTTGAACTAAGTTTGGACAATATATTGCGAAAGCCAAATTTAAGACCAAATCGGTTCATCCCTTCGAGAGTTATCGTGCGCACCATCCAGCCAGACAGGCGGACGGACATTGCTAAATCGACTCCAAATTGTCTGAAACACATTTCGTCCAAACATACTTGGGGTCTAAAACCATTATTTCGATGAGGCACATTTTGCCCGTATGAAAGTGTATATACCCTCGTGAGTATAAATGCTGAGGGTATAAAAATAGAAATTGCTACCAAAAACCCATTTTTGAGTTATGTCACTGTTTGAGTAAATGAGCGATATGTGGATAGTCAAGCGGCCCTTAAATAACTTAGATCCCACTCTATCAAGTCTGCACCGGCTTTGGATTGCAAGAACACCTTGTAAGCGCTAACATCAATCGGTGTCTTATGTTGCGCCTCGGGCCATTGAAACGTCCAAGGAAATGAAAAAGCTGATGAACCGGTGCGTTGCAGAGTCCACCGATATTGAAGTGGGCAACTCAATTATGCCACCCTTGTGTCATTTCATATGGCAGCTGGAACAAACATATCGAGACAATGCTAACCAGATTTGGCACAACGAACCTAGCTGTTAGGCCCCTCCTCTCCAAGCGAAGAACTACATCACCGCTTTCATGAAGTCAGAGTAATCACGGGTCACTGCAGAATAAGACCAATGTCCTGAAAATAGAAAAATAGAAAAAAGAGATGATACTGTTGACTACTGCAGGTTATGCGAGGATGAAGATGTAACAGATACAATCGAGTATATATTATGTCGCTGCCGAATGCTCACGATTCGGAAACTGCGAATCATGGGTGAACATACGACCCAATCTCTGACAACTTTTGCAAACCGAGCCAACAAGTTAGCTTATTCTTGCCAAGGGTCTGAAGTGGCTTCATCGAGAACAAAATACTGCACCATAAAATGGCAAACTCTCTTTCTTCTCTACATCTAGAATCGTCGATATCTCTCTCAAATCTATGTTATATATTTTTTCCTGTCTACAACGACAGCTACGCTACTTAACCTAACCATTGGCCAACTGCTTCAGTAAGCAGTTTAAAAACAAAGTGACATCTCGTCAAAACATTCAGAAAAAATAGTAATCGTCCGAATCCCATTACCACATAGCACAGTGGATCCACCCATTGGCCAAAAATAAAAAAAATGAATGTCAAAATTTTGGTACAACATCTGGCAACTCTGACAGCTATGACATGGACTTTTTAAAAATATATTAGTTTTTGTTTCATTCGACCGCGATCTTCTTAAGAATAGCTTCAAAAGTCGGAACATTTGACTAATATTTTTTATTGTGAGTACACCTATATTTTAAGTGCTAGTAAATATATTCAAAATATCGCGAAACTAATACGTATAGCAAAATATTATAGTGGATTTTGAAGGAGGAGGTAATAGCTTAATTTTCTTAAAAAAATAGTGTTTTAGCGTGTTGTGAAATTCTAGTTAGCTGCATATTTTCTTATTGTATTTTGTAATGCCGATTCGATGATATGCTTAAATTTGACCTAAGGTTTTAGTCATGATGCCCACCAGTGCCCACCTCGGGAATAATTTTCCAAAATAGGTCATTGGTTTAAGATTATTTAGTATTAAAATCAGCTGCCATCTAGTGCCAGACTATAAATGGTGGGTCGCTGACTAAAGCAGCCCTAGAATAGGGTTTCTATGGATATATTCGCATATAACTCTGTTATCTGACCACGTACATTAACATAATTGGCATCAGTGGCAAGATGAAGAAATATTCTTCCTAATTTGTCTTACGTTGTCGCTACGTGCCTACCAGGAAGAACGCTATAAGATCTATATTAAAAATTTTACCAATTTTCAGACAAAAATATTGTTTTTTTAATCCGCTAAATTGGTTGGATTTTATGGTGTTTTGGAGATTTTTTTGTTTCCCCAAGCCTATTTTTGCATCATAAGATAATCGCGACCTTAGTTCATTTCCTCTTGTATTAACAGCATAAAAAATTCTCACCGTTACCCCCTCCAGATGGGAAAGGGGTAGAATGATAAGCTCGTGGTTTCTTAAAACACTCTTTTCAGCAGCATAAAGCTGTAACCGGCGCATTGGCTTGATTTTTACACTCTAAATATTTTTGGCCACTGTCTCCATACAAGTGGATCCACTGTGCATAGGACCTAAAATGTTTGTAATTGAACGTAGTTTAATACAAAAAAAATTTAAAGAAAATCGAAGGGGTCGAACATCTTTAAAAATTGAAAAATCAAGCCCACTGTGCATTTTTTTTGCTATTTTTTATTTAATGATAAAGATAAAACATACAAAAAAAGATTTTTTCAAATTGGACCAATATTAACAATTAGGAAAAGCGTTAAGTTCGGTCGGGCCGAACTTTTTATACCCTCCACCAAAAATTTCAGACATTTCGGTGGATTAATGTGGCCACAACCTTCAAAATACCGAAAATCGGAAGGTACTGTTCTATGGGGGCTGTATGATGGCGTGGACCTATACCTACGAATTTCTGGGGGAAAGTTGTATACCCCAAATGAAGACTGAATACCAAATGTCAGCCATCTCGGTGTGATAATGAGGCCAAAAATACCGAAAATCGGGAGATATCGTCCTATGGGGGCTATATCAAAACGGGGACCTATATAAAAATTTTATGGTAGAAATGTTTCTTAGCCTCTGGAAACACAAAATACAAAGTTACAACCGATTCTTTGGTCAAATGGGTCTAATACAATCAAAATATGTTAAAATGACGCGTACTTTATATGGGGCGTTATATGGGGGCTATACCAAAACGTAGACCTATATAAACCAACTTTGGTAGGAATGTTTTTTGGCCTCTGGAGACACAAAATACCAAATTACAACCAATTCGGTGGGAAAATGGGACAAATATCTTAAAAATTCCTTAAAACGACGACGCGTCACGCGTCATTTTGTATGGGGACTATACGAAAGCGTGGACCTGCATAGCCCGCTTTCAATACGTACGTATACGTACGTACATATAATAGATTTTCCCAAAATTTCATCCACCTACGTCGATCCGTTCGGACGCTAGAGTGATTTCCACAGAGGGACAGACGGACGGACATGGCTATATCGATGTAGAATTGCACGCTGATCAAGAATATATATAGTTTGTGGGGTCTACAATGATTATTTCGAGTAGTTACAAAGGTAGTGACAAACTTAATATACCCCCATCCTATGGTGGAGGGTATAAAAATTTATTAGTAATTCTTTGCATGTAGTTCTTACAGAATTTGACTTTTTCAAGGCGCGATATCTCTGGAACCGTTAGTCAAAAAAATCTGAAAATATACTAAAATGTTTTGCTAATGAGCAGCATCACCACAGCAAAAAATGAAGGAAATCAAAAACCACCACCTCATCTTGAAAAAGTGTCCGATTTCACTCAGAAATCCCCATATACATAAGACATACATACATATCGCTCATTTACTCAAAGAGCGGCATAATTCAATGGGGTTTTTGAGTTAGCAATTTCTATTTTTTTACGACTTCTACTTTATATTGTGTCAAATTTTCAAGTTGATATATCTGAAACTCAGCGAGTTACAGCTTATTTTCTAGGAGTTTGGCATAAATCATCAATAAAGTTTTTTTTTTGAGGTTATGATGCACTTAAGCACTCCAAATCATGCTTGATCTTGCACAGTAATTTTGAACTGATGTCTGGCTAAATCTTCACAATAGATTGTCCAATTAGTTATTTTATTTTTTGTGTAATATTTTTTTATGTTGGGAAGTCAAATTTCAATCGACAACTTAAAACGCGTTTTTCTTGAAACTTGATTTTTTGAGATGTGTCACTCTTTGAGTAAATGAGCGATATGTGTCCACTTTCAAATCTGTATCAAAAGCATGTTTTAACATGAAAAGGCCACTTAAAAAAATTCATTTGTGCTCCGCAGATGGATGTAATATAAAAAGGTAAAATTCGTAAAATTTTTCTCATCATCTTAAATATAACTACGCCACTTCGTTGCAATTTCATACTACATACTTAATATTATTAAAATTGAAATTCAATCAAATATGTATATTGATTATGCTTTTTTAGCCTCTTTCGATTCTTTGATTCATGCTACCTCTTTTAGTTGTTGTAGCAGTCTTTTAGTCTTTTGACTTCATTCAAAGAGTTCCATAGAAAATGCTACTCACTCAAACAGACAGACAAATAATACTGAACCTTAACATTTGTGTCAATCTCAAATGGAAAATAAACAGAAGCAACTTTACATTGAGTCTTGTGTGTATGTGGCACATGACGAGGTTAGTAAATAATTTCAAGTGTTCGGTGTCAATAAAAGTCTATCTGTTTGAAATTCTCTTTTCTCGCACACTTAAAAGTAAATTAAAATGACTCAACATCTACAAAGAATGTTGGCATTTCTTTTTTGATGTTTATACGACTGTGAAGAAGAATTTCTGAAGAAGCATGGTATACTTGAAATGTGCTACAAAATAACATGCTACAGTTATACTTGATATAAAAAACATGTTACAAAAATATATTTTGAAGATTTTGGCTCCAATATCCGAACAAAATGGTTTAAATTTATAATTTAGTCTTCGTTGGGGCATAAAAATTTCCACCAGAAATTTGTTGGTATTGGCCCACTTGTTAATATATCCCCCAGAGCACGGTACCATCCGATATTCGGTGTTTTGTAAGTTTTAGACACATTATTGAACCAGAATAACTGAAATTTGATATTTAATCTTTGCTAAAGGTGCAATACATTTATACAGATACAAAACATCCCTTGCAAAAAATCAGACAGTATAGGTTCACTTTTTGGTATAGCCTCCATATAAGAGTAGCCGCCATTTAAGGTTTTTTTTGGAGATTTTAATAAATTTGCTGCCGAATTGTTCCTTCATTGGATTTTTGTGTTCCCAGAATATAGAAAATATACTCGCAAACAAACTGTCCATATATATCCAAATTAAGGTCTAGCTGGTATTACCCAATTTTGTGTACTTCGAGAGATTTTTTTTTACATTTTCGAACCGAGATTGCTGTAATTTAATATTGTGTGTTGCCAGAAGTTCAAAAGCTTAATTCGGAAAAATTTATATATTGATCCATGTTTTGGAAAGAACTACGATGACGCCCCATATGGGCTCTTTTGAAGGGAGTATTATTAGTTGGCATAACTACTCCCGTAATGAGAAGAAGTGCTTAGTACCTTCATAAACGAAAGGAAACTAATTGTTCTTATTCACTTCAATAAAGTTCGAGGTGGAGGGTATAAAAAGTTCGGTCCTTAACGCCTTTCTTACTTGTTATACTCTCAGCATTTATGCTAACAGAATAATGGTTTTAGACCCCAAGAATGTTTGGACGAAATCCGTTTCAGACAATTTGGAGTCAATTTAGCAATGTCCGTCCGTTTGTCTGGCAGGATGGTGCGCACTATAACTCTCGGACGAATAAATCGATTTGGTCAAAAATTTGGCGTTAGTAATATTTTGTCCAATCTTAGTGTAAGTCCGAAAATGAGCCATATCGGTCCACTCCTGCAGGTACATCCCCCACAAAAGTTCGAAAATTTTCGTAAAATTTGAGCGCACGGCAACTCTTGAAGGAAGTAACCGATGTGGTCCATACTTTGCACATCGTGAAATTTCTACCAGACTTAGATAAGGTTTCAAAATGGTATAAATGGTTCCACTTCTCCGGGTACCTCCCACACAAACATCGGAAAAGTTCAGTTTAGGACCTGCTCTCTAATCTCTTTGATTCTTGTTTGGACAACTTGAATTCACTGCCCACCATACGACGGTAAAGTTTCATCAGGGGCAAGTTCATACTTCTTGAGAAAATAGCCTGAAAGTTGCAAAAAACCCTTATGAAACCGTGTGTAGTGCTCGGAGCGCAAGAAAACTCTCGAATGCATCTGCTGATTCGGTCCAAATTTGGCCTTCGTATTATTTTGTCCAAACATGGGTTAAGTTCGAAGATAAGCTATATCGGTCCACTCCTTCAGGTACCTCCCCCACAAAAGTTCAAAAATGTTCGGAAAAATTGCGGGCACGGTAACTCTTGAAGGCAGTAAACGATTTGATCCAAAATTTACACATTCTTATGTATCTACCAGATATAGATCAGGTTTGAATATGGACTATATTTGTTCACTCTCTCGGCTACCTCCCACACAAAATTTCGGATAAAATCACTTCAGGACCAGCTCTCGATTCACTTTGATTTTTGTTGAAGCAACTGCTTATTTGGGACACATTATGCGAAATAGAAAATATAATCTCCTCCAAGCTATTATAAGAACCAAAATTGAAGGTCACAGACCAAGAGGAAGACGAGAAATAACATGGATGAAAAACATTCAGGAATGGACAGGACACCAAGATGAAATAAGCCTTTTAAGCGCCGCAAGAAACAGAGAACTAGCTATAATTGAATGAAATGTTTTAACTCTATAATATGTAATTAAATAACTCTGTAATAATTAACATTGTATGATCGCTAATATCCGAATACGGATTTGCAAATAAAGAAGAAGAAGAAGAACTTGCATTCGCTGCCTCAATTACGACGGAACATGTTTTTTCAGGGGGAAGTCCAAACTTCTTGACCAAACAGCCCGAAAGTTGTAAAAACCTCCTATGGCACCATATGTAGCCGCTGGAGAACTGACCAAACGATTTGGTCCAAAATTTGGCCTTCATCATATTTTGTTCAAACTTAGTTTCAGTTCGAAGATGGGCATTACCGGTCCACAACTCCCGGTTCTTCCCCTCAATATTGCAAAATTTCACTAAAATTGTATGCACGATATCTCTTGAATGGGGCAACCAATTTGGTCCAAACTTTAGATCTCCTAATATTTTGCCCAAATTAAGGTTAACTCCTAAAATGGCCCATATCGGTCCGCTCCTTTGGGCACCTCCCCCACAAAAGTTCAACAGTTGTGTCTAGGTGCAGTTTAGTGCCTATTCGAAGATCTTCATGGACAAGTCCATGCTTCCTGGCATACTGGTCCAAAAGTTATACGATGACTCACTGAAATGACTAGTGGATGCGCTATCTATCGCTCAATACTAATAACTGTCATCTTAGATCTAATCCAGCTGAAACAACAGTACGTGTAAGGCTTCAATATTTTGTAATATATCAATACTATTGTTTCAAGTATATAAATATCATCCTACAATTTCCTTTTGTACTATGTACAACAAACACTTCTAAAACATAACGCTCAACTAAATACCACAATTTGTCATTCAAACAAATTCATTCATTACGGACCCGTTTAAATACAAATTTCGAAACCTTTTCTCTCATTTGCTTTATTCCTAAACTTTAGAACAATTAAAAATTTCGTCATCTATGTATAAATTCAAATATTTGCTTTGGAACATTTTGAATTGTTCAATGTTGGCACAAGAACAAGCAAAACAGCAGCCAGCATTTTTCAAATTACTTAAAGCAAATCATTATTATTTACATTTACAGTAAATGAAACTTTATCTTTTGAATATGAAAAGAGTGCAGAAGTTATGCTTTGAGTCTTGGCAACACTGGGATTCACTGGGATAAAGATGATGATGGTAATGCTGATGGCGGATGGGGAGAAAGGGTAATGGTAACTATGCAAATGTCTGCATGAAGGGAAACTTCTTTCGATAACATTAAGTTTTATTAGAGTAATCAACAGGAAATTATACACAGGTGTGTGGATGTTTTCTGGTACAACTTGATGGTCCCCATCACAACGTGTAATTCCAGGAAGAACATGGATAAGATGAAGTTTTTGTATGGTCACAATAAATATGATCAACAACATCATCACGACAATCTTTAAACATAATTTAAAATTTGAGGAAAATATAAGGTTTTCACTTACCCTTGTAGTTGGGATACTTCCTGCGAATATAGGTATTAACTATTCAAAGATAAATATTATCCAAGAAGAGTAAACAAAAATTAGTTGTAACCATTAACCTAAAAATTCCTTAAGCCCTATCAAACATTAAATTCCTTCTCTATGATGTTTTAGCAACAGTTATTTTTCGTTTCTTCTTCTATTTTTAATTCCATGTTTTCCATAATTAATAAGGCATTAAAAACACAAAAGCACTGTACGAAGATGGGATGGATCGTCATAAGTAAAATCCAAACGTTGCAAAAAACAACAACGTCAACAATAACAACTTAATACCCCATTACATGCCACAAAAGAATAAAGATAAACATTAAATTTAAATGGAATTTATAATTAAGTAAAGGATAATAACAAACAATATTAATTTAAATATTAAAATAGATGCTGCACCACTTATCCCTTGCTTCGCCAGGATTATTCAGCTGTCAGTTAGTCGGTAAACTATTTGCATTAGAAAGTTATAATTGAGTGTGGGATGGTGAGAAAGAGCGTTGTGTTGTTTGTGCAGAGGATGGAAATGGAATTAAAAATGAAGTATTTTTAGAGAGAAATTTGCAACAATTAAAACAAATAGTTAGCTGGTGTAGGGCAATGCTATTGTTATATAGTTATGTAAGACAAAAGGGGTTTTTTTACAGCCTCAGCCTTTAGGTTAACGAATGTGTATACACTTTGATTACATCAAAAGCACGTCTTATAGAAATAATGTCGTAAGAACCCAAATATCTTTGGATGAAATATGTAACTGACATAGCCTGTCAGGCTGGTGGGCTCAACAACTCTTCAACGGATCAACCGATTTGGTCAAAAATCTACACCTCGTAATATTTTGTTCAGATATAAATTAGGTTAGTGGATGGACCATATTAGTTGATCCCTCGGGCACCTCCCCCACAAAAGTTCAATATTGTTGATGACATAATGGTGATCCCGATAACTCTCAATGGAAGTAACCGATTTCATCCAAACATCATTTTCGAAAATCGACTGTATTGCCTTATAGTACGTTTATATATAACCAGATTTAACAAACCCACTGGGTTTTAAATGTAAATTCCATTGCTTATATTTCAAATAAATCCTCAAAAAGAAGGTTAACCCTGTATAAGGCTATAATAGCCTTTTACAGACTATGGCCTAGTATAAACATGGCCTTACTCTGTCGGGAACAACCGTTCAAATACATATTTTCGCCAAAGTGCAGGATAAGAATATATTGAGATCGTTTTGACCCCTATTACCGCACAGCTGCTTTTCTGGGGCAATTCCATACGTTCTTAGCTGGTGATTCAAAAGCTTCATAAACCCACGCCGACACCAATTAATGCGACTGCTGAGCATGGCAAATTACAAGTCTATGCTTCCTAACATAATGTCACAAAAGCACACAGAAGTCGTACGGTGACCAACTTAATTGTCTGATGGGCACTACATTGGTACAATCTTTGGACATCGTAATATTTTTCTCAAGAAACCCTCCTGTAACTCTCACCCATAAAGTATCCCGGTGCTCTCGAAGCAACTTTAAATGGAAGGTGCTTACACCTTGCGGATTCTGAAACTACAATGTTTATAGATGGGAAAAATCAAAAAAAAAAATCAAGTAAAACAGTATCAGTCTGCTTGGCCGACAGAGATATATCCTCAGCCTGTGTATATTGAAACAATTTTTTTCCCAAAAAACGTATGTATTTAGCGGGTTTTAAAAATTTTGGGCGTATGAAACGACAAAAATGTTAATTAGGATTAAAGAGCAAAATTTTTGCGGAGGAAATACTTAAAGGAATCAATCGTAACATATGGTGCCATATGGAGTTTTTACACCCTTCGGGATGTTTGCTCAAGAAGTGTGGATTTGCCCCTGAAAAAAAGCTTTTACCTTCGTAATTATGGCAGCGAATGCAAGTTGCTTCAACAAAAATCAAAGTGATTCGATAGCAGGTCTTAAAGTGAACTTATCCGAAATTTTGTTTGGGAGGTACTGGATGAAGTGGACAAATATAGTCCATATTTGAAACTGATCTATATCTGGTAGATATATTAGGATGTGTAAAGTATGGACCCGTTCGGTCACTCCCTTTAAAAGTTAACGTACGAACAATTTTTCCGAACATTTTTGAAATTTTGCGGGGGAGGTACATGAAGGATTGGACCGATATGGCTTATTTTCGAACTTAGACAAAATATTATTGGACAAAATATTACTAAGACCAAATTTTGGACCCAATCAGCAGATCCGTTCGAGACATATCTTGCGCTCCAACCACCTCACACGGTGTCATAGGGGTTTTGTGCAACTTTCAGGCTATTTTCTCAGGAAGTTATGGACTTACCCCTGATGAAACTTGTACCCTCGTATCGGGAGCAGTAAATACAAGTTGCTAAAACAAAAATCAAAGCGATTCGAGAGCAGGTTCTAAACTGAACTCATCCGAAATTTTGTGTGGGAGGTACCCGAAGGTGTGGACCGATTGAGTCCATAGTGGAACCTCATCTAAGTCTGGTAGACATTTCACGAGTTGCAAATTACGGACCAAATCGGTTGCTTCCTTCAAGAGTTATCGTACGTAAAAATTTTCCGAACATTTTCGAACTTTTGTGGGGGAGGTACCGGAAGGAGTGGACCGATATAAGGCATCTTCGAACTTAAACTAAGTTTGGACAAAATATTACGAAAGCCAAATTTTGGACCGAATTGGTTGATCAGTTCGAGAGTTATCGTGCGCTCCAGCCAGCCATACAGACAGACAAACGGACGGACATTGCTCAATAGACTCCAAATTGTCTGAAACACATTTCGTCCAAACTCGTTAGCATAAATGATGATGGTATAAAAAATCGTCGGAGCACTTTTTAAGTAAAAACCGGTTCAAGTTGACATTTTTAGGGTTTTTTTAGTTTTTCACGTTTTTGCTGGGAAACCGCAAGTCCTATCGAAATGAGACTTCAGAAAATGTTGTAGCTATGAAAATATTCTAGAGGATTGGCCGTTATGATTTGTTTATAGGTTTAACCATTTTTAAAATATATAGATGTTTAGGTCACATTTTTAGTTTTTTTGTTAGGTGTTCACGATTTTCTTGAAAATTCTAAGTCTTATTGAAATGGGACTAGAGAGAATCTAGAGAGAAATTCTCCACAAGATTGGTTTCATTATTTTTTCCTAGGTTGTACCATTTTTGAAATATATAATTTAAGTTGGGAAATTGCAGTCATGACATTGTTTTATAAGGAGGCGGTACAGTCAGTGTATTGTCCCAATTTGAGCTTCTATATCTTAAAATGCTAAAACCTACGAAATTATCAAAAAGGTCAATTATGTAGAAAATCATAGCTACAACATTTTCTGTAGTTCCATTTCAATAGGAGTTGCGGTTTCCAGAGAAATCGTGAAAACCTAAAAATCCCCTAAAATGTCAACTTGAACCGCGATTTATTTAAAAAGCGCTCCAGCGATTTTTTTGTTTTTTTATTTTTCTCATCTATAAACATTGTAGTTTCAGAGACCGCAAAAAAGTCTCAGGTGTAAGCACCTTCCATTTAAAGTTGCTTCAAGAGTTTTTGATTTCCATTATCTTTTGTTGTGGTGATGCTGCTCATCAGCAAAACATTTCAGTATATTTTCAGATTTTTTTCACAAAAGGTTCCAGATATATCGAGCCTTGAAAAAATTCGAATTCTTTAAAAATCAGGGTTTCGGAGTCGAGGTATTTTTGGCTCGGCTCCGACTCCAGACCGGTTTTTTTCACGACTCCGGCTCCGTCTTCCCCGTGAGAAAATCTTTAAGCTTTCAAAATATGTTAAAATGAAGGGGCATACAACCCATAAAAACTGCATTCGGTAAAAATTATAAGCAATTCATTAAAAGGTTTTAAAATGGATGTAAGCCATCATTTTAGAATGCTTCGAGAGCCTTAGAAAGCCGTTTTTCATGAATTTTACCCAAGAAAACTACGAAACTTGTTTTTAGATTTTCTTCATCTGAGAGAACATAAAAATCTGTTTTCTGAATTTTAATTTAAAATATACCACGAAGTTTTGTGGCAAATGACCGTATACGAAAACCCTCTTTTTATAAAAGCGTTTTTTGGACCTATCAAGAACATCAAAATCTAGTCCTTCATCGATCAAATTTTGTAAAAAATATTAGATTTTACGGAAAAGTGAAAATATTATATATTTTTCAATGTATCTCTAAAGGCCTAACAGCTCAACTCGAAAGAGAATTAATTAAATATCACTATAAATGGCCTTCGCCTTAATAAGGCAAAAATAAAAAAAAGAAAATATTAACGTTTGGCTTAAAAAAATGACGTTTTTGTCGTAAAACGGGCCAAAAAATATGACAAATAAAATCGATCGATGAATTTCTAGATTCTGATGTTCTTTCTAGATTTTTATAGAATCATCTACTAATTAAGATTTTATCTAATTTTATGGAAAAGCTCTTCAAAATAGACATTTCTGAGAAAACCAGTAGGTCTACTGACAGAAGACTTGTAGAACTTGTACAGAAGTCGTTAAATGCCTAATTATAATACAGAAATATAAGTTAGAGGGCGGTTCACAGAATACTCGCTCACCAGTCAACGCTCGTAGCCCGCTGCTCGTCCAATTCACAGCTCTTCGCCGTCAACGCTTGCGGCCAGCTACCCGCTCACCAGTCAACGCTTGCGGCCAGCTACCCGCTCACCATTCAACGCTCGTAGCCCGCTGATCGCCCAATCCACCGCTCCTTACCGTCAACGCTTGCGACCAGCTACTCGCTCCCCAGTCAACGCTCGTAGCCCACTACTTGCTCGTATCCAGTTCACCGCTCAGCACCGTCAACGCTTGTGGCCAGCTACTCGCTCACCAGTCAAGGCCCGTAGCCCGCCACTCGCTCATAACCTGATTACCACATAGGACCGCTACTCGAAACCAGTACACCAATCGACAGCTCAGCGCTCATAGCCAGCAAGCTCGTAACAGCCTACCGTTCGTATCCAGCAACTCGCTCATAAATTACTCACAGATCGCATCAAGCTCACCGCTCAGCAACGCTCAACGCTCGTGGCCAGCTACTCGCTCGTAGTCATCTTATAGCTCAGCGCTCCTAGCCAGCAAGCTCGTGGCAGCCTACCGCTTGTATCCAGTCACTCGCTGGTAAGCAGCTCGCATAGAGATCACCGCTCAGCAAAGCTCGTAGCCAGCTTGCATCCAGCGAACCACATAGCAAGCGTCCCACACCAGTATATATGGCGTATACCGAAGCATAGACACCGAGGGCCGATAAATAAGCATACTTACACATTCAACTATATCCAAAATTCCACTTAAATACTATTCATTTTACTAACACTGAAGAGTTAAATAAAGAATTTAACTTATATAACTCGTGTTATCACTTAAGGTTTGTGGGTCCTTGAGTTGACCCTGGAGTCGACTGAGCTTACCTCAGCCTTGGACAAAACCACTCGCTATATATTGCTCGACTCCGACTGGTAGATTCCGACTCCGAAACCCTGGTAAAAACTATATGCAAAGAAATACTCATAACTCCTTTAATATTGGGCCAATTTGAAAAAAATATTGTATGTTTTGTTTTTTTATCTGCTATTTTATAAAAAATAGAAAAACATTTTGCACAGTGGGCTGGATGCAATTTTCGCGATTCAAAATTTAAAATCAATTTTGAAAAATCTACTCTTTGATATTCCTGAAATTTTTTGGTATTAAACTACGAACAATTACAAAAATGTTGAGTCCTATTTGATAGTGGAATTCGAATGATTACTATTTTTTCTTGATTTTTTTTAATTTGACAATTCAATTCAATTTAACATTTAAGGTTCTTAGCGTTCACAACACTACCACTTTTTGTGTAGGTCCCATATAACGATACATCCCGATTTTCGATATTTTGAGGATTTTGCTAAATTTTTTGACCGAACTTCTTGTAATTTGGCATTTGAGATTCCTGGTGGTCACAAAAAGTCTTCACTCAAAATTGTCAACATAGGCCCATATTTTGATAAAGCCCTCATATACGACACCTCCCAATTTTCGGTATTTTGAGGATTTACTTACTTACTTAGCTGGCCCATTACAGAACATATGTTCCATAAGCCGAACTAAGAAAATATCTCCCTCTGTTTGTTGCTTGGCTTTTTAGAATACCACGATTTTTGATCTCTTTTTCCACTTGTTCGCTCCATGGAAGCCTACACCTGCCAGTTCAACGTCCAACGCAATCATTGCATCTCGATACGTTTATCTATGCGGATGCCGTTGTATAGCAGATACAGCTCGTGGTTCATACGACGTCGATATTCACCGTCAACGTAAATTGGTCCGTAGATCTTTTGAAGAATTTTTCTCTCAAACACACCAAGTACTACCTTGTTTGCTTGCGAAAATACCCAGGCTCGGGTAGTATCAGTGTTTTGTAAAGCTTTATTTTTGTTTGACGCGATGTGACATTGTTGTTGAACTGCTTTCTTAAGCCAAAGTAGCATCTGTTGGCCAATACAATTTTTTACAACTAATGTTGTTTGTTTGAGTTTGCGGCGGTGACGTGGTAGACGAAGTCTTTTACTGTCTCAAAAGTATAAGAGCCAACTTTAACAGTCCGAACTCTGTGGACTCATTGCGCGCCGACACCATCAGCTTGGTCTTCTCGCCGTTTACTGCCAGACCCACTTTAGCAGATTCTCCTTCGACCTTCATAAAGGTATTAGTTACTTCTATTGCTGATCGACCCATGATGTCTATATCATCAGCATTAGCAAATAACATGTGGCTATTGATGTTGATTGTGCCATTACTTTTAACGTTTGGCTCTCCTATAACCTTTTCCAGAGATCACTCAAAAGGCTGTCGCCTTGCCTGAAAGCTTTTGGTACAAAACTCTTCGGAGAGGTTCGTTCCTATTTTAACTGAGGATCGAGTGTCAGGTAAAGTTATTTTACAAAGCCGAATGAGCTTTGCGGGTATTTTGCAGAATCTATGCTGATGTTGGACAAATGAAAAATAGCTTCTTATTATGTGGATGAATAGAATATAGGCTACTGGCAACATAAGGGAAATCCTTCTTTACGATTTCTAGTGCTGGCATTCTTGTCCTGCATCATCGTAAGCGCGGACCACTTCGAAGCTATCACTCTCACATCGTTGAAAGTAACAGGCCATTTATTATCCTTCTTTTCCGAATTTGAGAGTGATTTAACCGTTACCAACAATTTACTTCACACTCTACCAATGTGACATTGCTCCTGGTGGTGTAGCCACGTTTTCGGCTTATGCTTGTCTACTAGCCTCTTGACTTCAAGAGTAAGTCCCATATATTCTGTGTCGTCAGGGTTCGTACACCAAAACTCATGACGCCCATTTACTAGTCCCGTCGTCTCTGCTGGGAAATTTGGCATCTACAACTGTGAACTTTGAGCGTGATTCATTTAAAAATCCCTGTGGCAATATTTTTGTTTTTTTTTCATCTATGTACATTGTAGTTTCAGAATCCGCAAAAACTTCCCTCCCATTTAAAGTTAGTTCAGGCGCACCATGCTGTGCAAAACATCTTCGTAACTATCTGAAATGTTCGACTACTTAAATTCGTTGACTTGACTCATCATTGAGATTTTACTCCGGATCCGGTAAATTTATTTACTCTCTGTTTCTGTAGATCTGTAACAAATAATGGTAGCCTATTGATGAAACACAATTTTGTGATACTTACACATGGCATAACTCTTATGTACTCAGGAATACTCTCATACTACGAAAATTATTTCACATATAAATGTGAAAATGCAAACTGCAAAACAAGTAAGCGTAGACATTTTATTACAAAAAATCTGAAACTGGGTTTTCCTCTTTCCTTTAATGTAACAACTCATCCGTAAATATGTTTGGTTTCATTTGGTATCTCTTGTGCAATTTATCTTTGGCTTTTTTCACAATGCCTTTTATTAATGGACTAACCTTTTAATTCCATTGACATTCATGTAAGGCAAAGGCTTAACACACCTCTACTGTAAGATGATGTTTAGAATTTATTTCGTTTCAATGGCATTCTCCCCCAGAACTTACAATAGATCTTTTAATCGATTTTCTGTCTTTGTTGCTTCGTCAATATGTTTTTTTTTTGCTTAGGGGGTGGGTTCTACTTTTCTGTTTTCATTGTGGATTTTTCTTCTGTTTGACATATTTCTTGTGTGCCAGAAAACAGACCTTCAAATCCTAATCAATGAAATATCAGAGGATGTAAATGTGTTAAGAAAAAGATGAACATCAAGAGAGAGAGAAAGAGAATGATATTATTCATTAAGGATGCATTTTTAGCAGTAGAATTTAAGAAATATTGAACTATTTACGATGCTCGCAAACAAAAGGAGAGTATTGGTGCAAAACCAAAATTGTCGCTCTAGCATAGATTTTTCCTGTTCTCCCTGAGAAATGCATCAATGCCATTGAGTATGGATGAAGAAATGCGTTTTTTTCCCGATTTTGTGTTTAGCTCCATTATACGAAACCTTCTTCTTACTAACCGAGTTCGAAATACATGCCTGATGACACCATTTGTAGAGAAGTTTTCATTTGACTGAAAAATATTCAGGAAATGTTGTCCATTTTTTTTCATAGGACAACTGGGGAAATATATATGTATAAAAAATCAAATGTAGTTCGTTTGTAATTACATCAGTTGAGAACGGCTGGACCGATTTGGATAATTCTTTTTTTAAATGGTCGTCATAGCTTACTTAGGTTTTTACGGACGTAGGGGATGGAAGATACTAAGGAACGGTCCTGGCCGGCTTTAACAAGGCAAAGCCCAGGATTTATCTTGGTCTCTCTTTCATCTCAAGTGGACGCTGACCTCCCCGTGGTGTCACCTGGGGAACTGCCTTTAACACCCGTTAAAGGTAGTGAGCTAACATGTGCCGCACGTTCACCCATAAGAACGTTAAAAACTTGGGTTTGGGCGTCGGGTTAGTAACCCTCCCCTAGAAAAAACAGCCTACTATGAAAAAACGAAAGAAAAGAAAAACAAATCCCTCAAAAGTTGACGGCGGACCATGATCTGCGAATCTTCATCTGGGATGTTCGCACTCCTTATAGAGAAGGTGCAGTTTACGCATTGGCAGATATTTCATAGTGAAACATCTGACAATGGTATGAGGTTGATAGACTTTGCAGCTGCAAGAAACATGGTAGTTAGCAGTACCAGATTTAAGCATCTCGATATTCATAAGGGCACCTGGCTGTCGCCAGATCAAAGAACAAGAAATCAAATTGATCACGTTGTGATAGATGGAAGACATGCATCAAGCGTGTTGGATGTACGATCGTTCCGAGGTGCAAACATAGACTCGGACCACTACCTTGTTGCAGCAAAGGTACGTACCAGATTAAACGTAGCAAACAAAGTGCGAACGGACACAACACGGAAGTTGGACATCGGTAAGTTGCAATCACAACAGATAGCCACAGCATATTCCACTCAACTGGCCCAACTCGTTAATCAAAGCACTCCTCGTCCCGATAACATATCAGGACAATGGAAAAAAATTGCCCACTCCATGCAAACAGCCGCAAAATCAGTACTTGGATACCAGAGACCTCCACCAAGGAATCCTTGGTATGACCAGGAGTGTCGTGCTGCTACCGAAGAGAAAAATGCGGCATATAGGGCTACTTTACAATCAGTAGCCAGATTACCTTCCAGGTCTCTACAGGAGGATGTGCCAGTTCCAAAGCCATCAGTTTGATGTTTCACTCTTTGGTAGAATTTTCGGACTTCTATCTGTCTCCTGTACATCTCGATTTGTTCACATTCCCGCTTTCCCTTTTCACTCTTTTTCCTGCGGAAAAGACGTTTCTCCAGTGTGCTAAAGATATGGAAATAGCATTTTTCCAAACTGTTGTTATCCAATCCAAGAAGATTGTATTGAATGTATACCACCCGGCCATGAAGAGGTAAAGACAGCAATAAACCGTCTGAAGAATAATAAGGCAGCAGGAGCAGATGGCCTGCCGGCCGAGCTGTTTATAACCGAAGGCTACACGCTGATAAGGTGTATGCTATAATTTTGAGGTAGTAAAAGACTTCGTATAACTCGCCACCGCCGTAAACACAATAAACGACATCAATCGTGAAATAAAAAGAAGAATTGTATTGGTCAACAAATGCTACTTTGACTTACGTAAGCACTTCAAAACAAAGTCACAACTCGTCAAACAAAAATAACGCTTTACAAAACACTGATACTACCCGTGCTAATGTATGGTTCCGAAGCCTGGGTACTTGCGCAAGCATATAAGGCAGTGCTTGGCGTGTTTGACAGAAAAATTCTTCGAAAGATATACGGGCCAATCTGCGTTGTCGGTGAATATCGACGTCGTATGAACCACGAGCTGTATCTGATATACAACGACATCAATATAGTTAAACGTATCGAGATGCAGCGATTGCGTTGGCTAGACCATATAATAAGAATTACGGATGATGAACCCGCTTAAAAAAGCGTATAAATACGAGCCACATGGCGGTGCATGCAGAATTGGCAGGCCAAAGAATAGATGGCGCAAACAAGTGGATGAAGAGATGACAAGGCGCGGTATTGCAGAAAGCGAAGCACTAAACAGAGAGAATTGGAGATCTTTTCTTAGTTCGGTCCCTTTGATTTTGTGCATTAAGAATGTGGATAGTGCACGAATTAATTTGAATTAAGGCAGTGAATGCAAATTAACGCTGCCGTCTCTCTAGGGTATAAGGATATAATTGTTATTGGAGGAACTGATAGTGTTTAAAATGAGAGCCGTGGTTGCGATATAGGGTTGATATAACGAGGTGATTTTTTGTAACGCATGAGTACGAAAAATACTAACTTTGGAAATATTTGGTAAAAGGATAGAGCTGGAATTTCGAATTTTTGTATTAAGGTTAATGTTCGCTGGTTTTGGTTTTATTCCCTTTGATATCACAAATTCCAAAATTATAGCTACTTCCGTTGGCAAATGTGTATAAAATAATCAAAAAGGGTGGACTGAACTAAAAGTGTTTTTAATTAAAGACTTACATCTTCTGAGAATTCAAAGTCCAAATAGGCAGCAACATTTTAAAGTACCCTAAGTTGAGGGGTACCAAACCCATGGCCTTCTATGGCAATTTTGAAAATGGTCGCATGATGGTGATATGAAATCGCAGTGTTGGAAATTAGAATTAAAATAGATCTGAAATTTCAAATGTTGCTGTTGATTTGTACGGGTGCGATAATGCTCTTTTTCGAACTAAAGCTGTACGAACAGCACTTAAATGCAATTAAATGCCAACTAAAATAGGTATGTGTACAACCAAATTTTAAGTTTTCACCATTTCCATATTAAATATTGTTTATTTGCATTTTATTCCCTTTCCACATACGAAGTAGCGGGTACTTTGCTAGTTATATCCTACACCACACTGTGGTAAGGGGTATTATATCTTTGGGCAAGAGGAAACGAGATAAACCCATAGTTCCCTAGGCATATACGTAGAATCACTTTCGGGGTCCATGTCCGTCCGTCCGTCCGTTCGCAACGTACAGGCCGCATTTATTGTCCGATTCATCGGAAAATTGGGGAATATAATTTTTAGCCATAGGAACAACTCGGCGTACAGAAATAAGGCCCCATGAAATAACACCCTAAATTAAAAATGAAAATAGGCCCCAAACAGGTACACTAGCGGTCATCTGAATAGGTTTGAATTTTTTTCTTTTTATATGTTAAGGTATCTTCTGATGTGTTTGTATTACAGATCCATACTATTTACTTTTTGAGAGTCTTATACTATGCCAACATTCCCAAGAAAAAACTTGACGATGTTGCCATATTTTCGGAAAATATCCCAATGATAATAAAAAATGTACAAAAAAGTGTCCAATTTTTGCGATCATCAGAATAGGTTTGAATCAAATAAAATTGAAATATTGTACTACGCATGCAAATATTGCGCAGTTTTTTGGTATAGTTTAGTAAAATTGAACATTCTGATAAATCTTACAACAAAGTTGACCCGCTTTATTAGGAACGTGGGTTCAATTCTCAACCTGGAAAAGTTACCAAGAACTTTCAGATAAAATCAAGAAATATTCCAACAAAAACGTTTTATAAACCTGCTTTAAATGACTTTTTGATTTCGTTAGATCTCTTCTGAGCTTCGAAAATTGTCTGAAAGCAAATACGAAGTGTTGCCATATTATTATGATCGATAAATTGGAAAGGTCATTGAAAATAGTTGGTATTTTAGTTCAAGTTTCATTTTTTAACTATCCTTGCAGTACAAATTTAAGTATTATCATGCTCACCAATCCACCATTGTTGACCACATGTATCATAAATGTTCGAAAATTGGTCTGGAAGAATGTTTCTTCGACGACAATAAAGTAGAAAATTGTAAATCAAATTTAGTCAAAGGGGCATGATATCGCCGACTTTTATAGTGCTGTAATACCTATATAGTCAGGTCAAAAAGCTTTTTTCTGTTAACTAGTCATAAAACAAACACGAATAAGTCCAAAAGAATGGACTACTGAGGTTATGCAGCACTATAAAAATCGGCGATATCATGCCCCTTTGACTAAATTTGATTTACAATTTTCTACTTTATTGTCGTCGAAGAAACATTCTTCCAGACCAATTTTCGAACTTTTATGATACATGTGGTCAACTATGGTGGATTTGTGAGCATGATAATACTTAAATTTGTACTGCAAGGATAGTTAAAAAATGAAACTTGAACTAAAATACCAACTATTTTCAATGACCTTTCCAATTTATCGATCATAATAATATGGCAACACTTCGTATTTGCTTTCAGACAATTTTCGAAGCTCAGAAGAGATCTAACGAAATCAAAAAGTCATTTAAAGCAGGTTTATAAAACGTTTTTGTTGGAATATTTCTTGATTTTATCTGAAAGTTCTTGGTAACTTTTCCAGGTTGAGAATTGAACCCACGTTCCTAATAAAGCGGGTCAACTTTGTTGTAAGATTTATCAGAATGTTCAATTTTACTAAACTATACCAAAAAACTGCGCAATATTTGCATGCGTAGTACAATATTTCAATTTTATTTGATTCAAACCTATTCTGATGATCGCAAAAATTGGACACTTTTTTGTACATTTTTTATTATAATTGGGATATTTTCAGAAAATATGGCAACATCGTCAAGTTTTTTCTTGGGAATGTTGGCATAGTATAAGACTCTCAAAAAGTAAATAGTATGGATCTGTAATACAAACACATCAGAAAATACCTTAACATATAAAAAGAAAAAAATTCAAACCTATTCAGATGACCGCTAGTGTATATGGAAAACAACAACAAAGCTTTTGGCGCCTATTTTCCTTTTTTCATTCAGCTGTTGGGGCCAATTTGTCTTCACAACAAGTAGATCGAAAATTTGAAAATCAAATTGGGATCCAAATAATATTGGGGTCTAATTGCATTTTTCATTGGGACCTTTTTGCACATGTTTAGGGTCCAAATGCAATCCAGTGTTTAACCGAAACAACAAATTGGGGTGAATTTTCGAATGTTATTATTAAGAAAACGGAGAAAAATTAGGCTGTAATCTCATAAATTTTATTAAGAACAAACAATAAAAAAAACGGTGCCTGGACCCAAAATTGGTTGGGAGTTTTGTCCGTGCAGCAAAGCGGACGTAACTATCAAAAACACGCGGACATAACTCCCAACGATTTTGTTCTTAATTTCAAAGTTATTATACCCTCCACCATAGTATGGAGGGTATATTAAGTTTGTTTTTCCGTTTGTAACGCATTGAAATACTCATTTGCGACCCTATAAAGTATATATATTCTTGATCAGGGTAAAATTCTGAGTCGATCTGTGCACGTCCGTCCGTCCGTCCGTCTGTGGTAATCACTCTAGCATCCACAAAAATTGAGATAGGAAGCTGAAATTTTGGGAAAATGCGTCTTTTGATGGGAGGCAGGTCAAGTTCGATGATGGGCTATATCGGTCCACGTTTTGGTATAGCCCCCATATAACGGTACCCCCCGATTTACGGTATTTTGACGTTTTTAGCTACATTTTCAGACCGATTTAGCTATAATTTGACATTTAGGGTTCTTAAGTGCCAACAAACTTATATTAGAAAACTTGTGGGCATAGGTCCACGTTTTGGTATAGCCCCCATATAACGGTACCCCCGTTACGTACGTATGTTTTTAGCTACATTTTCAGACTAATTTAGCTATAATTTAACATTTAGGGTTCTTAAGTGTCAATAAACTTATATAACAAAAGTTGTGGACATAGGTCCACGTTTTGTATAGCCCCCATATAACGGTACCCCCCCGATTTACGGTATTTTGACGTTTTTAACTACATTTTCAGACCGATTTAGTTATAATTTGACATTTAGGGTTCTTAAGTGTCAATTAACTTATATAACAAAAGTTGTGGACATCGGTCCACGTTTTGGTATAGCCCCCATATAACGGTACCCACCGATTTACGGTATTTTGACGTTTTTAGCTACATTTTCAGACCGATTTAGCTATAAATTGACATTTAGGGTTCTTAAGTGTAAATAAACTTATATAACAAAAGTTGTGGTCATAGGTCCACGTTTTGGTATAGCGCCCATATAACGGTACCCCCCGATTTACGGTAGTTTGACGTTTTTAGCTACATTTTCAGACCGATTTAGCTATAATTTGACAGTTAGGGTTCTTAAGTGTCAGTAAACTTATATAACAAAAGTTGTGGACATAGGTCCACGTTTTGGTATAGCCCCCATATAACGGAACCCCCCGATTTACGGTATTTTGAAGTTTTTAGCTACATTTTCAGACCGAGTTAGCTATAAATTGACATTTGGGTTTCTTAGGTGTCAATAAACTTATAAAACAAAAGTTGTGGTCATAGGTCGACGTTTTGGAATAGCCCCCATATAACGGTACCCTCCGACTTACGGTATTTTGACGTTTTTAGCTACATTTTTAGACCACGTTTTGGAATAGCCCCCATATAACGATACCCTCCGACTTACGGTATTTTGACGTTTTTAGCTACATTTTCAGACCGACTAAGCTATAATTTGACATTTAGGGTTCTTAAGTGTCAATAACAAAAGTTGTGGACATAGGTCCACGTTTTGGTATAGCCCCCATTTAACGGTACCCCCCGATTTACGGTATTTTGACGTTTTTAGCTAAATTTTCAGACCGATTTAGCTATAAATTGACATTTAGGGTTCTTAAGTGTAAATAAACTTATATAACAAAAGTTGTGGTCATAGGTCCACGTTTTGGTATAGCGCCCATATAACGGTACCCCCCGATTTACGGTATTTTGACGTTTTTAGCTACATTTTCAGACCGATTTAGCTATAAATTGACATTTAGGGTTCTTAAGTGTAAATAAACTTATATAACAAAAGTTGTGGTCATAGGTCCACGTTTTGGTATAGCGCCCATATAACGGTACCCCCCGATTTACGATATTTTGACGTTTTTAGCTACATTTTCAGACCGATTTAGCTATAATTTGACAGTTAGGGTTCTTAAGTGTCAATAAACTTATATAACAAAAGTTGTGGACATAGGTCCACGTTTTGGTATAGCCCCCATATAACGGTACCCCCCGATTTACGGTATTTTGACGTTTTTAGCTACATTTTCAGACCGATTTAGCTATAAATTGACATTTAGGGTTCTTAAGTGTAAATAAACTTATATAACAAAAGTTGTGGTCATAGGTCCACGTTTTGGTATAGCGCCCATATAACGGTACCCCCCGATTTACGATATTTTGACGTTTTTAGCTACATTTTCAGACCGATTTAGCTATAATTTGACAGTTAGGGTTCTTAAGTGTCAATAAACTTATATAACAAAAGTTGTGGACATAGATCCACGTTTTGGTATAGCCCCCATATAACGGTACCCCCCGATTTACGGTATTTTGAAGTTTTTAGCTACATTTTCAGACCGAGTTAGCTATAAATTGACATTTGGGTTTCTTAGGTGTCAATAAACTTATAAAACAAAAGTTGTGGTCATAGGTCGACGTTTTGGAATAGCCCCCATATAACGGTACCCTCCGACTTACGGTATTTTGACGTTTTTAGCTACATTTTCAGACCATGTTTTGGAATAGCCCCCATATAACGGTACCCCCCGATTTACGGTATTTTGACGTTTTTAGCTACATTTTCAGACCGATTTAGCTATAATTTGACATTTAGGGTTCTTAAGTGTCAATAACAAAAGTTGTGGACATAGGTCCACGTTTTGGTATAGCCCCCATATAACGGAACCCCCCGATTTACGGTATTTTGACGTTTTTAGCTAAATTTTGAGACCGATTTAGCTATAATTTGACATTTAGGGTTCTTAAGTGTCAATAAACTTATATAACAAAAGTTGTGGACATAGGTCCACGTTTTGGTATAGCCCCCATTTAACGGTACCCTCCGATTTACTGTATTTTGACGTTTTTAGCTACATTTTCAGACCGATTTAGCTATAATTTGACATTTAGGGTTCTTAAGTGTCAATAAACTTATATAACAAAAGTTGTGGACATAGGTCCACGTTTTGGTATAGCCCCCATTTAACGGTACCCTCCGATTTACTGTATTTTGACGTTTTTAGCTACATTTTCAGACCACGTTTTGGAATAGCCCCCATATAACGATACCCTCCGACTTACGGTATTTTGACGTTTTTAGCTACATTTTCAGACCGATTTAGCTATAATTTGACATTTAGGGTTCTTAAGTGTCAATAACAAAAGTTGTGGACATAGGTCCACATTTTGGTATAGCCCCCATTTAACGGTACCCTCCGATTTACTGTATTTTGACGTTTTTAGCTACATTTTCAGACCGATTTAGCTATAATTTGACATTTAGGGTTCTTAAGTGTCAATAAACTTATATAACAAAAGTTGTGGACATAGGTCCACGTTTTGGTATAGCCCCCATATAACGGTACCCCCCGAATTATATATCTGTAATTTGAACATTTGACATTTGAAATTCCTAGTAGACACCACACCTCTCCACCAAAAATTGTCAAGAAAGGTCGATGTATCGATAAAGCCCCCATATAACGGTACCTCCCGATTTTCAGTAATTTGATAATTTTAGCTACAATATTAAACCGAACTAGCAGTAATTTGACAACACCTCTCCATCAAAAATTGTCAACATAGGTCCATGTTCGGATATAGCTCCCGTATAACTGTACCTCCCAATTTTCAGTAATTTTGCAATTTTAGCTACAATTTTTAACCGAACTAACTGTAATTTGACATTTGTAGGTTGTAGTGGTCACCACACATCTGCATCAACAATTGTCAACATAGCCCCAATATAGCGATACTTCCTGATTTTCGATACTTTGAGGATTTTACTTAAAATGTTTAACCAACGTAGGTCCATGTTTTGGACGAACTTTCTGTAATTTGAAATTTAAAAGCCAAAAAAAAATCTGCAACAAAAATTGTTCATTTAAGTTCATATTTTCGTATAGCCCACATACCTCCGAACTAGCTGTTAATGACTTTTGAAGTTCCCACGTTATGTACCGATTATCGGTATTTTGAGGATTCTAGCTGCAATTTTTAACCGAATTAGGAGTTATTTGACATTAAAGGCTCCCATCAAAAACTGTCAACATAGGTCCATGTTTTTTATTATAACCCCTATATAATGGTACCCCCCAATTTCTGGCCCACCAAAAATTGTCAACATACATAGTTAGATATAGGCACCATAAAAAAGGGCCTCCCTAATGAAGCATTTTATGTACATTATCTGACGTTTTAACGTACTTACTTAAAGTTGGGGACAGGAATGAAAACTAATTATTCCATTTTAGTTCATAATATTTCATGGTGGAGGGTATGAAAAGTTCGTCCCGGCCGAACTTAATGCTTTTTTACTTGTTTTTTTTTTGCTTTTCGAAATTTTTCATTATTTTTTATTGATCAAAGAACTGTTATAAATTTTAGAGAAGAGGTTAGAATATAAACGAAATTGTACATTTGCCAAACAATAGCGAAGTCTCCACAAAATTTTCTAGATTTCATAATATTATTTAAAAATGAAATTATATCTGAATTTGTCAGTAGCAGTTCGGAGAAATTTTACCAGACACAGTCGTATATTAATTACTTAATTTGAAAAAAATGTAGATCGGGAAATTTTTTAAGTATTCGCATTTCTTTACAAAAACACTGTATTTTTTCAATAGTAAAAATATCTTTGTAAAAAATCGCGCGATTATTTTAAAAAAATATTTGCATATGTTTCCAAAAATTTTGTACTTCCTTAAATTGTGAAAATAATTTTGAAAAAATCAATTCAAACAGAATTAGAGAAAATGGTTGTAGAAGTTTCAATGTGTTAAAATTACAAAAAAGTATAACCATCAATTAGTTACATCCCAGCAAAAAAGTCCTCCCAAAATCATGTGTTTTGTAAGGGATTTTTCGCAGACGTAACTACTCGCAAACCCAATTTCTTCCCCATTATTTTTACAAGGGCATGTCGGACTCAGTTTGTAGTTATTTTATAACCACTAGAGTAACTAGTTATTCTGTGGCCACTAGAAGTTGAAAAGTAAGTTGAAAAAAATTATATTTTTAGAACAGTTGATGTAGAGATTTTTTTTTAATTTCATCACACTTCTTACTTTTATTTTACTTTATTTTATTTCGCTCGCTGTGCGAGTTGAACACACGAACCCTCTGATTTCTAGCCAAAGACACTACATGTGCACCACGAACTGTTATTTTTTAATTAAAAAAACTCGCGTGCCGACCGTGAGCGTTGAACACACAACCCTAGGATTTATAGTCGGACACACACTCACTGCGCCACCGTCCTCATTACTTAGTGAGGAGCAAAGTAAGTAGATTTGCCTTGTAATTTTTTAAGAAGTATCCCATTACTTTTCAGATTACTGGTAATGGGAAAAGAAGCTTGTTTACATTACTTTGTAATGAGTTACGTAATGACTAATGGATCCGAGTTTTTGCTGGGATATTACAAACTATTGAATGAATATCTTTAAAATTTTTTTTAAAGTACACCCCAAATTTAGGGCTTCATTTACACCCCAAATTTAAGTGAATAAATTTTTTGGTGCGTAAATGGATAGTTTGGGGCTTTATTTTATTTTCGGTGTTTGGGGTGATATTGCATTTGCCAAATGCACCTCAAATTCAAAAGTGCATTTTGGCCCCAATGACATTTTGGGGCATAAATGTAATATTTTTTGAGGCCAAATTTCCTAGTTTGGAGCCTTTTTGTATTGGGACCATTTTTCAAATTGAAAAAAAAAACAACCCAAAAATTGGGGTCCATTTTCATTTCCGTTTGGGGTGTTATTTCATGGGGCCTTATTTCTGTACGCCAAGAACGCTATTGATTTCGGTGAAAATCTGTTCAGATTTGGATATAGCTCCCATATATATATTTCAGCCGTTTTCACATATTTGCTGCCCCAAACACGATATATACGTCCGATGTTGATGAAATTTAAAAGGTGTGACTGAATTCGCTCTAGCAATAAATGTGCCAAAATATATCAAATTGGCTCAGATTTGGATATAGATCCATATATAAATAGAAGTGAAGGTCGAAGAAAACAATAAAAATAGTTATGATCCATATACATATATTATCGTTCGATTTCACGTATTTGCTGCACCAATCACGCTATATATGGAATGTGTATCTGAATTCAGTCTAGAAATAAATGTGCCAAATTTTATCAAAATCGGTTGAAATTTGGATATAGCTCCCATATATATCTTCGGCCGATTTCACGTCTTTGCTGCACCAAACACGCTATATACAGCTGTGTTCAAAATAATAGGAGTGCTCATTCACACCAAGGGAATGGTCGAATAAACATGGTTAAACTTACCCATTTTGGTTTATTTTGAATTTGTTTAACATTGTTGACATCCCAACAGTTATTTCATCAGCAGAAATGTGGTAATCTGTTTTAAATTATTTACTGTTTACACCAACATTATAAATCGCCTTCAAATTTGTTGTTCAAAAAAATAGGAGTGCGGAAGAAAAAGGACAATAAAAATAGCTTTAGTTGAGTTTAGGATCAAAAGTGTCTATATTTTAGTTGACAATAGTGAATCCAATAGATTTTATGAGATTTGATGGCTGTTGAAAAACAAAAGATCTTTTGGAGGTAGCCTAAAAACAGGTGATTGTCCTTGCAGCGATTTTTCCATAAATTGAGGACTTATTGGGTAACTCAATGGATTTTGTAGACAGAACTTTAGTGACTAGAGTTTTTTGATGCTCTGACTGTTATCTCGAACAATATATAATCATCGGTATCCCAGAAATTTGTGTATTTTGATCCTTGGGCCAAGTTAAAGCCGGTTTCCGTTACCTCTTTACGTAAGGATCGGTTAAAAAAAGGGTATTTATAAGGCATTAATTTCTCAATCAAGTGATGTTTTGAGGTCCTAAGCATCTTAACTGCACGCAGAATTCATTATATGGTTCATTTTTGAATAATTGGATGATTGGCACATATGAGACATTTTTCAAAACGCTTTGTTGAGAAGGAAACTTTAAAGACAAACTTTTGAAGTTGGCCTAAGATTATTTTTATTAGGTTTTGCATCGTATAATAAACAGTTTTCTATTGAAAATAACCTAAATAAAGTATTTTTAAGTGAAAAACGTAAGTTTAAGACATCACCTGTAGAGAAGTTTTACATGCCTGAAATACTCAAAAAATGTCGCCAACTTTACTGAGGGATATTTTGCCATCGTTGCAAATTTGATGTTGGCTGGCCGGGAATCGAACCCCCGACCTTCAGCGTGCAAGGCGGGTGTGCATACAATTGAACCACGGTGGCACCAATAAATAATTTTACCATGGAAAATTGAGGAAGTTGATATAGCTCCACTCTGTGGCATAATATTAAAAACGAAGATACGTAATGATTTTTTTGGCATTGATCATATTAAATGTATAAAAATCAGAAAATGTAAAATTTCCATGTTATGGCATTTCTAATAGGGTGCCAACGTGGTGTAATGGTATCAAAATTTCAACGATGGCAAAATACCTCTCAGTAATTTTGGCGACATTTCCTGAGTATCTCAGTCATGAAAAACTTATCTACAAGTGGTGTCTTAGGACACGCCTTTCGGACTCGGCGATAAACAGTAGGTCCCATATCATCAGACAGCGTAATCCTATGCAAATGCATATATGGTTAGGAATGTGATTAGACAAAAACTCGTTTTATAATAAAATAAAACGAATTAGTCTGGACCTATTTTTTGCATATTTTGTCATATTTGCATTAAAAAACATATGCAAGGATTTGTGGCCCAAATATCCCACAAATTGGCTGAAATTTTGTATTAAATCTCCGTTGGGGGTATAAAACTTACGACCTGAAATTTATCGGTATAGGTCTCATATAGCTCCCATAGAACAGTACCTCCCGATATGTGGTATTTTGAAAGCTGTGGCCTCAATATCCCACTGAAATGGCTGACATTTTGTATGAAGCCTTCGTTGGGGGTATAAAACTTTCCACTTTCAATTTGTCGTTTTAGGTCCGCGTCAACATATAGCTCCCATAGAAAGATACCTCTCGATTTTCGGCATTTTAAAGGGTGTGGCCTCAATATCCCACTCAAATGGCTGACATGTTCTATTAATTGTTCGTTGCGGGTATACAACTTTCAACCTTGCAGGTTTTCTGTATTGTGTAGGTTATGGTCTCAATATCCCTCCGAAATGGCTGGAATTTGGTATTAAGTCTTCGTTGGGGGTAAAAGATTTTCCACGATATCTCCCCATTTTCGATATTTTGAAGGTCGTGGCTGTGGCTACAGATTTCTCTATTTTATTGACTTGTCTGAGGAGAATTTTAACAGAAAAAATGTGCACACAAACATTTTAGAAGATATTATTGAAATATTTATTGCATACGAAAATTTGTAAAATACACGAATTTTTCTGTGATATATTTCGATTGCAATTTAATCAGAAGCCAAAAATATGCCCATTCCCAAAATTTGACAAAAGTAGAGGTTTTATAAAGTTCCGCTGTCTACATATCACTGAACTAATATTAATTGGGGTACACTCACTGATATGAGTGGAACAGTTATATATTATACATTTCTAATAAATGATCTTAAATTTGAAAATTGGCGTTCTTTAGTCCCTTCTGCTACATTTTTTTACTTTTGGACATTTGGACAAGTAATACGCTAGGGCTCCACGCAATAAAAAAACTGTGAATTTCTCTGTCATGATAGAGACAATTTGTAGCATGGGTGGAAGATGTGGCCTTCTTCAGAAAACTCATTATATATTAGGCAGTAGGCCCGTTATCAAACACACATATTATTGTAATCTTCATCAGAGGAAAGGTCAGTAGTTATTTTTCCATATATAGGCGACTTTGGCGGTGTATCCCCTATAGGAATTCAAATATCGACCAAAAATATTTTTTTTTATTTTTCGTACAAAAGTAATTGTCCATTTCACCAGCTAAAAAATATCAGATCTTCATCCAAAATTTTAGACATCTTCTTCGACCTAAACCCTTATCTCGTGCAAAATGTCGTGACTATTGAGCTATAATTGCGACCTCTAGCGTGCTTATGACTACACTACAAGCAAAAAACTGGGTATATTAGGCGGTAACTCTGTTATCTGACCACGTAAATCAACATAATTGGTATCAATGGAAAGAGCAAGAGTTGGCCTTCCAAATATTATTTACGTGGCCGGAATGTGTCTTCCAGGAATAAAGATATAACCGGTATATAAAAATTGTCACAATTTTCACACAAAAGTTGTGGTCCATTTAACCCTCTAAACATCATCCGATCACGATCTCAAATTGCAAGCATTTTCTTTGTCATATACTGTTATCTCGTTCGAATTTTCGACGCGAGCGGGCTATTATTGCGACCTACAGAGCACCTACAAAATCCAATAAAAATTATGTTTTTGGTCCATTTCACCCGCTAAATATTTCACGATCATCACCAATTAAAATAGCGATCTATTCTGATGTGAAACCGACCTCCATACCAAATTTCGTGACGATCGGTCCATAATTGCGGCCTGGAGTTTGATTACAATTTATAATGGACAGACGGACACACGGACGGACACACATCTCAAAATCGCTTTATCTCGCCGAGATATGAAGATTGGTATACCACATTGGGGGTCTCCGACGAAGATTTCGCGGTGTTACATGCATTTTTACCAAAACAAACTTATAATAAATACCCTTTCCACATAGTGGTGTAGTGTATAAAAACTATGAACAAATATACACCAGTTGTAGACAAGCTTTAGATGACAAAAATAATTAGCAAATGCCAACTAAATTACGCTGGAGAAATATAAGAAATACTTTTGGTAGCAAGGGAAGCTGCTTCCGGCCTTAAAATGATTTGCTTAATGTGAATTTGTTTACCTTATATATCAGGTTATTATCTTGTAAAAGTCCGTTATTAATAATTAAACGTACAGTTTATATGTTTTTGTTATTACTCGGTAATCCGGACAATTCGATAATCCGGACACCGTCGAAACATGTGGTGATCGGATTGTCGAGATTATACTGTAATTTTGAGGTCTTTTTTCCACAAATCCCCAAAATAGATCGCCTTTTTATACCCTATACCACAATGTGGAAAAGGGTATTATAAGTTTGTTTTGGTAAAAATTCATGTAACACCGCGAAATATTCGTCGGAGACCCCCAATGTGGTATACCAATCTTCATATCTCGACGAGATAAAGCGATTTTGAGATGTGTGTCTGTCCGTCCGTCCGTCTGTCCATTATAAATTGTAAACACGCTCCAGGCCGCAATTATGGACCGATCGTCACGAAATTTTGTATGGAGGTCGGGTTCAGATCTGAATAGATCCCTATTCTTATTGGTGATGATCGTGAAATATTTAGCGGGTGAAATGGACCAAAAACATAATATTTATCCAATTTTCTAGCGGCTCTGTAGGTCTCAATAATAGTCCGATCAACGCGTAATTTTAAATAAGGTAAGAGTATATCACAAAGGAGAAGCTTGCAATTTGAGATGGCGATCGGATAATATTTAGAGGGTTAAATGGACCAAAACTTTTGTGTGAAAATTGTAAAAATTTCTAATATACAGCTTATATCTTTATTCCTGGAAGTGACATTCCGGACAAGTGAGATATACTTGAAAGTGGAACGCTTGACCTTTCAATTGATGCCAATTATGTTGGTGTGCATGATCAAAAAACAGAGTTACAGCCTAATATATTCCGTTATTTGTTTGTAGTGTAATAATAAACTCGCTAGAAGTCGCAATTATACATCAATAGTCACGAAATTTTGCACTGGGTAAGAGTATAGGTCGAAAAAGATGCCTACAATTTTGAATGATGATCTGATATTCTTTAGCGGGTGAAATGGACCATTACTTTTGTATGAAAAATATAAAATTTTATTTATGGTCGATATTTTAATTCCTTGAAGACATATATATTTCGCAAAGTATCCTACATATGGAAAAAAACTACTGACCTTTCCTCTGATGTAAATTGCAATAAAGTGTTTGCTAGATAACGGGTCTACTGCCTAATATATAATGGGTTCTGTGTAGAGAACCACATTTTTATCCCGTGCTACATATTGTCTCTCCAGAAGTTTATGTAACACCACGAAATATTCGTCCTAGACCCCTTATTTGGTATCTCGACGAGATAAAGCGATTTAGCGATGTGTGTCCGTCCATTAAAAATTGTAAACAAGCTTAAGGCCGCAATTATGGACCGATTGTAACGAATTTTTTAAGGAGGTTGGGTTCGGGCCAGAATAGAAATTATCAGTTTTTGGTGATGGTCGTGAAATGTTCAGGGGATGAAATGGACCAAAAACAAAATTTTAACCAATTTTGTAGCGGCTCTGTAGGTCAAAATAATAACCCGCAAAATTTTAAACAAAGATTGAGTTTATGATTAAGAAGAAGCGTACAAACCAACGTGAAGATCAGATAATACTTAACGGGTTAAATGGACTGAAACTTTTGTGTGAAATTGGTAAAAATTTCAATAACGTAGCGGTTAAACAACGGAAGTAGTAGTACTACATAAGTGGTTTTCATTACGTTTTAGTTTGTGTGAACTAAATTTTCCTTTCCTGCTACAAAAATGTCTTTGTCATGCTAGATAACTTTTTGGTTTTGGTCATAAGTATTATACATTACATCTCTGATATTTGATAATTAAATGTTCACAATCATTGAAAAGAAGTTCCGTGGAGAGCGATTGTCCAGGAATAGTGGTAAAGGGTATCCCATGGTCAGCTCCGTCCGACTATAGACTTTTCTTACTTGTTATATATTAACTTGTAATGACAACCCTAATAAGAATCCAAACCAGAAGAGTTGTGCCCAAAAAAACAAATCCAAAAGATAGTCGCCATAAAACATTACCAATCGTCCATCGTATCAAAACCAACAATGACGCTTAACATACGTGTGTGTGCGTATGTGTTGTACAGATTCTACCAAAGGTTGAATGAGTTTTTGTGTAATGACACAATTTTTTACAACATAGTTTCTTTCCTTCTTCCTTCAAGTAATTTCCAGTTTTTATATTCCAATAGCAGAGGTTTCTTGTGGGTTACGTGCGTGTGTGTGGTAAAGAGTTTTGCGTGTGTTTGTAAAATTCCTGCTATGCTTGGCTTTCGAAGTGGTCGCGCTATTGCAAGTGCAAGACTGAAGCAGAAAAGAAAACGAACAAAGAAAGGACTAAGTTTTTTTAGGTTAATTGCTTACGATTGCCGAGAATGTTATAGAAACTCCATAATAAAAGTGGAATGACAAAAGAGCAACGCCAACAGCAGCAGCAGTTGTCGTAGTAGCAACAACATAAAATATTTGTAACAAACAATGTAATGGCCACAATATAAGACGACTTACTAAAGTATGTGAATAATACAATCGACCGACCAAAAGGACAAACTGTGGATTATCAGGCGCATCCAAACATCTGCTTCGTTTGTTTGTTAGTCTATTTGTTTGTTAAGAACTTGCATAGAGTCGTACCATAAAGTTATGCAGTTCGTTACCCCCATAGGGCCATGGAGACAAAAAGATATCCCTACAAGCATACATAAATATAAATCACGAAAACACTAAAGATGTTTGACCGATATAATTGGATGAATGTATGTATGTGAATTGTGCGACAATTTGTGTTTGTTATGTGGTTTGACATGAGTAGCAGCACTGCATCAAAAGATGTGTTGTTCAAAATTGTATGACAAAGAAAAATCTTTTATAATTGAGAAGAAAATTGGCACTTCAAGTGGGTTTTTGTGTAAGAGTACCTTATTAACCTATTTCGAAATTTATATAATGAAGGAAAATGGAATCCTCAAATCAACAATAGAACAATAGGAATTCAATAGAATACGTTCTGAAAAAAATGTTACCGAGCACAGGTTTTGATAGACTTAACATATCCCTTGTGGTACACAAATTTGTTTAGAATATCCTATTAACAAGTAAAACAGTACCAGTGGGCTTTGCCGACAGAGATATACACGCAACCTATGTGAATTAAAACCTTCATCTACGGACAGATAAAATGTGTTTATTGTGTTTTAAGAATTTTGTAACACTTTTTGGACATTTGAACCTACCGACAAAAATGTGGATTAGTATTAATATTCAGAAGTGTTGCGGAGGAGGTATAAGTTTTAGACCAGTTTGCCAGGAAGAATGGACTTGTCCACGGAAAACTTAATATCGCTATTTTCTCTGGAAGTATGTACTTACCCCTGATGAAACTTGTACAGTCGTATGGGAGGGAAGTGAATACAAGTTGTTACAATAAAAATCAAAGCGATTCGAGAGCAGGTCCTGAACTGAACTTTGCGAACTTTTGTGTGGGAGGTACCCGAAGGAGTGGACCGATTGAGTCCATATTGGAACCTCATCTAAGACTAAGAACTAAGTTTGGACAAAATGTTACGCAAGACATATTTTGGACCGAATCGGTTGATCCGTTCGAGAGTTATCATGCGCTCCAGCTAGACAGACAGACGGACGGACATGGCTGAATCAACTTCAAATTGTGTTAGAAATCGTGTTGTCAATTCGGGTCCACTACGAATTCAGGTTACTGCGCCGTACGGATCTTAATTGGCCTACAATAGCTGGTGTTTGCCTTGGCAATGGACGTTTTTCTACTGAGATGGATGGGGGTGGTCTCCGAGTACGACAACCATGCAATACCTTTAAACTGTTTGTGCAACTGCATCAGTGCGAACGCTATTCAATCCTGGCTGATATGCTCGTTTGTACATTTGGCCCACTCTCTCTGTCTCTCTATTACTCTAGATTATGAAGATCTTTCCTTATGTGCCTGGATGGTGAAACCTGTCCGCAAAATGAGAATTTATTACTAGCACTGCATCAACAGCATCTTGTTGTGCCGATGCAAGAGTAAAATCTGCATCTCCTCATGAAGATGGTGTAATGAGAAGACATTATGTTGCAGTCATCAAGGCGACAGGTTTGAATAATATTTCAGTGTGTAGCACTAACATTTGAATAGCACACTGGAGCAGTATAACTTTCCACAGACAGGTCTATTGGTACATAAGAGTTCAATAAGACGTTTTTTTTCGGCACATCAAGAACTGCCGTTCAGAGTATTGATGACCTTGTTCCTACTATAATATATAATATATAATTGTTCCACAAACATCCCATAAGGGACATGGGAGACTTCTCTCATATCAATGAGTGCTCCCCGATTCATATTCGCTCAATGATATGGGACCTACAGTTTATCGCCGAGTCCGAACGGCGTGTCTAAGACACCACTTTTGCAGAGAAGTTTTACATGGCTGAAATACTTAGGAAATGTCGCCAACATTATTGAGGGGTATTTTGCCACCGTTTGAAAGTGTTTTGATTTCGCCTGGCCGGGGAATCGAACTCACGGCGACAGGTACTGTCCGAAAACCATGCTGATGTTGGGCAACTAGAAACTGCTTCTCATCATGAGGAAAAGTAGAACCTGTAGAATCTTCGCTACTGCTGATAGAAGGGAAATCGACCTCTACGATTCGCGTTTGCTGACATCCTTGCCTGGCTTCAGTAGCGCGACAACCCTGGCAACTTTCCAGACTTATGTTTAGATAATGATAAAGTGATGACAATTGCCATCCAAATTGAGGCCGGGTTCATCCAGTGACTTAAACATTACCATTGCGAATCGGCGTGAGTCCAACGCTTGGGATGATTTCGCGTTTCGGATGATATCTTCAACATTGTGATGGTACCGCCTCGGCTGAGAGACCTTTTATACGACATAGCATGTTCCTCTTGGACCTCTCCCGGGCTGCTCTTTAAACTGCAGGTTAAAATAAAACACCCATCTCTTTGGATTTGACACTGTCACTCCGTTTATAGTAACATTTGTCCTATCGTCATTCTTTCCCGGATTCGACAGTGATTTAACCGTTGTCCACAAATGTTTTATCCTAGGCAGGTGATTTTCCACTTATGCTCGCATACTTAACCTGTTGACTTCAACAGTAAATTTCCTAACTATTGGGTCTTCAGGGTTCGTTTGACCAAGCTCATCATGCTCATTTCCTAGTTCCTTCACCTCTGCTGGGAAACTTGGTCTGATTTCGGGTATTCAGGTACGTAGCGAGCAGCAGTAGCGATGATGTCCCGAAAACTCTCTCAGCTACCCGATGATCTGAAGGATCATAACTCCCATCGCTGTAGTTCTGCAGTCGGCTAAGATCAGAGCAGCGGATCTGGCAAACGGAGCAGATCCATAGACCTCTGTTCTATCTGGATTGCAAAAAATTAATCTTAAGTAGTAGTTATACACTACACCACAATCTAGAAAGGGTATTATATGTTTGTTTTTCCGAAATAACCGTCGTAGACCAAAATTCATATCTCGACGAGATAAAGCGATTTTGAGACCTGTGCCCGTCCGTCCGTCTGTCCGTCCATTAAACATTGTATTGAAACTCCCGGCCGCAATTATGGACCAATCGTCACGAAATTTTGTATTTCTGTCGGGTTCCGACCAGAATAGAAACGATTAGTTATTGGCCTTAATCGTGAAATATATAGCGGTGGGAAATTGACTAAAAACAAAATTTTTATCCGATTTCGTAGCGGATTGGTAAGTCGCAATGATGGTCTGATCGGTGTGACATTTTAAGCAAGGTTTACTCTTACGACGAAAAAGAAGCTTGCAATTTAACACGATGAACAGATAATATTTAGCGGTTTATATGGACCAAACTTTTGTGTGAAAATTGGTAAAATTTTTAATATATACGAGGGTCAACAGGCGTCATTTGATATTTTGGAAAGGTTGATAGTTTTAGCGTAAGCGTACTCCGGACAGTTTCACATACGACCATGTGTTGAATTGTTTACAGTGACTTGAAATAATCACTCTGCAAAAAAAAAAAACGAATTTACTTGTGAACATTTTCGTAGGAATTTTTCACTATTTCCGACGTGAATAATCACGGCAAGAGTGCATCGATCAAATTAAATTTTTATATGTCGATAAAGGACCATCCTATAGCACTATGAAAAACTGGTTTAATGAATTCATCCGTGGCCGCCAATCGCCAAAAAAGCGAACTTCGTGAGGGTCGTCCAAAAACGGCCGTTGTGCCAGAAAACATTAAGTCGTTTGTGAACGGACAATGCAAGAACATAGTGCTATATACCGTCAGATAGAGGCATCCTCTGGAATTTATTCCACCAACTAACATTTGAGATTGCATGAACACTTGGCAGCAAAAATGGGATTTTTCTCGTTGGATCTCTGTCGCTCCGTGCATGAAATTTCGAAAAAATACGATCGCGGCGCTTCAAAAGACGTTTATAAGATGGACCCAGGTGACGAATAGTGGAACTATGAGTATGAACCTGCTGCAGCTGCCTGAAACGTTCAGAAACCATGTTTTAAAGGTGTCTCAATCAAACAACCCAACACATGGTCGTATGTCAAACTGTCCTGAGTACGCTTAGGCTAAAAACTGTCGAACTTTCCAAAAAAATTTTAACCAACGCCAGGCGACACAGCGTTTTGCCTTTTTTTAGTGACCCTCGTATCTTATATCCTTACTAGTGGAAGACGTATTTCGCCCACGTGAGTTATATTTCAACACGATGTCTTGACCTTTCCATCGATGCTAATTATATTGATATACGAGGTCAGATAACAGAGTTACAGTATATGCAGGGATCGCACAGTTTTAATTGTGTGTAGTGTAACCATAATCACGCTAGAGGTCGCAATTATATTTTACTTACTTACTCACTCACTTACATAGCTCGCCCATTACAGGAAATTTGTTCCATAAGCCGAACTAAGAAAAGATCTCAATTTCTCTCTGTTTATTGCTTCGCTTTTTGGAATACCTCGTCTTTTCATCTCTTGTTCCACTGGTTTGCTCCATTTAAGCCTTAGCCTGCTAGTTCTGCGTGTACCGCCATGTGGTCATTCTTATGATATGACCTAGCCAACGCTGCCGTTGCATCTCGATACGTTTATCTATACTGACGTCGTGGTGTAGCAGATACAGCTCATGGTTCATACGACTTCGATATTCACCGTCAACGCAGATTGACCCGTAGATCTGTCGAAGAATTTTTCTCTCAAACACACCAAGCACCATACATTAGCACGGGTAGTATCAGTGTTTTGCAAAGCGTTGTTTTTAACGAGATGTGGCTTCGTTTCTAAACTGTTTACTTAACCCAAAGTATCATCTGTTGGCCAATACAATTCTACTTTTTATTTCATAACTGATTATGTCGTTTCCACTGTAGGTTCGAGCTCTATCAACTTCGTCTACACTATCAACTTTGTCTTTTCGCCGTTTACCGCCAGATCCACTTTTGCTGATTCTCCTTGGACCTTCTTAAAGGTATCAGTTACTTCCTTTACTGGTCTTCCAATGATGTCAATGTCATCAGAATAAGCAAGTAACATGTGGTTGTTGCTGTAGATTGTGTCATTTCTTTTGACATTTGCATCTCGTAGAGCCTTTTCCAGCAGGATTTTGAGCAGGTCATACGAAAGACTGTCTCCAATTTCAACTGAGGACCTAATATCAGTTAAAGATATTTTACCAAGCCGAATGAACTTTGCGGGGATACCAAATTCAGACATAGCTTGTAATACCTTTGGCTGCCTTATAACCAATAAGTTGGTTGGTGTCGATCTGCTTGTCTTGTTTTTTCTCCAGGATTTGCCGCAGGGTAAATATCTGCTCAAGGGCGGACTTGCCAGGTCTAAAGCCGCATTGGTATGGTCCAATTATTTCATTGACCATAGGCTTTAGTCGTTCGAATAATATCCCTGACACTATCTTGTGGGCAATAGGGAGAAGACTTATGTCCTTATAGTTAGTTCTAATCGTCGGGTACGCCAGATTAAGCTGATGCATACACCTTATTAGTGTGTCGCCTCCGGTTTTAAACAGCTCGGATGGTAAGCCATCGGCTCCTGCTGCCTTATTATTCTTTAGCCGGTTTATTGCTGACTTTACCTCATCTTGGTTGGGCAGTATACATTCAATACCATCTTCTGGGATTGGATCTGCGGTATCTTCGGCGTCTTCGCTACTATTGGATACCAACAGTTTGTAAGTAAGAAGTTTTGCTTTATTATTTTATTTTACTTCCGATATTTCGATCGTCTTTGACGATCATCATCAGGGAATTATTTTATAACAACTTCACTTTCTTTCTATTGCACAGGTGATTTGCTACTGTGAAGTTGTTATAAAATAATTCCCTGATGATGATCGTCAAAGACGATCGAAATATCGAAAGTAAAATAAAATAATAAAACAAAATTATCATTGTTTTATTACTGACCTCGAGCCAAACAAACTATTGAAGAATTCTATTTTATATTTATATTCATTGTTGTTGTTGTTGTAGCAACGCATTTATGTTTGTTCGTGTATTATTTCAGTTATCAAGTTCCTCTGTATCCAGACTCAAGAATTCTGCAACCTGGACTGGTTGCGTCCATAAAGAATGAGGAGACAGGTGAGTGGGGTTAGGTGGGCAGTTGAATAAATGCAGAGTATCGTGTGGTCCCAATCCACATGCTGGGCATATGTTGGGTATCGTGGCGTCAATTCTGGCCCAATACGAATTGAGGCGGCTGCATCGTCCGGATCTTAACTGAGCTAAAACCACTCGTGTTTGCCTTGGCAGCTGTCGTTCTTCTGCTGCGATGGATGGTTGATGGTTTCCAAGTACGGCATTCACACTGTATCTTCGTACTGCTTGCGCAACCATGTTGGTGTGAATGCGATTCAAGCCTGCCTGATAGGCTCGTTGATCTAGCGGTTCTCTTTTATACCTTTGGACCTCTCTCTCTAGATCATGAAGGTCTCTCCTGACGTGCCTGGGTGGGGGGCGCCTGTCCATTAAATCGTGACAGGGATGCTCACTGCGGTAACACCCAAGCAGGTACTGCATCGACAACATCTTATTGTGCTGACGCACCGGTAAAACCTTCGCCTCCTCATGAAGATGGTCCACTGGTGTCATGAGGAGGCACCCTGTTGCAGTCCTCAGGGCGGCATTCTGGCAGGTTTGAATCTTCTTCCACTGCGATGCGCTAACCTTTGCGGACCACGCTGGCGCCGCATAGCTTACCACAGACCGGCCTATTGCATTGTAGGTGGTCAACAAGGTTTCTTTATCAGCACCCCAAGTGCTGCCGGCCAGCGACTTGAGAACCTTGTTCCTACTTCTGATCTTATTGCAAATAGCTGTGGCATGCGCGGACGACTTGAACATGCTATCGAACGTTACACCCAGTATTTTAGGGTAGTTAGTGGTCGGAATCAGTGCACCATCGACCAATATGTTCAGTGGGAGCCTCATCTCAGCCGTCCATGTGGTGAATAGCGTGGCTGTGGATTTAGCGGCGGATATTTTCATATTCCTCAGATGGAAGAACTGCACTAGGTCAGCTATGTAGACATTTAACCTATCACATATGTCATCGACGATAGGACCCGACGCCAAGATCGTACAATCATCCGCATACATCACGATCTTTATGCCGTCTGGAGGGTGTGGAATTTCAGAAAGGTAGAGGTTAAACAGTTCCGGAGATATCACCCCTCCTTGGGGAACTCCCTGTTTCACTCTACGGGTTTTGGACTTCTTGTTTCTGAATTCTACAAACGACTGGCGTCCACACATATAGTTGATTACCCAACGTTTCAAACATGGCTGGAGATTAGTTTTCTCTATATCCTCGAACAGTTTGGCATGGTTGACGGTATCGAAGGCCTTCGATAGGTCAAGAGCCACCATGACTGTTCGGTCGCACGGCCTTTTCGGGTTAGTCCTCTACTGATATGTGTGGATATGGCGTCTAATGCTGTTGTAGTACTATGCATTTTCCGAAATCCATGTTGATGTTGGGCAACTGGAAAACACCTTCTCATCGTGGGGAGGAGTAGCGCCTCTAGGATCTTTGCTACTGGCGACAGGAGTGAAATCGGCCTGTACGATTCACCTCTGCTGGCATCCTTGCCAGGCTTCAGTAGCGGGACCACCCTGCCAACTTTCCAGGCATCCGGTACAACATGGGTGGCTAACGATAGGTTGAGAACACTTGTTAAATACTCAACTCCAGGTTCATCCAGCTGCTTAAGCATTACCATCGATATTCGGTGCGGGCCCAACGCTTTGGATGATTTAGCGTTTCGGATGGCATCTGCAACATCGCTCATCGTAAATTGTGGTGGTACCTCCTCGGCTGGAAGAGTTCTTCTTATACGGCGTAGCACACTTCTCTTCGCCCTATCACTCTCGGGGTGCTCTATGAACTGCCGGTTAAAATAACACGCGCACCTCTTTGGGTCAGTTACTGTCACGCCGTTGAAAGTAACAGCCGTTCTGTCATCCTTCTTTTCCGGACTCGAGAGTGATTTAACCGTTGCCCACAATTTACTTATTCCTGCACCAATGTTGCACTGCTTCAGATGGTCTAGCCACTTTTTCCGCTTATGTTCGCCCAGTAGCCTGTTGACTTCAAGAGTAAGTTCTCTAACTCTTGGGTCTTCGGGGTTCGTACGACAAAGCTAATCACGTTCATTTGCTAGTCCCGTCGCCTCTGCTGGGAAATTTGGTCTTATTTCGGGTATTCGACCAGCAGGTATGTAGCGAGCGGCTGCTTTAGTGATGATGTCTCGGAAAGTTCTCTCAGCTACCCGAGGATCTGAGGGGGTGGGCAATTGACTGAAGCGGTGATTGGTAAATTCTCTGAAACCTTGCCAATCAGCTTTCCCATGGTTCAGGAAAGTACGGCGTTCAGAGGTTATGAAGTCGGGTGGTCTGTTTACGGAGACGATGATAGGGAGGTGGTCCGAACTAAGGGAAATGACGGATTGCCAGGTTACGTCATTTATCAGACCTGGTGCCACAATGGTGATATCTGGCGAGCTGTGGCAGTTTCCTCTAATCCTCGTAGGAGCGTCTTCATTCACCGTGCAAAACGTGGAGCTATCGATTTGCTCTGCCAGCGCTGTACCCCGCTGGTCATTACCTAGGACGGAGTGCCAAAGCTCATGATGAGCATTGAAGTCCCCTAGCACCAGACGGTTATCGCCCTCTAACAGCGAACTAATATTGGGCATATAACGTCGGGCACAGCTATTCATCGGCGGTATGTACACATTAAGCAGCTCTACCTCGGCAGTACCACACTTTACTGCTACCCCCATACACTCCATGTATGGGTCACTAGAGCCAAGCTCAAGCGAGATAGGTCTGTACTGGACAGACTGGTGTATTAGGAAGGCAAGTCCTCCTCCTCCGCTTCTTGTGCGATCCTTCCGCAAAACGTTGTAACCATCACAACGTAAGCTACAGGTGGCGGTGAGCTTTGTTTCCTGGATCGCGGCGACCATGATGTTTTTCCGACTCATAAAGTCCACAATTTCACTGACCTTATTGCGGAGACCGTTGCAATTGAATTGCAGGAATGATGCATTTCCGGGCCGTTGAACAACAACATGTGGCGTTAGATGCTGCATTTGTTGTTGTTGTTGTTGTTGTTGGGGAGACTGCGGGGGCGTCTCGTATTCCGACGACGACGAAGAGTCAGACGACGACGTAGAAGACGCACTGGGTGATGCGCTGACGCAGCAAGCAGCAACATACCTGTCGCTGTAATCCCGGGTGCTACTAAGGCCAGAGCACCCACGAAAATGCACCCATTCCATACATCCATTACATCTCACCATTGTTGACATGTGGTGGATGCGGATCTGGCAAACGGAACAGATCCATACTGGCCCGGGGTTCATTTCTATCCCGGCACGGACCAGAAGAGCTCGGAGCAGGCATTCCGGGATAAATTGCCGCTCCCATGGTGAAAAAAATACACGAACACAAACACATAATTGTTGAGGTGACGGCCCCTGGTCGAAGATTCCTCCGAGTCAATCCGGTGCATAGAACCGGCCGTCGCGGGATTGATAATAATTTATGGTGGAGGGTATAAAATGTTCGGCCCGGCCGAACTAAAACTCTGTTTTACTTGTAACTTATTGGTTGTAATTTCACCGATTTTTACCGGTAACTACAAAAAAGTTACAGAGTTCTACTACTGATATCCTCAACAAAGATCAAATCCTGACGTAAAATCGTCAATGTGATTCTAACTGATTTAACTACCTCTGAAGAATTTAATGTTGTCGCGCCGAAGTTTCAAACCCACATTATTCTTGCTGATATGTCAAACATTACATGACTTGGCGCCACCTTTGCAATACTATTCCTACAACAACACACCCCACAATTATTTCCCTCCGTTAAAAATCATTAATTTTTATGAAATAATTCACTTAGCACGGAGAAAAACTTCAAATAAAATAAATAAATCAATAACAGCATCATCATCAAAAGCAGCAGCAACAGAGGCAGATAAAAAACTGAAATATTGAAATAAAGTCTTTAAATATTTATTTTCACATAAAAATCCACTTACTCGGAAAAAAGCTACAACAACAAATACAAACAGAAATGGTCATTTAATGTCCATATGAGACAGACCTGATTTTTATATCACACTGTGTCGTGCCACACTGAGTAAATGAGCAAATGTGTGGAATGATGGCATGGATGTGTATCGCCTTCACTCTCAGCACAGAACTAAATAACAAATCAGAAAGTAATTTTCTCTTGTCGCAGTGATGTGTGAGAGTGTACGATAATAATTCCAAGTTTTATGAAATGTCCTTCACAAGATAAATGTTGATGATGATGGCTAATTTTTGAGGAAATGGGAAGATTATAATTAAGGGAGCCTTAAATTTTTCGGGAATTTGTTACTATGTTCACCATGATGTGGGTAACATGTGCTGTTTTGTGAACAATATTCTTATTTTATACATATTTTAATCTCATAGCATGTCTTCAAAGTAGATATTAAACAGTTCTAAGAGTATGTTACTGATACACACCATCATCCAGGATCGTATGTTTTATAAAGCTTGGGTAGTAATTTACTTGGTGGTTGTAACCTTCATAAGCCTAAGTTAGTATGTTTAATATACCGTTTTGAAACCGGCAACACTCGTGTTATGAAGAATTGAGAAATCTAAGAAGGTTCTGTTGGTTCTCGATAAAACGGTAGTCCTAGATCTTTAAATCTTCGTTGTATTTGTGCAGGACAGGAACAGAGGAAATATTCAATCATTTTCTCCTCCTCTTCATGTTCAAAACTGCAATAGTGGGCGTTATGTGGTAGATTTCGGACCTTTGCATGGTTACCAATAAAAAGCGACCGGTTAACAGCGCAATATGTCTTGCCACGATCCGTTTACATTTCGTTAATTGTGCGTTTAATGTTATAATGTGTATATTTTGATATTTAACATGCCCCAAACCTCCTCCCCTTTCTAGCCCCTGCTTGTTATATATAGTACTTGAACTATCATTTCACTACTCACATTGGTGTTGCTGGGCCCTTCGGAGTTCATTGGGAGGATCCTGCTCTACCTAGTTCGATTTTTCTCTTTCTCTCTCTCTCTACATTTCAAAAGCATGTAGGTTTCTAGCATGACAAATCGCACTTGCTTTAATGTGTACATGTACCTATTTCCAGAATGTGTGAGGGATGAAAAATACCAAGGAACGGTCCTTACTGCCTTTAACATGGCAAAGCCCAGGATTTATCTTGGTCCTTCGCAAATCTCAAGCGGACGCGGACCTCAACGTGGTGTCACCTGGGGAGCTGTCTTTAACGCCCGTTAAAGGTAGTCAGCTAACATGTATCGCGCGTTCACCCATAAGAACGTTAAAAACTTGGGTTTGGGCATCGGGTTAGTAACCCTTCCCTGCTATGAAAAACGGAAGAAAGGAAAAACAACCCCCTCTAAAGTTGACGACCCCCGCAAACGTTTAAAGGACCATGATCCACGAATCTGCACCTGGAATGTTCGCACTCTATAGAGAAGGTGCTGTTTACGCGATGGTAGATGTACTTAAAAAGTACAAGGCCCATATAACTGTCATACAAGAAATACGATGGATTGGGAAAGACGTCGCACCAACACCTACAGTTGAAGCACTGTATTATAGCTGCCAAGATACAAAGCATGAGTTTCGTTTCGATTTTGTAGTTGGTAGGAGGTTAAAGCATCTGGTTTCCAGCTTCACCCCAGTGTATGACAGACTTGCTACAATACAGTTAAAAGCAAAATTCTTCAACATTAGCCTTATCTCATGCTCCAGCCGACGACAAGGACGAACAGGCCAAAGATATATTCTACGAGCACTTAGAAGAATCATATGACCGTTGTCCGATTTTAATGCCAAAATTGGAAGGGAGAATATTTTTTGCCCAACAGTCGAGAAATTCAGTCTCCATAGTATGGTATGACCATGAGGCGACACGCTGATAAGGTGTATGCATCAGCTACTTAGTACCATCTGATAGGAAGAACGCATACCCGACGATTGGAAACTGAGCATCCTATACCCAGTTCACAAGAAGGGAGAGTGCTCCAATTACAGGGTCATAAATCTGCTCCCTATTGCATATAAGATAGTAACTGGCATATTGTGTCAGCACTTAAGCCTATGGTTAATGAAATAATTGGACCCTATCAGTGCGGCTTAAGACCTGGCAAATCCACGATTGACCAGATATTTACCTTGAGATAAATCTTGGAAAAGACCAATAAAATGTAGTTCGACACCTTCCATCGTTTTGTCGATTATAAAGCAGCCTTCCACAGCCCAACACTTTCAAATGGGTTTCAAGCCTTGTCCGCAAAGCTCATTCGGTTTTGTAGAATGACATTAACTGATACTCGGTCCTCAGTTAAAATAGGAAAGAACCTCTTAAGAGTTTAATACCAAAAGAGGTTCTGCTGGAAAGGGTTGTACGGGATACGAAGGTCAAAAGAAGTGGAACAATATATACAAACAGTCATGTGTTACTTGCTTATTCCGATGACATTGACTCACGGGTCGAACGGTAAAGGAAGTAACTGATACCTTTGCAAAAGTCGAAAGAGAAACTGCTAAAGTTGGTCTGGCGCTAAACGGTGAGAAGACCAAGTTGATGGTATCGACGCATAATACGTCCACAGATCTCGAACCAACTTTGAATGTTGGTACGTAAAATGTTGAGGTAGTAAAAGACATCGTCTACCTCGGCACCGCCATAAACATAACAAACAACATCAGTTGTGAAATACGAAGAAGAATAGTGTTGGCCAACAGATGCTACTTTCGGCTAAGTAAGCAGTTTAAGAATAAAGCCACATCTCGTTAAACAAAAATAACACTTTACAAAACACGGATACTGCCCGTGCTAATGTATCGTTCCGAAGCATGGGTACTTGCGCAAGCAGATAAGGCAGTGACTGGTTGTGTTCGAGAGAAAAAATTCTTCGAAAGATATGCGGACCAATCTGCGTTGACGGCGAATATAGACGTCGTATGAACAATGTGATGTAACAACTATACAACGACATCAGTATAGTTGAAAGAATCTAGATACAATGATTGCTATGGCTAGGTCATGTCACAAGAATGAGTGATGATGAACCCGCTAAAAAGGCGTATAAATACGGGCCGCATATCTTAAAAACGGTAAAACCTACGAAAATATCATAAGGTCAATCTTGTGGCGAATTTTAACTGCTACAAAATTTTCTTCAGACCCAATTCCTTAGGTCTTGCGGTTTCCAAGCACAGTCGTGAAAACCCTAAATAACCCATAAAAAGGTATACCTGAATCGCGATTTATTTTAAAATCCCTCCCTGCGATTCTTTTTGTTTCTTGATTTTTCTCATCTATGAACACCTTCCATTTAAAATTAGTTAAGGCGCACCGTGATATACATACAAATTTCTGGTGGAAAGTTTTGCAACCCCAACGTAGACTAAATACCAAATTTCAGCCATTTCTGTGGAATATGGGGGATATGAAGGCGTGGACTGTACTGACAAATTTAGAGGGGAAAGACTAAATACCAAATTTCAGCTATTTCGGTGGAATATTGAAGCCACAACCTTCAAAATACCGAAAACTGGGAAGTACCGTTCTATGGGAGCTATATTAAGGAGTGGACCTATACCTATACCGTGGACGTATATATGGGGACAATATGAAGGCGTGGACCTATACCTACAAATTTCAGATGGAAAGTTTTGCACCCACAACAAAGACTAAAAACCAAATATCAGTCATTTAGATGGATTATTGTGGCCATAACCTTCAAAATATAGAAAATCGGGAGGACCGTTCAATGATAAGGTGTGGACCTTTGCCGACACATTTTTGGGGGAAAGTTTTATAGCACCAACGAAAACTAAATACCAATTTCAGCCATTTCGGAGGAATATTGAGGTCACAACCTTCTAAATACCGAAAATTGAGAGGTCCCATTTTATGGTGGCTATATGAAGGCGTGGACTCATACCAACAAATATCATACGGAAATTTTACACCAAAAATGAAGACAAAATACCAAATTTCAGCAATTTCAAAATACCGAAAATCGGGTGGTACCGTTCTATGGGAGATATATCAAAACGTGGATCGATATAGCCCATTTGCAATACCAAACATCCTAGAAGTAATATAAACGTCTATATCAAATTGCAAAGCCAAATCTTAAAAACTGAGACCTGTATCTGATTTCAACAGACGGACGAACGGACAGACGGACATGGTTATATCGACTTTGAATTTTACCCTGATCAAGAATGTACATATATACTTTATAGTGTCTCAGGTGAATATTTTGATGTTTTACAAATGTCAAATGGCAAATTTAATTATACCCTCCATGTTATGGTGGAGGGTATAACAAAATATCTGAAATCTGGTGGTACATATATGGGGGGACCTATGCCACTAGGAACCCAAAATTTCAAATTACAGCTTATTCGGGCTGGAATTTTCACCAAAATCCTCAAAATACCACAAATCTGAAGGTACCTTTATATGGACGATATACCATAACATATACAATATCTTGACAATTTTTTGTGGAGAAGTTTCGTGACTGCATGTAGCCTCAAATTTCAAATTACAGGTACATACTTCAGTCAAAAAGTGTAGTGTGTACCGTGATATGACAACTACACCAAAACTTGGTCCGATATAGCCCATTTTCGAACTTGGTCTGTTTAAAGAAACATTCGGGTGCAAAAATATAGCATTATAGCTCAATTGTTGTAGAGCTAGAGTGTGCTAGAGTGATTACAACAGACTGACAAGCGGATATGACTACATCGACTCAGGATTTTATCCTGATAAAGGTTTATATGTTCGGAAATTATTATCTCAATACTTACTCAACTCAAAACAAACTTAATATACCCTCCATACTATACTGGAGGGTATAAAGACGAAGTGACCCAAATAAACCAAAGGCATTTTCGTTGTCCACGATTCTCAACAAGACAGAATTTTGACATCGGAACCCTTGAATATTTTTGTTGATCAACTTTTGTAGCACATTGTTATAGAAATATATATGTCCCCAAGGGCCCTTTCAAAAGGTAACCCACTACTGACCCCTTGATATGCCCTTGTATCAATGATGTTCACTTATTTTTCTGCTTTATGCCAAGAGAAAAAATATTCAGTTTGAGTGGAAAACAGCATGTGTTTTATTTACAACTACAACAATAATGCGATTTGGCAACAACGGCCCACAAAAAAGTAATAATGACAAAAACTCAGCATGACATTAAAACGGCACTCAAAACAATGACCACGAAAAAATCATAAACAATGGCCAAACAGTGGACATACACACCACACACACCCACTTCAGAACATTAGAGCGAAAGCTTTACATGACGGGGAACAGGATGTACCCCCCACACCCAAGCAAAACGCAATAGCTGCGCTAAATAAAATACTTTTATGAACGTCATGTACATACACGGTATATTGTATACGGGTAAGTATGTATGTGTGTGAACACGAACGTCCTTTAGCAGCTCACTCACATAAACACCGGCAATGACATGGACACACCACAACAAACTTTCATAAATATTAAATGTGTCCGGCCAGTATGGCAGTGTGCAATTTATTTATTGTTTTTGTAACTGTTATCATGTAGGCAGAGAGTATTCGCAAAAGTGAACATGATTGCCTAAAATTGTTAATTTTTTTCGTCTTCTTTGGTTTCTTTGAAACCGTGTAATTTAATTGAAACAGAAATGTTGTAAAGAAGATTTTGATTCTTTGAATTAGATTTGTGATTTTGAAAAGATATAAAATTAAAGGTAACAGTAATGAAAGTAGAGTAACAAAAATATTCCAATCTATGACCACGAATTTAATTTCGCTGTATGTGAATAATTATTGAACTGTAATTCCCCACATCTACTCAAAACTAAGGTGGCTTTCTTATCATATCCGCAACTTTTGAAGAATCTTTAGCACCATTTTCCCCCATAGAGGATGTTGTGGTTATAATTACACGCTCATTTCATTCAATTAGTAGTCGTTATCTTTGCACTAACAATATGCACTCATTCTCGGCGAAATTTCTTTAGCTGCTAATCGGATTGAAAACTTTTCACTGTACAATGTATAATGCGTCTCTGCAATCTTCAAATTTGGACTTATGGTTACTTACAAACTCTTCTGAGCTTAGAATAAACGTAAAATATTCGTGAAATTCATATTGATTTAGACATCGCTAAGTATCCTTGCAAACAATTGCATAAATATTTGTTCACTATAATAGCAGAACTATAGCCTCCTATATTTGTGGTACATTTGTATTGTTGATGCAATTATTCTTATACACACATATCAGTTGTCGCAAACACACACACATACACACTTTCACAGGCACACTCATGTGAAATTCATTACAACACTAAACATTTAGGAAAGCGATAAAAGTGCTTTTGAATGCGGCATTCCACTTCTGTTACATTGTAAGCAATTTTTGGAATGTAGGTCATTGTACAGTGTTTTTTTGGGGGGAATATAAACCATTATTTCGGCATTTTAGCTCTACAAACTAAGGAAAAGAGGGCGAATCGTAGGTCAAAGTACTATCTAAAATTAATCAGGATTAATTTCAAGGGGGCCAAAAATATTCTCCTTTCCTATTTTGGCATTAAAATCGCCTAGTATAATTTTAATGTCATGGGCAGGGCAACGGTCATAATTTTCTTCTAAGCGCTCGTAAAATATATCTTTCGTCTGTTCGTCCTTGTCTTTAGTGGGAGCATGAGCGCAAATAAAGCTGATGTTGAAGAATTTAGCTTTTAATCAACTTGCAGCGAGTCTTTCATTCACTGGGGTGAAGCTGGAGACCAGATGTTTTAACCTCCGACCAACTACATTCCCTGTATTGCAGTAATGTCGGCCTTGTACTGTTCAAGTACATCTGCCAATGCGTAAACTGCACCTTCTCTATAAAGAGTGCGTACATTCCAGGTTCAGATTCGCAGATCATGGTCCTTAAAACGTTTGCGGGGTTCGTCAATTTAGGGGGGTTTGTTTTTCTTTTCTTTGGTTTTTTCATAGTAGGCTGTCTTTTTTAGGGGAGGGTTACTAACCAAGACGCCCAAATCCAAGCTTTTAATGTTCTTATGGGTGAATGCGTGGCACAAGTTAGCTCACTACCTTCAACGGGTGTTAAAGGCAGTTCCCCAGGTGACACCACGGGGAGGTCAGTGTCCACTTGAGATGAAAGAGTGACCAAGAAAAATCCTGGGCTTTGCCATGTTAAAGCCGGTCAGGACCGTTCCTTGGTATCTTCTATCCCCTACGTCACCCTAGTCAGGAAATTCAGTCTCCACAGTGAAACATCTGACAATGATATGAGGCTGATAGATTTTGTAGCTGCAAGAAACATGGTAGTTAACAGTACCAGATTTAAGCATCCCGATATCCATAAGGGCTCCTGGCTGTCGCCTGATCAAAGAACAAGAAATAAAATTGATCACGTTGTGATAGATGGAAGACATTCATCGAGTGCGCTGGATGAACGATCGTTCCGGGGCGCAAACATAGACTCGGACCACTTTCTTGTTGAAGCAAAGGTACGTACCAGATTAAACATAGCAAACAAAGTGCGAACAGACACAACACGGACTGCAATCACAACAGATAGCCACAGCATATTCCACTCAACTGGCCCAATTGCTTAATCAAAGCACTCCTCGTCACGAAAACATATCAGGACAATGGCAAAACATTGTCCACTCCATGCAAACAGCCGCAAAAGCAGTTCATGGATACCAGAGACCTCCACCAAGGAATCCATGGTATGACCAGGAGTGTCGTGCTGCTACTACGGCATATAGGGCTACTTTACACTCAGCAGCAACGCGTAGCGCGCAAGAGAGGTATCGGGAGAAAAGGAGAGAGGAGAAACGTCTTTTCCACAGGAAAAAGAGAGAGAGATGGATATGCGGGAATGTGAACAAATCGAGATGTACAAGAGACAGAATTAAGTCCGAACATTCTACCAAAGAGTGAAGCATCAAACTGATTGGCTTTAGAACTGACACATCCTCATGTAGAGACCAGCAAGGTAATCTGGTAACTGATACAGATAGTTTGCTAAGGATATGGAAAGAGCATTTTTCCAAACTGTTGGTATCCAATAGTAGCGAAGTCGACGAAGATACCACAGATCCAATCCCAGAAGATGGTATTGAATGTATATCACCCGGCCAAGATGAGGTAATGACAGCAATAAACCGGCTGAAGAATAATAAGGCAGCAGGAGCTGATGGCCTACCAGCCGAGCTGTTTAAAACCGGAGGCGACACGCTGATAAGGTGTATGCATCAGCTAGTTAGCTCTATCTGGCAGGAAAAACGCGTACCCGACGATTGGAACCTGAGCATCCTGTGTCCCGTCCATAAGAAAGAAAATTAGACTTTATGCTCCAACTATAGGGGCATAAGTCTTTTCCATATCGCCTACAAGATAGTGTCAGGGATATTGTGCGAACGACTAAAGCACATGGTCAACGAAATATTTGGACCATACCAATGCGGCTTTAGACCTGGCAAATCAACCATTGACCAGATATTTACCCTGCGGCAAATCCTGGAGAAGACCCAAGCGATGCAGATCGACACCTATCACCTCTTTGTCGATTATAAAAAAGCCTTCGAAATTGGCATCCCCGCAAAGCTCATTCGGTTTTGTAAAATGACTCTAACTGACACAAGATCTTCAGTTAAAATAGGAAAGAACCTCTCCGAAGAGTTTTGTACCAAAAGAGGTTTCAGGAGACAACCTTTCGTGTGATCTTTTCAACATCCTGCTAGAAAAGGTTATACGAGAGGCAAACGTCAAAAGAAGTGGCACAATCTACACAAATAACCACATGTTAATCGCTTATGCTGATGATGTAGACATAATGGGACGATCAATAAAAGAAGTAACCGATACCTTTATGAAGGTCGAAGGAGAATCTGCTAAAGTGGCTCTGGCGGTAAAAGGTGAGAAGACCAAGTTGGTGGTGTCGTCGCGCAATGCGTCCATTGAGATCGGACCAACTGTTAAAGTTGGTTTCTATAATTTTGAGGTAGTAAAAGACATCGTATACCTCGGCACCGCCCTAAACACAAGAAACGACATCAGATGTTAAATAAAACAAGAGAGCAAAGGCTATAGTCGGGATTGGGCCGACCATGTGATACCCACTGGTAAACATTTCTTTTAGGGAATATCGATCAAAATTACGACCTGTAGCTTGATTGCAAAAAATGGAAGAATTGGATGCATTACCGACTATTGTGGTATCTCCCTTGTTTGACCACCTTCGCCAACCTGATTTACACCAATGTTAAGGTAATATTTTCTTCTTCCATTGACAGGTTTTGCAGTTGGAATAACACTCCGATATATTCACAAAGAATAAAATATTGATATTGATATTGGCTTTGAAATAAAAAGTAGACCTTTTCTCCAAATAAGTTAAATTTTTGCCCATTCCGACCCCTTAATATTATCCTACCGTCATTAAAATCAGTAGGCTTCTTCCTCTGTGGGACCCCCATTAACCCCCAAAATTTCGTGACGATTCGATCAAAATTGCGACCTGTAGCGTGATTACAAAAAAATCGGAAAATGGGATGCACTATCGACTATTGCCATATCTCTGTTATTTGACCACCTACGACAAGCTACTTTACATCGTTGTAAAGGTGATATTTTCTTTAGCCGATAGCCTTAGATGCTAGTGCTATTTTTTTATATAATTTTATTGTAATTTTTTATTATAATAAATATTTGAAATAAATAAATAAATAAATATTTTCTACTTTCTTTGCCTAGGTTTGCTTTTGATATACCTCTTAAAGAAACAGAGATATTGGCTTTGAAATAAAATGTTGACTTTGCCCATTCCGACCCCTAAATATTATCAGACCATCACCAAAATCAATAAGCTTCTTCATCTGTGAGACCCCTATTAACCCTCAAATTTTCGTGACGATCCGATCAAAATTTGGAACTATGGAATGCTTTCAGGAAGACATTGTACCTTCATAAGTTGGACAACGTCAAAAAAGCAACATCAATACTAATTCCCGGTGCCATGAACAGCACTCCACAGACGACTCTCACTGTACTGCTTGACCTTCATCCATTTGTAGTGCGGGAACTGACAGCCAAATTGCACTCAGTAATCAAGAAGAAAATCCATGCCGCAGTTCCAAAAATGCTCACTCCGAAATTCTAGTGCAATCAGAACTACCACTGGAATCAATTCCACGTCGGCGGAACCGGATTAACCCGGAAAGACACAATATCCGTGTTCCGGCCAGCGGTTGTCACCTCAATGTACACATGTTTGTATTTTTGTATTCTGTATTTGTATTTTATACCCTCCACCATAGGATGGGGGTATATTAAGTTTGTCACTACGTTTGTAACTACTTGAAATAATCATTATAGACCCCACAAAGTATATATATTCTTGATCATCGTGCAATTCTACATCGATATAGCCATGTCCGTCCGTCTGTCTGTCTGTCCGTCTGTGGAAATCACTCTAGCGTCCGAACGGATTGACGTAGGTTGATGAAATTTTAGGAAAATATGTTTTATTTACGTAGGACTTTTGGTATTGAAAGCGGGCTATGTAGGTCCACGCTTTCGTATAGCCCCCATACAAAATGACGCGTGACGCGTCGTTGTTTTACGGAATTTTTAAGATATTTGGCCCATTTTACCACCGAATTGGTTGTAATTTGGTACTTTGTGTTTCCAGAGGCCAAAAAATATTCCTACCAAAGTTGGGTTATATAGGACCACGTTTTGGTATAGCCCCCATATAAGGCCCCATATAAAGTACGCGTCATTTTAATATATTTTGAATGTATTAGACCCATTTGACCACAGAATTGGTTGTAACTTTGTATTTTGTGTTTCCAGAGGCTAAGAAACATTTCTACCATAAAATGTTTCTATAGGTCCACGTGTCGATATAGCCCCCATAATATAATATCTCCCGATTTTCGATATTTTGAACGTTTTAGCCTCATTATCACACCGATATGGCTGAAATTTGGTATTTAGTCTTCTTTAGGCGTATAAAACTTTCCCCAGAAATTTGTAGGTATAGGTCCACGCCATCATATTGAAGGTAGTGGCCACATTAATCCACCGAAATTGCTGAAATTTGAGGTGGAGGGTATAAAACGTTCGGCCCGACCGAACTTAACGCTTTTCTTACTTGTTTTATTCTGTATTGTGAGCAGAGTATCCCGCAAGCCTGCTCTGGATTATTTTGTCCGTGCCGAGACGCATTTTCACCCAAACCCAATCTTCGGTGAGATGCAATATATGTTGAGAGTGGGTGCATATAAGGAGGTATAACGTACTGAGGAAGGATCGCACCATCAGTGTAGGTCGGCCAGATGGGTATAGTGCGGGCTGAGCAGATATATAGCTCTACGTTTCTATGAGGACGCCCCTACCAAAATTAGGGGAGTGTTCGCCAGATGATGTCACCCGGCAACCCAACGTTTTTCTTGGATCAGACCATCTTTCTATAAATATCTCGATCTATCGATTTCATCACCTCCGATCGACGCACTTTCCCCAATCATGAAATCATTACTGCTGCGGCCGCTCGCAACATACCTCCTGGTCCAATACCCAAAGTGAGACCAAACTCTCCAGCAGAGGCGGCGGGATTAGCAAATGAGCGTGATGAGCTTCGTCGTGCCAACAACAGTGACCCTACAGTCGGTGAGCATAAGCGGAACAAGTGATTAAATCATCTGAAGAGTTGCAACATTAGATCCGGCATAAGTGAACTATGGGCAATGGTTAAGTCGCTCTTGAACCGTGGAAAGAAGGAAGACAGGACCTCAGTAACGTTTGGCGACGTTACACTGACTGATCCGAATAGGAGCGCAAGAATACTATGTCGAATTAAATCTCTACCTGCCGATGATGAACCACCAAAATTTAGAAGGGATGATGTTGCGAATGTCCTCAGGAACGCTAAATCATCCATCAATCAAACAGCTGAATGTGCCGGGAGTCGAGTATCTCACCAGACTTCTCAACCTTTCGCTTGACGTCCACATTCTTCCAGAAGTCTGGAAAATGGTCAGGGTGATCCCGCTACTGACGCCAGCAAGGATGCCAGGAGAGTGAGTCGTACAGACCGATTCCGCTTTCGTCGCACTTACCAAAGACTCTTGGAGTCACTGCGTCAGAAATAGCTATCCAGTTGGCGATTATCAGCATGTATTCCGTAAGCAGCACATCACGACAACACCGCTATACGCCATCTCCACATATATTAATCACGGACTCAACCAGAGCAGGCCGTGTGTCGGAACAGTGATGGTGGCGCATGACTTATCAATAGCCTTAGATACTGTCAAACATTAAACGCTATTTGAGGACATCGAGCAGACAACCCTACAGCCAAGGTTTTATATGGGGATGCCTATCGTACGTGGAATTCAGAGCTAAAATGCCAAGAAGTCCAAGTTCCGTATAGTGAAACATGGAATTCCCAAAATGGGGTGATATCTCCGGAACTGTTTAACCTTTACCTCTCCTGTATTCCGCACCCTCCATACGACATTGAAATCGCCACGTATACGGATGATTGCACGATTATGGCGCACGATCGTAGCTATATGGTGGACATTACCTCCACCCAGACATTTCCGGAGGGATCTTCATGCATCTCGCGAATGCAGTCGCAGATGTCATAAACAACTATTGTGTGAATGCAGTCCTCGGAGAACATCATGCATCTATCGCAGCGGAGGAGCTTCAGTTGTCACGTCTAACCAGAGTAGTTTTGGCTTAACTAAGATCGGGATGGTGCAGTCGGCAGAATTACTAGAAAGCAAGGATCGATGACACCGTGCAAAACTTATGCCCAGCATGAGACACAGTCCCGCACGACGCTCTCCACCTGCCAAACGTACTCAACTATGGTTACATTCCATCGAAGCAGCCACACTTCTTAAACTGGAAATAGATTCAAAGTCAGATTAAGCAGAAAATAACTTACAAACATAAAATAAAAAAACACTGGTACAGGAACAACCACCAAGTGGATCGGGGAAAATAGGAACAATCGTCTAAAGCGATAACCTTTTCTTATGGTTACCTTACATAATTGAACGAAAGTATGGAAAAGACATAATATGATAAGGACATAGTTATACCGTCAACTATCTACGTATAGATTAGGTTAAAGGATGCGTAACCGTTGACTTAATCGACGGTCACTTCACTGGGAGACCTTATGGTCCATTGTGGGGTGGATATTGCCCTTCCTTTCGTGTCACTGCTGCCCCAGTGCCCAATGAGCATTGGCATCGCATCCCATATGATGAGGCTTGTGCTTTCCATTTCTTTTAACGGGTTAGGTTAAAGGATGCGTAACCGTTGACAAAATCGACGGTCACTTCACTGGGAGACCTTATGGTCCATTGTGGGGTGGATGTTGCCCTTGCATTCGTGTCACTGCTGCCCCAGTGCCCAATGAGCATTGGCATCGCATCCCATATGATGAGGCTTGTGCTCCCCATTTCTTTTAACAGCAATTCCACACGCTGGCGTTGATAGTCCTGGCCCTTGGCATCGATTGATACCCTAATAGTCAGGCCCTCCTGGTTTGGATTTGAACTGATGAGTCTCCAATTGTCGGTTTGGAGATTAGCGTTCTGTTTCTTGAGAATTGTCAGGATGCGTGCTGGGTCCACTGAAGGCGGTGGTACCCATGCTGACATGATTTTACCACAAGGGATCTCATCCACTGATACTGCCGCTAGCTCACAGCCCTCGCAAAGACTGCCAAGGCCATTTACTGTGGCGACAAGAAAGTTTAACGATTCCTTGTTTTGTTTTATTCCTTGTTATATCTCTCAGGCGTTCTTCGAATAGCCTCCATCGACTTTCCCCAATTTGCCACTCGGGGGCAGCCCTATCTATGACTGCTATGCGAAGGCTGTCCGGAGTTGAATTTGCGAACTTTCTACCGGGCACCTTGTGGCTAGGACCAGCTTTGTCGGCTGTCCCGATGATGGTATTCCCCCTAGGCTTCGATTTAGAGTGGTCGACGGATGAAGTAGAGGGTTCGCCTACCAGACTCCTAAAAGGTTTCTTTGAGAAAGGATGTGGTTCCTCAGTTGATCAAGCCCTCTTGGCCGAGATAGATGGCGGAGGGCGTGGGTTAGCTATCAGTTCCACATTCTTGCTGGCAGAGGCCTTATTTGAGTCCGATCGACCAACCGTCTTCCCTTGCAGTGTTCTTCCTGTGTCCTCGTTTTTAGATTCCGCAGAGGTCGTGCTCACTTTGACTCCTCCGCTGTATGTAGTTTCAGCGACGGGGATGTGTGATGCTTCTATATTCGTTCTCTCCCCCAGTAAATACATCGGCAGCGGGATTCCTTCAATCCTGCTGGACTTCTTGAAGTGAAGACATCGGCAGCGGGAATCCTTCAATCCAGCTGGACTTTTTGGGTAGCTGGAGGTGGGTTCTTTCGAATTTCTCCACTATCTTAAGGTTTGACCGTATTAGTTTCACCTATCTTTCCGATAGCGAAGAAGGTTCCCTGCCTACAAACTTCCTTAGGAAATTCAGCGACCTTCTGTATCCACTTCTTCTTTTTGATTCAAGGGTGCGACGGCGTTTGGCGGTTGTGGGAAGGTAGTTTTCATTGGTCCTCCTGCCTCAACCGCATTTTGCCTGGGTAGTCCAAATCTATCGGCTTTGGCAGACGAGTACCCTTCTCGATAGCCTCCTTTGTTGGATCCACGAGGTCCGAGGTCACACGATTACTTGTCGAAGACTCATGCCCACCTGATGATTTTTGAATGACGGCCACGTCCATCGTAAATCGTCTGATGAGGATGCGTATTCGATGTTGTTAGCGTGAGAGCTGCCTCAGTCGCAGATTCAGAGTCTTATCAAGAATACTTGGTAGTTACCTAGAACTATTCATTAATTGGGAGTACTGAGGTCAACAATGGCATAGGCCTCCTTTACCATTGCAAGAATTTGGCGACTAAGTCTATATTCGTTGAGGCGCCTAGGTATCAACGAGACCCCGTTATAATACAGTTGGTACCCTACTGCAAACCTAAGGAACACCTATGGGCACGTGGTCGCCTGACACCCCGGCATTAGGGGATCTCTAATTGAGTAGGAGATCACTATCTGGATAACTTTAAGTTTGGTCACAGCTTCCCTCACTCAAGATTTTAGAGTTCTCAGAATAGAGATTATCTATACTAAGGGTTCTGGAATATCGTTGAGGGAACCTGTGGCCGGAGGCCCCCCCCATTCGCGTTAATATCATTATCTCCAGCGGGGGATCTACGTATATAGTCAAGCGGGCATTAAATACCTCAGATCCTACACTATCAAGTCTGCGACTATTTTGGACTGGAAGAACGCCTAGGAAACACTAAAATCAATCGTTACTTGGTGTTGGATACCGAGCAATTGCAACATCGAAAGAAAGGAAATAGCGGATGAACTGTAGAGTCGGAAATCGGACTCAACCGATATCGAAGTCGACAACTCAATCAATACACTTTTGGGCCGCTTAATGCGGCTGCTATAACAAAGATATCCAGATAAGGCAAGCCAGATCTGGCATGATCAGGAGACTGAGAATCATGGGCGAACATACGATATTATATCTGTTTCTTGAGAATCTTCAAGATGCCTGCTGGGTCCCACAAGGGATCTCATCAACTGACACTGCCGCGAGCTCACAGTCCTACCAAAGACTGCCAAGGTCATTAACTGTGGTGACAAGAACGTTTAACAATTCCTTGTTTTCCCGAATTGTGTGTTGGAAATTCGGCGGTTGTGGGAAGGCTGTAAGATGTACTTTTCATTGGACCTCCTGCCTCAACCACATTTTGTCTGGGTAGTCCGTATCTATAGGCTTTGGCCGACGAAGGACCCTTCTCGATGGCCTCATTTGATGTTTGACTGACGGTCACGTCCATTTCATCGTCTGATGAGGATGCGTATTCGATGTTGTTAGTGTGAGTGCTGCCCTGACTGAGTAGCAGATTCAGAGTCTTATCAAGAAGGGGTAGTAGTTGCCTACTTTGCTCTGTCAGACTATCGTGGATTTCAGATAGGTCCGGTACCACTGTGTCGTCCCCTCCCGAAACTACAGTCCCAATAACCTTAGGCTGCTACCGTTATCATTTTGATTTGCCGAGTCATCAGTTGAAGTAGTTTGTTGTTTGAAAAGTTTTTTGTTATTTGTATTATTATCCATGAACTATTGATTAATTGGGGGTACTGAGGTCAACCATGGCATAGCCCTCCTTTACCATGGTAAATCCAACGAGGCTTCGTTATAATACAGTTGATACCCTACTGCAAACCTAAGGAATTAGGGGATCTCTACCTGGATATCTTTTAGTTTGGTCACAGCTTCCCTCACTCAAGTTTCTACAGTCCTCCGAATAGAGATTCTCTGGAATATCGTTGTGGCCCTAAGCCCCCGCATCGCGTCATTATACTAGTTATCCGCAGCGGGGGATCTACGTATATAGGCAAGCGACTATCAAGTTTGCGACGATTTTGGACTGGAGACACTAAAATCAATCGTTTTTGGTGTTCGATCCCGAGCCATTGCAACATCTAAAGAAAGAGAATAGCGGATGAACTGTAGAGTCGCAGATCGGACTCAACTGACATCGAAGTCGGCAACTCAATAAGTCACTATTGCGTGGCTTAATGCGTCTGCTATAACAAAGATATCCAGATAACGCAAGCCAGATCTGGAATGGTTAGGAGACTGAGAATCATGGGCGAACATACGATCTAGTATCTGATAAGCTTATGCCAAACCGAACCAAAAAGTCCGCTTTCATTGCCAAGTGTCTGAAATGGCCGCAGTGAGAAGCAGTAGGAAGGAGGCTATGTTAAAACGTGCATCTATACCTATAATTCTACATAGGGTGGTTTAATCCCAAATTCCTGATATTTCTGTTTTAATTTGTTGCTAAAATCGTCAAATTTTCCAAAATAACGAGGTACCGCTATATGGGGACTGTAACAACATCTGAAACAAAACTGTCGGTCCTAAGTTCCCATTTTGGTATAATATCTTCACACCACTGTTCTCCGTTCTGCTCCGACTTTATGCTGTAACACTTACAATGCTAAACAATACCAAAGTCCTTGAATGTAGTTGAGGTTGTTGTTGCTTGTGCTGCTGTCGTGTATCTGGTACTTTTGGATAAATTGGCGGACGGAATTGAACCACAATGCACGTTAATCGATGTGGAGAAAACCACAAAATAATGATTCAACGTAATTTCAAGTTAACATTTGTGGTATAGAGGACACTAGGATAAAAGTACCCATTGCTTCCGCTCCATATCATTTCCACAATAATGACCTAGCTTGCCCTACCGCGCCCACCCTTCTTCCACCACACATTATTTGATATCCGATTTTGTTGCCTACCCTTTCATTCAATATTGGTGGATTGTGACCCCGTATGAACACACACAAACACACAACTAAAATTGACGACTATATTGTATGTCTGTGCACTAAGCAACTGAGAAGAATGAGAGAAACATTGACTGCTATCGCTGCTCGTTTAGCCATCATTGGTTACAATGTTAGTTTGTTGAGCGTGCCATATTTAAGTGGTTATATTGACATCAATATGAAAAACGCTTTATTAAGTTTGTAAGTGTGTGTGTGGCACTATGATCTTATTATTGCTGCCTGTATGTGTAATTCTGTGGCATATTAAAGGATATTTTTTGGCTTAACGTGGTCATGATAATGGTGACAATATTTCCCGCATATGTATGTCCAACGAATGAAACTTCAATCGAAATGTACAAAAAAGTGATGGTTGTGTAACTATTAATATGAGCTTGTACTAAAGCGCACATAGGCAGTGGAGGAAGTAATGGTGGATAATATCTGGCGTGGGTAAACAAATGGTTTCTGTTAATGATAATTGTAATTTGTGGTGTCATATGGAACAAAAATCAATTAAGAGCAGGAGAATAAATTTTCATAAGAAAATTAATTTAATTATCCCGTTATAGATTGCATGGTGGTCAAGGGGATGTAATGTTCATCGATTTGCCAGCTTTACATATCGTAGTTTCCTTTTATGTTGAGAAGAACTGCTGGGCTGGGGAAAAATGCATACACCCCACATCAGTTGAATAGAACACCTAATATATATGTTCATATTAGCTTATTTATCCCAAAACGGGATACGTTTTTAAACTTGTAGGAATTTAAAGTCTATGATGTTCCGTATCAAACACAAACAAATTATTTATTTGAAAACTTTGCCTTTAGGGCGAAGATAATTTTTATACCCTACACCACTATGTGGAAAGGGTATTATAAGTTTGTTTTGGTAAAAATTCATGTAACGCCGCCAAATATTCGTCGGAGACCCCCAATGTGGTAGACCAATCTTCATATCTCGGCGAGATAAAGCGATTTTGAGATGTGTGTCCGTCCGTCCGTCCGTGTGTCCGTCTGTCTATTATAAATTGTAATGAAACTCCAGGCCGCAATTATGGACCGATCGTCACGAAATTTGGTATGGACGTCGGTTTCACATCAGGATATATCGCTATTTTAATTGGTGATGATCGTGAAATATTTAGCGGGTGAAATGGACCAAAAACATAATTTTTATCCGATTTTGTAGATGCTGTGTAGGTCGCAATAATAGTCAGATCGCCTCGAAATTTTAAATAAGGTAAGAGTATTGACAAAGAAGAAGCTTGCAGTTTGAGATCGCGATCAGATAATATTTAGAGGGTTAAATGGGCCACAACTTTTGTGTGAAAACTGTGAAAATTTTTTATATACAGGTTATATCTTTTTTCCTGGAAGATACATTCCGGGCAAGTAAGCTATACTTGGAAGAGGAACGCTTGACCTTTCTGTTGATGTTAATTGTGTTGTTGTCCATGATAAGATAACAGAGTTACAGCCTAATATACCCTGTTATTTGTTTGTAGTGTAATCATAAACACGCTAGAGGTCGCAATTATAGCTCAATAATCACGAAATTTTGCACGAGGTTAGGAGTTAGGTAGTGGAAGATGCTTACAATTTTGGATGATGATCTGATATTATTTAGCGGGTGAAATAGACCATTACTTTTGTATGAAAAATACAAAAAAATATTTATACCCTACACCATTATGTGGAAAGGGTATTATAAGTTTGTTTTGGTAAAAATTCATGTAACACCGCGAAATATTCGTCTGAGACCCCCAATGTGGTATACCAATCTTCATATCTCGGCGAGATAAAGCGATTTTGAGATGTGTGTCCGTCCGTGTGTCCGTCTGTCCATTATAAATTGTAATCAAACAACAGGCCGCAATTATGGACCGATCGTCACGAAATTTGGTATGGAGGTCGGTTTCATATCAGAATAGATCGCTATTTTAATTGGTGATGATCGTGAAATAGTTAGCGGTTGAAATGGACCAAAAACATAATTTTCATCCGATTTTGTAGCTGCTCTGTAGGTCGCAATAATAGTCCGATCGCCTCGAAATTTTAAATAAGGTAAGAGTATATGACAAAGAAGAAGTTTGCAATTTCAGATGGCGATCAGATAATATTAAGAGGGTTAAATGGACCAAAACTTTTGTGTGAAAATTGTGAAAATTTTTAATATACAGCTTATATCTTTATTCCTGAAAGACACATTCTTCCCTCGAGAGTTATATTTGGAAGACGATCTCTTGACCTTTGCTTTGATGTCGATTACGTTGATGTACGTCATCCGATAATAGAGCTACAGCCTAATACATCCAGTTTTTTGTTTGTAGTGTAGTAATTAACACTCTACATGTCGCAATTATAGCTCAATAGTCAAGAAATTTTGCACGAGGTAAGAGGTTAGGTAGAATAAAATGCGTATAATTTTGCATGATGATCTGATATTATTTAGCGGGTGACATAGACCATTACTTTTGTATGAAAAATATACAAATTTTATTTTTGGTCCATATTTACATTTCTGGAGGTCATATACCGGCAAAGTAGCCTACACATGGAATAATAACTACTGACCTTTCCCCTGATGCAAATTGCAATAATATGTCTGATAGATAACGGGCCTACTGCCTAATATATAATGGGTTTTGTCTAGAGAACCACAATTTCCTCCCATGCTACAAATTGTCTCTATCATGACAGAGAAATTTTCAGTTCATGTGTCAAACTGGATTTTTTATACCAATATTACAACATGGTGTCGCCTCGCCACCTATTTCATACGTCAGGATTTAGGGTGGAGGGGATACAAACAAAATACGACATCAAAATATTGGTTTTAGACCCCAAGTATGTTTGGATGAAAATCGTTTCAGACCATTTGGAGTCTATTTAGCCCTGTCCATTCATCTGTCTCTCTTAATATCTAGCTGGCTTGAGCGCACGAGAACTCTCGAACGGTCTACGGATTAGAACCAAATTTTATACATCGTAATATTTTTCCCAAACTTTGTTTAAGTTCTAATGTAGGCTATGTCGGTCCACACCTCCCACAAAAATTCAAATTTGTTTTCGAAAAATTGTGTGAACGATAACTGGCGAAGTGAGCAATCGATTTGCTCCAAACTTTCCATATATTATTATTCCTTCCAGATATAGATCGGATAATACTATATATGTAGGTCTACACCTTAGCGTACCTCCCACACAAAATTCGGTAAAGGGAAATTTAAAAGTCGTCTCCAATCGTTTTGAATTTTTTCAGCAGATTGTACTTGCGCCGAAGTCCGCAAGATAACTCTCAAGGTGATTTTCTGATTGGTCGAAACTTTACACATCGTATTATTTCATCCAGTCATGTGTCAGGTTGGAATATGGACTATATCGGCACGTCCTTCGAGTACCCACCACACAAAATTTGGGAAAAGTGCAGTCTGAGGACTCGTATCGGATCTATTTGATTATTATTATTACATTTTTTAAGAAGGTTATTTTCACGGTCCCTATTCTGGCCCCGAAATTCCTGAGATAATAGTCCAGAAATTCCAAAAACCCCCGCCGCCTCCAACTAAAATTACAAATCTGAAAAAATAATTCTCAAACTTTTCCAAAACTCAAAAGTTAGCTTACTAAAATTGATTTGGTATAGCCCCATATTACGATACCTACAGATTCCACGTATTTTGAAGCAAACTCGTGTTACAAAATGAATATATTTTTATACGGCATGCAAAGATTTTGAATTTCTATTCATTGTTAGTTATTTCTACCGGTATAAAATATATTTTAAATATCACAATATATGCTCACAATGAACTATTTTCGAAGCATACGTAAGGTAAAAGTGCACAATTTTGGACGATAGATATTGAATAAACTCGCAAGTTTCCCAATTATAAAATATACCAAATTGCATGGTATACATATTTATTTATTTTTGGTGTATTCCAAAAAGGAACCTGATATTCAGACAATTTGAACATGTAGCAAGAGGGGCTAATCATGTGAATTTTCCGATTTTCGAATATTTTTTATACCCTATACCACAATGTGGAAATGGGTATTATAAGTTTGTTTTGGTAAAAATTCATGTAACACCGCGAAATATTCGTCGGAGACCCCCAATGTGGTATACCAATCTTCATATCTCGACGAGATAAAGCGATTTTGAGATGTGTGTCCGTCCGTCAGTCCGTCCGTCCGTCCGTCCGTCTGTCCATTATAAATTGTAAACACGCTCCAGGCCGCAATTATGGACCGATCATCACGAAATTTTGTATGGAGGTCGGGTTCAGATCAGAATAGATCCCTATTCTTATTGGTGATGATCGTGAAATATTTAGCGGGTGAAATGGACCAAAAACATAATATTGATCCAATTTTCTAGCGGCTCTGTAGGTCTCAATAATAGTCCGATCAACGCGTAATTTTAAATAAGGTAAGAGTATATCACAAAGGAGAAGCTTGCAATTTGAGATGACGATCGGATAATATTTAGAGGGTTAAATGGACCAAAACTTTTGTGTGAAAATTGTGAAAATTTTTAATTTGCAGCTTTTATCTTAATTCCTGGAAGTGACATTCCGGACAAGTGAGATATACTTGAAAGTAGAACGCTTGACCTTTCAATTGATGCAAATTATGTTGGTGTACATGCTAAGATAACAGAGTTACAGCCTAATATATTCCATTATTTGTTTGTAGTGTAATAATAAACTCGCTAGAAGTCCCAATTATACATCAATAGTCACGAAATTTTGCACCGGGTAAGAGTATAGGTCGAAAAAGATGATTACAATTGTGAATGAGGATCTGATATTCTTAAGCGGGTGGAATGGACCATTACTTTTGTATGAAAAATATAAAAATTTTATTTTTGGTCGATATTTTAATTCCTTGAGAACATATATATTTCGCAAAGTAGCCTACATATGGAAAAAAACTACTGACCTTTCCTCTGATGTAAATTGCAATAAAGTGTTTGCTAGATAACGGGCCTACTGTCTAATATATAATGGGTTGTGTGTAGAGAACCACATTTTTATCCCATGCTACATATTGTCTCTCCAAAAGTTTATGTAACACCACGAAATATTCGTCCTAGACCCCTTATTTGGTATGCCAAAATTCATATCTCGACGAGATAAAGCAATTTAGCGATGTGTGTCCGTCCATTAAAAATTGTAAACAAGCTTAAGGCCGTAATTATGGACTGATTGTAACTAATTTTTTAAGGAGGTCGGGTTCGGGCCGGAATAGAAATGATTAGTTTTTGGTGATGATCGTGAAATGTTCAGGGGATGAAATGGGCCAAAAACAAAACTGTAGGTCAAAATAATAACCCGCAAAATTTTAAACAAAGTTTGAGTCTATGATGAAGAAGAAGCGTACATTCATATTAAGTTATTGATATGTGACCTAGTTTTTATCGCCGAGTCCGAATGGCGTGTCCTAAGTTGCCATTTGAAGAGACGTTTTTCATGCCTGAAATACTCAGGAAATATCGCCAACATTACTAAGGGGTATTTTGCCACCGTTGACAATTTGATGGGAATCGAACCCAGACATTCAGCGTGCAAAGCGGTTGCACATAGCTAATTCCTACAGGTTGTGGTGTAGGATATCACATGGTCGGCACCGTCCGACTATAGCCTTTTCTTACTTGTTTTGGTCTATATTTTATTTCCTGGAGGGCATATACCGGCAAAGTAGACTACATATGAAAATGGAACTACTGATCTTCCCCCTGATGAAAATTGCAATAAAGTGTCTGCTAGATAACGGTCCTACTGCTTAATATATAATGGGTTTTGTGTAGAGAACTACATTTTCCCATTCCCAATTGTTGCATTATTGCAAATTACATGGTGCTCTAACGTTTTAATTGTCCAATTGGATTTTTATACATACATTGCAGCATGGGTCGCTTTCCCACCTTTTTTCAAAATACTTCCCCAGCATATACCGGCAAAGTAGACTACATATGAAAATGGAACTACTGATCTTCCCCCTGATGAAAATTGCAATAAAGTGTCTGCTAGATAACGGTCCTACTGCTTAATATATAATGGGTTTTGTGTAGAGAACTACATTTTCCCATTCCCAATTGTTGCATTATTGCAAATTACATGGTGCTCTAACGTTTTAATTGTCCAATTGGATTTTTATACATACATTGCAGCATGGGTCGCTTTCCCACCTTTTTTCAAAATACTTCCCCAGCCAGGCAAATTCAAATTTTCATCGGTTGCAAAATATCCTTCAGTAAGGCTTGCGACATTTTCTGAGTATTTCAGTCATGTAAAACTACTCTACAATTGGTGTCTTAGGACACGCCGTTCGGACTCGGAGATAAGCTGTGGGTACCATATCATTGAGCGTTGTCCCTTTTGGGATGTTTGTGAAACATTTATTATGTTATTTTTTAAGCTTGGTGTGATACGGTACCAGAATCCACAAATTTACTTCTTACAATAAGTTTATTTGTTCCATAAAGAAATGTTGATATGCTAATTCCCAGGGGTAAAGGTGTAGGGTATTACATGGTCGTCTCCGTCCGACTATAGCATTGGCTTGCTTGTTTATATTAATTTTTAATTTATTTCTCGTTGGAATCGAGCTTAATGATCAATGATGCAAGTGAAAAAGAAATGCCGAAGACTAATGAAAAAACCTTAGGTCAAATTTAAGTATATGATCGAACTGGCATCACAAAATACACTAAGAAAACATACAGCTAACTGAAATTCCAAACACATTAAAACATTACTTATTTAAAAAATGAAGCTATTATCTCCTCCTTCAAAATCCGATATAATAATTTTGAAATAGGTATTTGTGCCTAATTTTGAAAGGTCGTCGGTTCGATTCCCCGGCCAGGCAACATCAAAACACTTTTCAACGGTGGCAAAATATCCCTCAGTAATGTTGGCGACATTTCCTGAGTATTTCAGCCTTGAAAAACTTCTCTACAAAAGTGGTGTCTTAGACACGCCGTTCGGACTCGGCGATAAACTGTAGGTCCCATATCAGTGAGTTAATATGAATGGGGGTGCGCTCATTGATATGAGAGAAGTCTCCCTTGTCCCTTATGGGATGTTTTTGGAACTATTAAATTTGTTTCGCGATATTTTTAATACATTTACTTCCACGTAAATTGTATGTTGTGCTCACTACAAACAAAAATAGTAATGAAATGTTCCGACTTATGGAGCAAATCTTAAGAAGAACGCGTTCTAGTGCAATAAAGAGTAATATAAATTTATTTTCCTCATCCATTGACAGGCTTTCCTTTTGGAATACGACTACTAAAAGCGGAGATATTCGCATAAGGTTGAAGTTGCTTCATTGACTCGTGCACAAATTTGCTCCAGAAGAATTATCTAACCTTTTCAGGTTACCATATATTTAAAATAATATTTACTTTTTTGAAGTCAGGGTTAAAATTCGTAGCAAGTCATGTTGGCCAATTTGAAGTCTATAGCATTCTACTGTGTTTTAAAACAAAAATATATCGATGAATCCGAGTTTCACCCATTCAGAATTCGCGAACTGTTAACATATTCTATATAGTATGATTGAAATTCTTTAAAATGAAGTGTTTTAGGAGGAATCCCATAAGAATGACCATTAAAATTAATTTACGTGGAAGCTGTGTTGGCACCATGTAGAAAAAGAGGTAAAAATGGGTTGAAGCCAACAAGTTTTTTTTATGCTCCCTTCCGATATCTGGTTTAACCTTACATTTTATAGACATATGCCCAAAGAAATACTCAAAGAATACTTCATGGGCAATATGATACTATTGAATCATTTTTCGATATATCTGCATCCACCTAAAATTGATGCTGACATTTTGAAGCCGGAATTTCGGGGTTTTTTGGATTTTTTAATAATTCGGACGCGAAACAAGATAATATTCAAAACTCATAATAGGATTATAGAACTCGTGATTTTACGTCGTTTAATGCATATCTCATGAGTGTGCTCCTTACAGAATCCTAGTAATTGGAGTCTAAAGGCCAATATTTCATGCGTGATTTTTTTTAAAATACCTATTTTTTGCGTTTAGTATTTACAAGTGCCATTCAATTACCTTTGTACCCCGCGTGAATTTATTTTTTTTACGCGGTCGAATCCATCCGCGATCGAATCCATCCACTTAAACCGCGGATATAGATACCTTGAAAATAGGAAAATCAGCAAAAATATATTTTGACAAATCCGCATACTAAACCGCGATTTTCTTTAAATTTTTTTACGTAAATGGAATCCTTTATACGGGATTATAATATTTGCGAAAACGCGTGTCCTAAATTACAGAGATACGCGAGTAATATGGTTTTTTTACGCAAAATAGAACGTGGAGGCACATCCGCGGTTCTTAAAGAACCTATTTGAAATAGGTGTATATTGACGTATTTTTATGGGCGCTAATGAAACCAGATACGCATCAAAATCGTATGCACATTGCGCGACTCTTACCCACTTTAAGATTTTTGGCATTGTAAGATGCAACTGACGGCACACAATGGCCGCTGCGTGAAACATCGAAATATGCATAGATATTGAAAGAGTTTTTTTTTTTTTTTTAATTTTCATAGTTTTTGAATGATTGTAATTTCAATTTTACTCGTAATTTCCCATACTTATAAGTTATTACAGTAAGCAACTAAGCTTTTGCGATGGTAAACCACATTTCTTGATGAAGTTTTAGTAGAGTACATTAATTATCGTATGGGATTTTAGAGAAATAGTTGAAGAACTCCAAATATTTTTTTCTAATTTTTCGAATCAAACCACAATATTGTCTAACAATAAGTTTTTCTCTTTTGTTGTTGCTATAATATGCAATTTGTGTACCCAATCTCTATAAATTTGGTTTCATATTTTTCTACGCATTGCCTAGATTCCGCAGATAGTTTTTAATATATTCTGGCGTTTTGTACGGACTTTGGGAAAGCATAATTGGGATTTACTTCAATTTAGTAAATACATATCACGGTGCTCTTGAAACAATTTTAAATGGAAGGTGCTTACACCTCGGAAGTTTTTGAGGGTTCTGAAACTACAATGTTTATAGATGAGAAATGAAAAAAAAAACAAAAAAATCGCCGGAGCGCTTTTTAAATATAACGCGATTTAAGTTGACATTTTTAGGGGTTGTTTAGGTTTTCACGATTTTGCTTAAAAACCGCAAATCAAAATGGGAGCAAAGAAAATGTTTTAGCTATGAAAATTTTCTACAAGATTGACCCTTATAGTATTCTCGTCGGTTTTACCGTTTTTGAGATATAGAAGTTCAAATTGGGACAATTCAAATTCAATTCAATTCTGTATCGCCTCCTTATAAAACAATGTCATGACTGCAAATTCCCAAATTAAACTTATATATCTAAAAAAATGTTACAACTTAGGATAGGTTACTTAGGCCAGTCTTGTAGAGAATTTTCACAGCTTTAAGATTTTCTCAGGTCCCATATCGATAAGACTTACCGTATTCAAGCAAAATCGCGAAACCCTAACAAAAAAACCTAAAAATGTAAAATGAGCTTCTTTATCTCAAAAGTGGTACAGACTGGGAACAAATGATAAACGTCAATCGTCTAGAGAATTTTCACAGCTACAACATTTTCTTTAGCTCCATTACGTTTGGACTTGCGGTTTCCAAGCAAAATCGTGAAAACCTAAAAAACACCTACAAATGTGAATTTTTACCGCGATTTATTTAAAAATCCCTACAGCGATTTTTTCTTGTTTTTTAATTTTTCTCATCTATGGGCCCAGCTGTTTCAGAATTCACAAAAACTTTCCCTGTGTAAGCGGTTTTCATCAAAAGTTAGTTAAGGCGCACCCTTCATGACATTGTTTTATAAGGGGGCGATACAGTCAGTGCATTGTCCCAATTTGAACTTATATATCTTAAAAATGGTAAAAACTACGAAAATACTATAAAGGTCGATCTTGTAGAGAATTTTCATAGCTACAACATTTTCTTTACTCCCATTTTCATAGGACTTGCGGTTTCTAAGCAAATTCGTGAAAACCTAAATAACCCTAAAAATGTCAACTTAAATCGCGATTTATTTAAAAAGCGCTCCGGCGATTTTTTTAATTTTTTGATTTTTCTCATCTATGAACATTGTAGTTTCAGAATCCGCAAAAACTTCCAAGGTGTAAGCACCTTCCATTTAAAATTGTTTCATTGATATTTAAACATCTACGAATATATATGGAATGATGTTAACGATTTATGCATAAATTTTCTCATAACAACAAATAAGACATTTTTAAATATTTTTTTATATCAGAATAAAAACCGCTATAACTTTTGCTCGCATCGGCCAATTTTGTGAACGCAAACATATCTGAAACCAGAATTATTTTCTTAAGCTCTGTTCCAAAAATTTTAGATGTGCTCGCAAACTTTTTTTTCATATTGAATTGCAAAGGAATTTTGGTTTTTTACCATAAACACATTCATACGGGCAAAATGTGTCTCATCGAAATAATGGTTTTAGACCCCAAGTATGTATGGACGAAATCCGTTTCTGACAATTTGGAGTCGATTAAGCAATGTCCGTCCGTCTGTCTGCCTGTCTGTCTGGCTGGTGCGCACGGCAACTATCGAACGGATGAACCGATTTGGTCCAAAATTTGGCTTTCGTAATGTTTTGTCCAAACTTAGTATAAGTTCGTAGATGGGTTATATCGGTCCACTCCTTCCGGTACCTCCCCCACAAAAGCTCAAAAATGTTCGGAAAATTTGTTCTCACTATAACTATTGAAGGGAGTAACTGATTTGGTCCATACTGTGCACATCGTGAAATTCCTACCAGACTTAGATAAGGTTCTAGTATGGACTCAATTGGTACACTCCTTCGGGTACCTCCCACACAAAATTTCGGAAAAGTTCAGTTTAGGACCTGTTCTCGAATCTCCTTGATTTTTGTCGTAGCAACTTGTATTCAAGTCCACAACTCCTGAGAAAATTGCCTGAAAGTTGCAGTTGGAGGGCAAGATAACTCTCGAACGGATTTGGTCCAAAATTTGCACTTCGTAATATTTTGTCCAAACATAGTTGAAGTCGAATATACGCCATATCGGTCCACTCCTTCAGGTACCTCCCCCACAAAAGTTCAGAAATGTTCGTAAAAATTGTTCGCACGATAACTCTTGAAGGTAGTGACCGATTTGGTCAATACTATACAGATCCTATTATTACTACCAGATGTAAATCAGGTTCGAATATGGACTATATTTGTGCACTCCTTCGGGTACCTCCCACACAAAATTTCGGATAAATTCACTTTAAGACCTGCTCTCGAATACTTTTGATTTTTTTTGAAGCAACTTGCATTCGATGGCTCAATTACGACAGTAAAAGTTTATTCAGGGGCAACTCCATACTTTTTCAGAAAATACCCCGAAAAGGTGTAAAAAACGCCTATGGCACCATATGTACAGTCTGTCGCAAAAGTTAGTATACACTGTTGAAATCAAAATGTATTAGGGATAAATATCACTATAACTTATTGAAAACAACAGACAATTAGTTTTATTTGATAGACAAGAAGGTTGTCTTCCGTAATAACAATTAAAAGTGCGCAATATTTGCATACATTAGGAACTGTACGGTTCGAATCCCAAAAAGACCAAAATTTATGTCGCAAAAGTTATTATACAACGGAGAATCCTCGTGGAACTGTGTAAAAAATTCTTGATATTTTTGAACAAAATGAAACTAAATCTGTACCTAAGATCATAAAGAGCATATTAATTGGATTTAATGACAGTTATAGTACTTATAGTAACAAGTCCAACGTACACTGGATCGTAAAATTCACAAAAATTGGTCATCTACAAATATAACAACTTTAGCGACAAAATTCCGGATGTTATGTCTTGTTTATGAATTTTAAAGCCATGAAATGCTCAGAAAGGCTCTAAAGTTTCAATATGGGGTGATCTTGATCGAGTTTCGACTTGTCCCTTTTGAAGAAACGGGAATTTCTTGAAGGAAACCCATACGTTTGAGGCCGTTGTCCTTTTGAAACATGTAATAATCCTTAATCCTTACTCAAAAGGACTTTCGTTTTTAGTTAATTTTCTCACAAATTATGTGCCTTTTCACATTCCCACCAAAAATAAATAGTAGGAGAACCTCAAGTTCTGGTGTAAGCTCTACAGTGATACTCCACCACCACAGAAGGATATGATACCTGATTTAAAATTTTAATACAGAGCATTCTCTGCTGTTATAACGCATGGATTGTGCAAAAACGTTCTGAAAAGCTGTGTTCGCTTCACTTAGGATCAAAATACAACTAAATGGATCAGTTAGAAGTAGTTCATTAGACATTAGTAGTAAATTATACACTAGAGATACGAGAAGCATGTCCGATACTGCTGAAAGGCCGGTAGGACAGTATAACTGTAGGGCTTACAACGGACATTGAGGTTCTCCTACTATTTACTTTTGGTGGGAATATGAAAAGGGGCAACATTTGTGAGAAAATTGACTCAAAGGAAAGTTCTTTTGTGTAAGGATTAAGGATTATTACATGTTTCAAAAGGACAATGGCCTCAAAAGTATGGATTTCCTTCAAGAAATTTCCGTTTTTTCAAACAGGACAAGTCGAAACTCGATCAAGATCACCCCAAATTGAAACTTTAGAGCTTTTCTGAGCATTTCATGGCTTTAGAATTCATAAACAGGACATAACACTCGGAATTTTGCCGCTACAGTTGTTGTATTTGTAGATGACCAATTTTTGTGGATTTTACGATCCAGTGTACGTTGGACTTGTCACTAGTACTATAACTGCCATTAAAACCAATTAATATACTCTTTATGATCTTAAGTACTGATTTAGTTTCATTTTGTTCAAAAATATCAATAATTTTTTACACAGTTCCACGATGATTCTCCGTTGTATACTAACTTTTGCGACATAAATTTTGGTCTTTTTGGGATTCGAACCGTACATTTGCTAATGTATGCAAATATTGCGCACTTTTAATTGTTATTACGGAAGACAACCTTCTTGTCTATTAAATACAACTAATTGTTTGTTGTTTTCAATAAGTTATAGTGATATTTATCCCTAATACATTTTGGTTTCAACGGTGTATACTAATTTTTGCGACAGACTGTATGTAGCGGCTGAAGAGCTAGAACCGAATACAGCGTTCGTCCACACTTTGGATATCATAAAATTTCTTAGAATATTAGATGAAATTCGAAGGTGGTGCTTATAGGTCCACTCCTTCCAGTACCGCCCCCACAAAAGTTCGAAAATATTCGCTTAAATGGTACGCGCGATATCTCATAAACGTAGCAACCGATTTGGTCCAAACTAAATATTTTGTCCAAACTTAGTTAATGTTGAAATGTGGGCCCTATCGGCCCAATCCTTGGGGTACCATCCACCCAAATGTTCAACATTTTTGTGTGGTTAGGGTGTGTTCGAGGATACTTTGAACATTTTTACCGAGGGTTTTCCTAGTGGCCCCGTTTACTGCAATATTATGTTTTTCGTTGAAAAGTATAGTACAAAAGCCCTATCTATTGATATCCTATAGCCCTATCTATTCATACGCCCAAAATTTTAAATATCCCCCTAAATACATAAGTTTTTTTTTGGAAAAAGAGTTTCAATCCACACAGGTTGAGGGTATATCTCTGTCGGCAAAGCCGACTCATACTTTTTTACTTATTTTCACTAATTTTCTTCAATTGTAAGATTCATAAAAATATTGTCACCACATTTTGGAAAGAAAAAAATGTTTTTTTTTTCTTAATTCAATTTTTAAACGGAATAAATGACATTTTAGTCATTAATAAACAGAAGTTAATTCATTCCAGCTACCGGGATTTATTTTGATAAGAAAAATCGAAAGAATTAAACACGTTGGCGTATTAGTAATTTTAAATCATAGTGACGTTACATATACGAGGAGGTAGTCGATGGAAATTTGTTTTTTCTTCTTTATTTGGAAATGTAAATTGAAATTTGTGCAAATTGTTACAGAAAGTTGTCTGTTAACAAACTTTGTTGACAATTCTTCATTGATAACTTGCAAGTTTTTGCTTTCTTCGAGCAAGAACTCGTAAGTCACCAGACCAGAGCTCCGAATACTAGCTCTAATTCGCACGAATTCCACTCGCGAGTGAAACTCTTCTTGAATTCGACCAAAACTAAACTTGCCCCACCCCCACCTAAAAAATTGCACCCAAAAAACTTACACCCTCCCCCCAAATTTTCACTCGCGAGTACATCGGAGCTCTGAACCAGACACACATAATATTTAAAAATGTATGCTAGTATATGTTTTGGTTTGTTCATATAAATTGAGGGTTTATTTTCTAAGATATGATTAAATGTTGGTTGACAAAATTTGGTATACAGATCAGACAAATTTATGTCACTGTACGTGAACATTTTTTCCAGTCTATGATTGTGAGTTCATGGTAATATAAAACAACAAATTTATACTTTTCGGGTTCATATTAAAACAAGTAAGTACGTATCAGTCAGCTGTGCTGACGGAGAAATACCCTCAGCCACTGACCAAGAAAAAAACAACAAGCCAAACCAACAATAATTATGCCGTATATAAAATATATTTATTTTATATCACGAGTTTGCTTTAAAATCTGTAGGTACCGTAACGTGGGCTTATACCAAATCATTGGCATATACCAAACATTTTTGGCAACCAAAGTTGCTCATAAAGACTCAAAATATTCAATTATTTTAAAATAAGTTTGAAAGAAATTTTTGAAAAAGTTTTAGAGTTATCTTGCACAATATCCGACAGGGTTTTGAAGCTTTTGGGCCATTATCTTAGGAAGTATTGACTTACTCCGGAACAAAATGTACCATTGTAAATGAGGCCGCCCCAATAATCTACTGAAAAAGAGTCAAAACGATGCGAGAGTAGCTCCTAAACGTCACTTTATCCGAATTTTGTGTGGGAGGTACCCGAAGGAGTAGACCGATATAGTCTATATTTCAATCCCATAGTGGACTGGATGAAATAATACGATGCGCAAAGCGGATTTGCCATATTGGTTGGTGCCGTCGCACAGAGGGGTGAGATCCCAAAAAACGGAGATTAATTCAGGGAAGCATTTGGGTGATCTAATGTTAATTTTTTTGGAATGTTTACGCCCCAGTCAATATAACGGAACAATGTTTTGGTGCATATTAAGGGATTAAAAAGGTATTTTCGAAGCCTTGATAAATGGGTACCATTAAAAATATAAAGTGTTTTTACGGTTTTGTCTTCATTTCTTATATGATTAGGCTAAAATCTTCTAATATGTTCAATTATTGGTTAAGCTTATATTTGGCAATGAATTATAAATTTAGATCAACCTTTTAATGTAGTTGACTACATTTATGAGTATATTTTTCTGCAAATTGGGATTTATAATTCTGAGTGCCTAAGAATTCACTATGGGAATATTTTTCAATATAGGCCAATGTTTTCGTATAGCCCCCATACAAAAGTACTGTCAAATTAGGGTTTTTTGAACATTTTACGTACATATTGCAACTAAAGTTCTTAAAGTGTAAATCGTGCATTTTGAAGTGATTAAAAGTATTTTTACGAAACATCGTTCCCATATATTTTTCTTTTGGAATAACCTCCATACATAGGAGCTGTCATATTTGACATATTTTGAAGATCTTACCCATTCCTTTAGGAGAATTTTTACAAATTTTGGAATAGATATCGTACAAATTATGGTTAAAAAGTTTATAATAGTGGTGCCCTAATAAGTATAAAGCAATATATGTTTCTAAGTGTATGCAAATTATATTCAGTGGTTCTATGTACATAAAAGGGACTACTTTCTGAAAAGAAATTATACTAAATTTCCAAGAACAATGTCACCCTGATGAACCATAATAGTTTTTCGTACGTAGTGTAAAAACAAATAACACAACGCTAAACAGCAAATACAATATAAAAGCAACAAACATAGCTCCAATAACGAGTATAAAATATATTATATTCAAAATTCCCAGATTTTTTAATGAATGAGTATTTTCACCATTTCTTCAATAAAAAAATAACGGCAAAAAACGGCACGAGTTTTGAGTTGATTTCGAAAGACAACAGTCAGGACTAAAATACAAAATGATCATTATCGCGCTACCTCGCGCTACTTTTTTTTAATACTCTATATACTTTTCAATAATAGGGCAAATATGGACACATTTAAAATTAAATTTGAATAAGTTCCTAAACTACTTTTGCTGAAATTATATTTTTCTAAAATTCTGATAACTACCTGAAGCTGATGATTCCATTCTATAATAGCCACTTTTGATGTGTAGAAAAAAGATATTAAACTTTAAACACAAGAAAATTTAATTTTTTATGTGACTTTCGAAATTGTAAAAAAAAATCTTCAACTTTAACAACGTGTAACTGTAAAAGTAAACAACATATGATCTTGACATTTTGGTTAAAAACGTAAAATTTTATACCCTATAACCATGTAATGACAGTTATACCAAAAACCGAATTTAATTTTTTGAATTAATCTCCGTTTTTTGAGATCTCACCCCTCTGTGCGTCGGGGTTTCTTGGAACTTTTAGGCCAATATCTCAGGAAGTATGGATTTCCGCAAGAAAAAAATGGTACCGTCATAAACGGAGCCGCAAGGAAAACTTACTGAAAAAAAATTGCAAAACCATCCGAGAGGAGCCCTTAAACTTCACTTTATCCGAATTTTGTGTGGGAGATACCCGAAGGAGTGGACAGATATATTTCATATTCGAACCAGATCTATATCTGGATGGAATAATACGATGTGCAAAGTTTTGATTAAATCGATTGCTCCCTTCGAGAGTTATCGTTCAGACCATTTTACAGAAAAATTTTGAACTTTTGTGGGGGAGGTACCAAAAGGAGTGGACCGATATGGCCCATCTTCGAACTTAAACTAAGTTTGGACAAAATATTACGATACCCAAAACTTGGTTCGAATCGGTTGAACTGTTCGAGAGTTATCGTGCGCACAAGCCAGACAGACAGACATTTTTCGTATCAAAGTGTATATCCCCTTCTAGCCTAAAGGCTGAGGGTATAAAAATACATTCGGCTAGAATTTCTAAATTCATGTAGTTTTTACCTTCCATGTTTATCTTTATATATACACCTAAACCTTACATATATTTATCTATATCAACTAATGTAAACATTCTATAGAAGGAACCATAACAACACTTCAGTTGAACCGCAAATATTTATTGCCGATTTTGTTGTTTTGTTTTGTAGGATATTTTTTTTCTACACAATTTAAAGTTTACACTTAATTTCATTTGACCACAACATACTACCGGGGACAAAAATTCACTGAAGTGGTAAAAGCGAAAACTAAGTAAGTTCGGAATTGAAACCACAAAAAGCTAACCGCAAATTCAATTCATTTTATACTTTTGAAAGTTCAAATGCCACTCAAACACATGAACGCAGCAAAGAGCGAATGAATGCTATCCCATAAACTTCGAAGCAAATAAAGTTGCTGTCATGCGTTTTTGTCTACTTCTACTTGCTTTCGATTTGTGTGCCAATACAAAAAAGAAAAAGTTTGAAAAAAACATCGTTTTTCAAAGAGATAAAAATCAAAACTAGTTCGATATTTATTTGGATGAGGCCATACAATGGAGAGAAAAATACATAACAACAATAATCGCCCAAAGCAATCTTCTTTGTTGTATCAAAACAAATAGAAACTTGAGTAAAAAGATATAGTAAGAGGCAGGCAAATACAATATTTAACAAAGCTGTACCCATTGCCGAAATTAAAAGCGACTAAATAGTTGGTCAGTATTTTCTAATGGGTTGATGTTTCCATACAGGTGCACAATGCAGGGAAAATTGTATTCCTGCTATTCACCTGGGAATAGTTAGGGTGAATTCTTGGCATTCAATCCAAACAGTACATTAATGCCGAATTTTTAATGACATATAAATGAACAGTCAGTTGTGAAATCAAAAGCCTTATGATGGTGAGAAGTAGGTAGTCTGAAGTAATTAGTCTGACTGTCATTTTTGGCCTTTAACGCACTGTCTTAAGATATATCAACATATAAAAAACCAAGAATAAATGACGCTTCCTGAAATGCTATCGAAATACATTTCTACGATCAGCTGACACTTATGGATGTTCCCATTAATATCTTCGAAGGAAAGTATTTAAATTCACTCATACCAATGAGCCAATCCCGATACTATTCGTAGCTCATTCATATAACTACACATTTTTATCGTAGGGTTTTTTAATAGTCGACATACCCAGAAAATTTAATGTTCTAGTTGTACGTTGAACTGTCCGTATTTGAGGCGGGCATCCTTATCACCAGCATACGCAAATAACCTTTTTTCGAATTCTTCATTTGAACGAAACATAACACAACTTTAGCAAAATTGCTGCCTAGTTTTGCGTTGTGGATCGCTAAATTCGGCCGGCCCGAACTTTGCGTAGTGTTTCGCTTTCTGGAATACAGCGCCTTGTCATATCTTCATCTACTTGTTTGCGCCATCTATTCTTTGGCCTGTCAATTCTGCGTGCACCGTCATCCGCCTTTTTAGCGGGTTCATCATCGCTCATTCTTACGATATGGCCTAGCCAACATAATCGCTGTATCTCGATACGTTTATCTTTACTGATGTCGTTGTATAGATGATACAGCTCGTGGTTCATGCGACGTTGATATTCACCGTTAACGCAGATTGGTCCGTAGATCTTTCGAAGAATTTTTCTCTCAAACACGCCAAGCACTGCCCTCTCTGCTTTCGCAAGTACCCAGGCTTCGGAACCATACATCAGCACGGTTAGTATCAGTGTTTTGTAAAGCGTTATTTTGTTTGACGAGTTGGCCAATACAATTCTTCTTTTTACTTTACAACTGATGTAGTACGAAGTCTTTTACTACCTCAAAATTATTGGAACCAACTTCAAGAGTTGGTCCGAGCTCAATGGAAGCATTGCGCGTCGGCACCACTTTAGCAGATTCTTCTTCGACCTTCATAAAGGTATCGGTTACTTCTTTTACTGATCGTCCCATGATGTCTATATCATCAGCATAAGCAAGTAACATGTGGCAAACGTCAAAAGAAGTGGCACAATCTACACCAATAGATTGTGCCACTTCTTTTGACGTTTGCTTCTCGTATAACCTTTTATAGCAGGATGTTGAAAAGATCACACGAAAGCTGTCTCCTTGCCTGAAATCTTTTTTGGTACAAAACTGTTCATAGAGGTTCTTTCCTATTTTAACTGAAGATCTTGTGTCAGTTAGAGTCATTTTACAAAGCCGAATGAGCTTTGCGGGGATACCAAATTCAGACATGGCTTGGAATATCTTTGAACGTAGCGGGCTGTCGAAGGCTTCTTTATAATCGACAAAAAGGTGGTAGGTGTCGAACTGCATCTCTTGCGTCTTCTCCAGGATTTGCCGCGAAATAAATATCTGGTCGATGGTGGACTTGCCAGGTCTAAAGCCGCATTGGTAAGGTCCAATTATTTCGTTGACCATGAGCTTTAGTCGTTCGCAAAATATCCCTGACACTATCTTGTAGGCGATAGGGAGAAGACTTATGCCCCTATAGGTGGAGCATAAAGTCTTATCTCCTTTCTTATGGACGGGACACAGGATGCTCAGGTCCCAATCGTCGGGTACGCGTTCTTCCTGCCAGATGGAGGTAACTAGCTGATGCATACACATTGTCAGCTAGTCGCCTCCGGTTTTAAACAGCTCGGCTGGTAGGCCATCAGCTCCTTCGGCCTTATTATACTTCAGCCGATTTATTGCTGTCTTTACCTCATCTTGGCCGTGTGGTAAACACTCAATACCATCTTCTGTGATTGGATCTGTGGTATCTTCGTCGACTTCGCTACTATTGGATACCAACAGTTTGGAATAATGCTCTTTCCATATCCTTAGCACACTATCTGTATCAGTTACCAAAACAATGGGATTAAGCCCGACTATTTTGAAAAAAAAAAACACACAAACACACACAAACTTGCAACGCTAATCCCAATAAAAAAACGCCACCAATATGTAATAAGCAACAGAGACTTCGTCTCGTCTTGTACGAGATCGTAGCAGTGACTATAGTAGCGTTAGGTAGTTATTACATCGTCGTACCCGATCGTCATCAGCCGAGCTCCCGAAATCATCAATCAACACGTTCCCGAACTCTCATCGATCATCCTCGTCCCCGAACTCCATCATAGAGTCGTTCCCGATTATCATCAGCCGAGTTCACTACCATTGTCGGCCGAGTTTCCGAATTCCATCCTATTATCGTCAAACGGACGATCAACAATTAACACGTTTCCGATCATCCTTAAATGGTAAAAGCTGAATGCTAACGAGCTTCGTCTCCACGACCAGCGAAGAACCCGATTGTCAATCAGGCTCGTCGTTACCGATCAACGTAGAGCCAAATCATCATTACAGTTCGTCATTAAGGAACATCGTCAATACTGAAACATGAATTAATATCATCATTCCCGGTTACCCCTAGCAGCTAGTCACCCTTATCACCGGTCTTACTATAAGCATTCTTAAGCCTTACAATATCGCCTTTGATTGAATTAGAGCATACTATTATTGGGATCAATATACATCCGATTGAACCCCTAGAAATGATAAAACTAGTGTTTTATTTAGTAAGGTTTGGTGGGTCCTAATGGAGAACATGGACGCTGCTGGACTTACCCCAGCCGACGAGAAACCCATCCCGGTAGGAAATGTCAATATGTCAATGTCAAATGTCAATACTGACTTACTACTGCCGACGAGAAAACCATCCCGGTAGGAAATGTCAATAGTGAATCTATACTGACTTACTACTGCCGACGATAAAACCATCCCGGTAGGAAATGTCAATAGAGAATCTATACTGACTTACTACTGGCATTGTCAACAGTACTACTGACAAATTGTAGACAACTCATGTAATTTCCTATAGACATTTTGTATGAACGTGTCATTCGAAAGTCACTTGTGACATTGGAACTAGTATATCAGTAGTTGCTGAAGGACCATGTGTTGACATTGGAGGTAGTGAGTCAGTATAGACGTTGGAGGTATAAAGTCAATAGAGACATTGGAAGTAGTTAGTCAATAGTTCATAAAGGGTCATATGGAGACATTGGTACCAGATTTTTCCTACTAAGTTTTTTGGCCTATTTGGAACTTTAAAAAGCTATATAGTACTTTTAATATTACGATGAACTTACACTTTTGTTTAGAGTATTACGATATGTAGTACATGTTTTTCATTATTGAAACAACATATAATATTGAAAATCCTAAAAAGTACAAATTGTATATAACAGTTTTTTTTTATTTTTATAAAGGGCTAAGCCCTAGAAGGCTGGCTAAACATTTTAACATTTAAATAATAACAAATTTTTTTCAGAAATATCATATGGAATATGGAGCTACTTGTCTGCTTAAACTATTATCCTCATTACAAACCTTCTTTCCCACCCATTATTTTAACAAGGGCATGTCGCGCGAAATATCTGGTTATTTTGTAACCACTAAAATAAGTATTCAGAATCTACTCAGTATCTACTTATTTCAGTGGTTACAAAATAACCAGATATTTCGCGCGACATGCCCTTGTAAAATAATGGGTGGGAAAGGAGGTTTTGAATGAAGATTTTTGCTGGGTCGCGATTCAAGTTGACATTTTTAGGGGTTTTTTTATGTTTTCACGACTTTGCTTGGAAACCGCAAGTCATATCGAAATAGGATTAGGGAAAATATTGTAGCAGTGAAAATTATCTACAAGATTGACATGTATGATATTGTGGTAGGTTTTACCATTTTTGAGATATAGAAGTTCAAATTGGAACAATGTACTGACTGTATCGCCTCTGTTATGTTTTCCCGATTTTGCTTGAAAACGGCAAATCTTATCGAAATGGGACTAGAGAAAATCTTATAGCTGTGAAAATGCTCTACAATATTGGCTTTCGTAATTTTTTCCTAGAATGTAGAAACTTACAATCATAACACTGTTTTATAAGGAGGTGATACAGTCAGCGCATTGTCCCAATTTGAAGTTATATATCTTAAAAATGGAAAACCCTACGACAATATGATAAAAGTGAATCTTGTATAGCATTTTTACTGCTACAACATTTTCTTCTATCCCATTTCGATAGGAATTGTGGTTTCCTAGAAAAATCGTGAAAACCTAAAAAACCCTAAAAATGTCAACTTGAATCGCGATTTATTTAAAAACGCTCCGGCGATTTTTTTTGGTTTTTTGATTTTTCTCATCTATGAACATTGTAGTTTCAGAATCCGCAAAAACCTCCCAGGTGTAAGCACCTTCCATTTAAAGTTGCTTCAAGAGCACCGTAAGGGTTTCCTATAATGTGATATATTATATTCTCTTTATCAAACCTAGCGAAGTAACCTTTCCTAGTAAAATGAGTTAAAGTTAGAAAACGTAGTCTGAAATCATTGAGACGAACTAAGAATAGTATGCTTTATTAATGGTAAAATGTGTCAAATATTGACATTCGATTTGTAATACCCCTGCTTACCCAGCATATATAAGAGCGAAATATACTTCGTTTTGGGCTTCAAATCCACACACATAAAGCATCTCACTCAAAGCATGAACATATAAAGCGAACAATAATAAGGCATAAGCTTTGATATCAGCACACCAAGCATAGTAGTAAAAAACAGGCTAACCTAAAGAAACTGCATTTGAAGGTTTCACTAACTATTCGCTTTGCTTTGTGGACATCAAAGAAGCAGAAAGTTGGCCATGGTGCCAAATACATGTTCCAATGAACATGAATAACAATCAATGGTAACCACAATAGGGGCTTTTGAATGCCACCATAACAACGAACCAGAGCTAACCAATACCCCGAAAAATGAGCGCAGATTCAGCCAAAAGAAACACATAGTATTGAAGCAAATAAACATGGACACACCTCTTTCAAACATTTTTAACATCCCACATCAATTTACCATGACCGACGACTCGTTTTCGAATGCTCCGCTACCGCATCGACAAAGAGTCAAGGAAAGTGCACATTTGCATGGCTGAGGGTTTTGTTCGCCAATTCTACTATCGCCATGGCCACAATAAACGGCCACAAACAATAAGAGAGTAAAGTTACATGAACGAAATGGTTTTCTTGAAACACTGCCATCGCCACTACTTTATGTTATGTCCTCTGCATAATGGTTCACTGTGACTTCCAAGGAGTTGGTTGGGTATTTCATTTGCATTTTAGTCTTAGCACTTTAAATTGTGGTCTTAAAAAGGGGATAAGATGTTTAGTTACTAAATTAAGTGGAATATTTATTTGCGATCCTATAAAGTATGTTTATTCTTGACCGGAATAAAATTGCAAGTCGATCTAGCCATGCCCGTCTGTTCTAATCACCAAAGAGCCGCAATAATTGAGCTAGAACACTGTATTTTGCACCCGAGTGTTTTTTTTTCCATAGGCAAGTCAAGTTCGAATATGGTCTATATCGGTCCACATTTCGGTATAGCCCCATACAAATGTATCCCTAATTTTCGCTATTTTTATACCCTCAAACCCCCCCCCCCCCCCCCTCTATGACGGTACAATTTTCATCAGGGGTAAGTTCATACTTCCTGAGAAAATTGCCTGAAAGGTGCAAAAAAAACTCTATGGAACGCAAAATAACTCTCGAACGGATCTGCCGATTTGGTCCAAAATTTGACCTTCGTAATATTTTGTCCAAACTTAGTTTAATTTCGTAAATACCTATGCCATATCGGTCCACTCCTTCAGGTACCTCACCTATAAAAGTTCAAAAATTGTGCGCAAATTGTGCTTGATGGAAGTGACCGATTTGGTTCATACTTTGTACATCGTAATATTTATACGAAACATAGATCAGGTTCGAATATGGACTATAGTTGTCCGCTCCTTCAGGTACCTCCTACACAAAGATTCGGATAAGACCTGTTCTCGAATCACTTTGATTTTTGTTAAAGCAACTTGCATTCACTGCTGCAATTGCAACGGTAAATTTTTTTCAGGGGCAAGTAAATATTTCTTGAGAAAACAGCCCGAAAGGTGTAAAAAACCCCTATGGCACCAATGTAGTGGCTGGAGAGCCCTATAACTCTCGAGCTAATCAACCGATTTGGTTCAAAATTTGGCCTTCGTCATGTTTTGTCCAAACTTAGTTCAATTCGAAGATGGCAATACCGGTCCACAACTCCGATTCTTCCGCTCAATATTAAAACGTCACTAAAATGGTATGCACGATATCTCTTGAACGGGGCAACTATTTTGGTCGAAACTTGTGATCTCCTAATTTCTTGTCCAAATTAAGTTTAACTCCTAAAATGTTCCATAATGGTCCTTTTCTTAGACTACCTCCCTCACAAAAGTTCTACATTTGTATCTAAGTGCAGTTTAGGGTCTGTTCGAAGATCCTTTGGAAGTGTATACCGATGCTGTTCGTTGTGGTCCTGTTTACAGCGATATTATATTACCCATGCTTGCATACTGGTCCAAAAGTTATATGATGACCCACTGAAATGACTAGTAGGTGCGATATCTATCGAAAAATATGACTCCCAAAATAAGATCCACTTGCATAATGGACTACGTCGATCCATTCCTTTACGTACCTCCTCCGCAACATTTTGAACTTTAATCCTAATCCAAAAATTCGATCCGTTCGTAGAGAAATTTTCAATTCATATCTCTGTATATGACAAAAACCAAAATGTTTACAATCGATGAATCCGAGTTTCACCCATTCAGAATTCGCGAACTGTTAACATATTCTATATAGTATGATTGAAATTCTTTAAAATGAAGTGTTTTAGGAGGAATCCCATAAGGTCGACCATTAAAATTAATTTACGTGGGAAGCTGTGTTGGCATCAATGTAGAAAAATAGGTAAAAATGGGTTAAAACCAACAAGTTTTTTTATGCTCCGTTCCGATTTCTGCCTAAAGAAAGTCTCAAACAATACTTAATGGACAATATGTTACTATTATATGGCTCCGAAACTTGGTTCGTCACGAGCAACATCACTAACAAATTGCAGGTTTTCATAAACAGATGCCTCCGTAGACTTTTGAAAATATGGTGGCCGCAAACCATATCTAATGAGCGACTGTGGATAGTTACAAGGCAGCATGGAATAGGATCCGATATAACCAGAAGAAAATACGGTTGGCTTGGTCATACTTTAAGGAAAAGCGAGGACGAAATTTCCCACTCGGCGCTTAGATGGAATCCACAAGGACGTCGCAATAGAGGCAGTCCAAGAACTACATGGAGAAGAACAATCATGTCAGAAACTAATCAAACTCTTGATCAATTACAGTATTTAGCGAACGATAGAAACACATGGCGAAACTTTGTAAATAGACTAAGTTTGTAATATGTTAATCATTTATAAACATGTCTAATAATGTTACTAGTGTATGATTTTTCGATATATTCACCGCATCCACCTAAAATTGATGCTGACATTTTGAAGCTGGAATTTCGGGGTTTTTGGATTTTTTTTTAATAATCCGGACGCACAACAATATAATATTCAAAACTCATAACAGGATTATAGAACTCGTGATTTTACGTCGTTTAATGCATATCTAATGAGTGTGCTCCTTACAGCATCCTAGTAATTGGAGTCTAAAGACCAAAATTTGATGCGTGAATATTCTTAAAAAACCTATTTTTGCGTGTAAAATTTACAAGTGCCATTGAATTTCATTTGAACCCCGCTTGAATTTAGTTTTTTTACGCGACGGATCTAATCAACCTTCCGCGATCGAGTCTATCCACTGGAACCGCGGATATAGATACCTTGAAAATAGGAAAATCAGCAAAAATATTTTTTGACAAATCCGCGTAATAATCCGCGAATTAGAGGGACACGCGAGTAATATGGGTATCTTACGCAAAATAGAATGTGGAGGCACAACCGCGGTTCTTGAAGAATCTATTTGAAATATGGGTATGTATATTGATGTATTTTGGATGGACGCTAATGAAACCGGAAGCGCATCAAAACCGTATGCACATTGCGCGATTTTTACCCACTTTAAAGTTTTTTGCATTGTGTGATGCAACTGGCGGCACACTTTGGCCGCTGAGTGAAACATCGAAATATGCATAAATATTAAAAGAGATTGATTCGTTGTACCCAAAAGCGGATGCGCATCAACCGATTTTAACTAATTCGCGAATAAAAGGCTTTTTAATTTTCATATTTTTTGAATGATTGTAATTTCAATATTAGTCTTAATTTCCTATCAGTATAAGTTATCGCAGTAAGCAACTAAGCTTTCACGATTTTAAACCATATTTCTTGATGAAGTTTAAGCAGTACGCATCAATTATTGTATGGGATTTTAGCGAAATAGTTGTAGAACTCCCAAATATTTTTTTTTTTCTAATTTTTCTAAACAAACCAAAAAATATATTTGCAACAATATTTTCCAACAATAAGTTTTTTTTCTTTTGTTGTTGCTGTAATATGCAATTTATACACCCAATCTCTATAAATTTGGTATCATATATTTCTGCGCATTGTGTAGATTCCGCATATATTTTTAATTTATTTTTAGGGAGTTTGTGCGGACTCTGGGGCAGGATAATTTGGATTTACTTCAAAATTTGTTTATTATTCGTTGATTTTCGGCGAAAATAATAATAAATGTAATAACTATTTAAACATCTACGAACACATATGGCATGCTGCTAACGATTTATGCATACATTTTCTCATGACAACAAATAAGATATTTTTAAATATTTTTTCTTTATATGAGAATAAAAACCACTATAAATTTGGCGCGCATCGTCCAATCTTGTGAACGCGAACAGATTTTAAACCAGAATTTTTTTCCTTAACATCTATACCAAAAATTGTAGATAAGCTCGCAAAATTTTAAATTTTGCAAAGGAATTTTGGTTTTTACCATATATCTGGGTTTAGGGTTTTCCGTGGTCACAAAATTGTCCATACATTTCCATGTTTTGGTATAGCCCCGATACAACGATACCTCAAGATTGTCGATATTTTGAGTGTTTTAGCAACATTGTTTGACTGAACTATCGGTACCCTCGATATAACAGTACATCCAGATTTTCAGAAATTTTAGGGCTTTAGCAACATTTTTTGGCTGAATTACGCGTAATTTGAATTGTAGGCATTTGGGGTATTCGAGGTCGAAATACTTCTACGCCTAAAAATTTGGACAGGAAAAGAAACGTATTATTCCATTTACGTTCAGAATATTTTATGGTGGATATTATAAAAGGTTTGACCCGGCCGAAGTTAACCTAAATTGTCAACATAGGTCCAAGTTTTCGTATAAACCCCATCTTTAGGTATTTTGAGAGTTTTGGCTGCGTTTTTTAATTCCTCCTGTTTTACACTTTAGGTTTCCAGTGGTAAAATAACTTCTCCACCAAATATTGTCACCTTAGGTCCATGTTTTGGTATGGCCCCCATATAACGGTAACTCCCGATTTTCTGTAATTTGAGGTTTTTATATACATTACATTTGACTGCACTACCCGTAATTTGACATTTGAGGTACCTTGCAGTCACAAAACTTATCCACTTAAATTAAGAACACAGGTATATGTTTTTATATAGCCCCCATAAAACGGTACCTCCCGATTTTCGGTAATTTAAGAATTTTAGCTTCAATTAATGACCGAAATACCTGTTATTTGTTACTCTTACATTTACGAAACTTCTCCACCAAAAATATCCAACATAGGTCCACAATGTAGGGTTCTAACCACCAATCCTTCGGCGACCATGTCTATGCACCGGATTGATACCGATGAATCTTCAAAGGGACTGTCACCTCAACAGCTACGTGTTTGTTTTCATATATTTTTTTCACCATGAGACCCGGAATATCTGCTCCCACCTCTCTTGGTCCGTGCCAGATCCGCATCCACCACATATCAAATACGGTAAAATGTAATGGATGTATGGGAGCAGTTCCGAGGGTGCTTTGGCTTTAGTCGCACCCAGCGTTACTGTGATAGGTATGTTGCTACTTGCTGTCTTCACCTTCGTCATCGAAATATGAAACGCCCCCACCCCCTAACAACAAACACGGTATCTAACACCACAAGTTGTTGTTCAGCGGCCTGGAAATGCATCGTTCCTGCTATTCAATTGCAACGGTCGCCGCGATCCTGAAAACAAAGCTCAACGCCACCTGTAGCTTGCAACGTTGCAATCATCCCAACGTACTGCGGAACGATCGCACAAGAGCCGAGAAGGAGGATTTGGTTCCTAATACATCAGTCTGTCCAGTACAGACCTAACTCGCTTGAACTTGACTCTAGTGACTCATACATGGAATGTATGGGGTTTGCAGAAAAATTTGGTACTGCAGAGGTAGAACTGCTTAATGTGTACATATTGCCGATGAATACCTGTGTCCTGCGTTATTTGTCCGATATTAGTTCGCTTATAGAGGGCAATAACCGTCTGGTCTGGTGCCCTCAATTTCATTGACTCAGCCAACCTTCCCATCATTTTGAATCGCGTACTTTTTTTAACCATGGAAAAGCTAATTGGCAAGGTTTCACAGAATATACCAGTCCCCTCTTCAGAGAGCTGACCATTTCATCAGATCCTCAGTTATCTGAAAGAACTTTCCGGGACATTATCACTAGGGCTATAACCAAAAAATACCGCCACATAGCCGTGTAGAGCATGGAAAACTATTATGAAATACGGTGTCAATTTTTCTCTATCGCGAAAAAAGTTTCCGCACCAAATGCACGGAAGTTCAGAAATGCATTTTTTAATTTTATCTGTTATAACAACATATTTGCATTTCATTAAAATTTTTTATTTTTTTGTAATCTAATTTAAAATCATTATCAAAGCGTTCTGGACCAATTTGTTCTCAAATCGCGGCATTTCGGAGCACATTAGGAACTTTTGACACTATTGCAATTTTTGGTTTTTCTTTACAAACTCGTGAATTTTATGTTTATATTTTTTGTACCTATCGGACAAGAGAATTTGGGGTCATTTGCAACGAATTCGAGAAAGTTACAGGCCTTTTTTGTTGACCTTGCCTGTGAGAATTGTATTTGTTTTCTACAAAAATACAACACCAGTACCATGTGGGGAATTTTGTCCTAATAATGAAATCGCGTTTCTAAGACCAATTCGATGAAAAAAGTTTCAGCACCGACCGCAATTACTAAAACCCTTTTGATATTTTTTCTACTTGTAATTTTAAATTTTCTTTGTTTGAATAAATATTTATAGACAAACATATATTTCTCACAGGCAAAGTCATTAAAAACGGTCTGTAACTTTCGCGAATTTGTTGCATATTACACCATATTCTCTTGTCCGATAGGTACAAAAAATATAAACATAAAATTCACGAGTTTATAAAGAAAAACCAAAAATTGCAATAGTGTCAAAAGTTCCTAATGTGCTCCGAAATGCCGCGATTTGAGAACAAATTGGTCCAGAACGCTTTGATAATGATTTTAAATTAGATTACAAAAAAAATAAAAATTTTAATGAAAAGCAAACATGTTGTTATAACAGATAAAATTAAAAAATGCATTACTGAATTTCAATGCATTTGGTGCGGAAACTTTTTTCGCGATAGAGAAAAAATTACACCTTATTTCATAATAGTTTTTCATGCTCTGCACGGCTATGTGGTGGTATTTTCGATATCTGCAAAAAGTTATATCCCTAATGATCACTGCACCAGCCGCTTGCTTAATATCTGCTGGTCGATTACCCGCAAGTTAAGCCAAATTTCTCAGCAGAGGCGACTGGACTAGCAAAAGAGCTTCGTCGTACAAATTCTGAGGACCCAGGAGTTACTTACTTTTGAAGTCAACAGGCTAAGGTAAGTCGAAAAAGTGGCAAGACCACCGGAAGCGATGTAACATTAGTACAGGATCTAGTAAGTTGTGGACAACGGTTAAATCACTCTCGAATCCAGAAAAAAAATGGTGGAAGAGCGGCAGTTACTTTCAACAGCGTGACAGTATCTGGCCAAAAGCTAAAGTCTGGCAAGGATGCCAGCAGAGGTGAATCGTACTGGCCAATTTCCCTCCTGTCGCCAGTAGCAAAGATTCTAGAGGCACTTCTCCTCCTCACGATGAGAAGCAGTTCTGCAGTTGCGCAACATCAACAAGGATTCTGGAAAATGCTTAGTACTACAACAGCATTCCACGTCTTATCCACACGTATTAACGACCGACAGCCACGGAGGCACTTGACCTATCAAAGGCCTTCGATACCGATTTCCAAGGCGGTGTGATATCTCCTAAACTGTTTCTGAAATTCCACATCCTCCAACCGGCAAAGAGTTTGTAATGTATGCGGATGATTGTACGATCTTAGCGTCGGGTCCAATCGTCGATGACATCGATAGATTAAATGTCCACATAGCTGACCTAGTGCAGTTCTTCCACCTGGTAAATCCACCTCCACTCTGCTTGCCATTTGGACGTCTGAGTTCGACCACTAACTACCCCAAAATATTGGGTGTAACGTTTTAATATTCTATAAGAAGACCTCCGGCTCTTGTCTGAGAAGACCCCCAAATCTTCTAGAAGAAGACCTGCCCTTCTCTGAGAGGACTCTCTGCTCTTCTATAAGAAGTCGTCCTGCTCTTCTATGAGAAGACATCCTGCCCTTCTATCAGAGGACTTTCTGCTCTTTTATGAGAAGACGTCCGGCTCTTCATTGTAAAGAACATCTGCTTTTCTATAAGAAGACCCAATGTCATCCTATGAGAAGACGTCCTGACCTTCTTTGAGAAGACGTTCTGCTCTTCTGTGAAAAGACAGCCTGCACTTCTATGAGAGGACCTTCTGCTTTTTCTATAAAAAGACATATTCCGCTTCTATAAGGCCTCCTGCTCTTCTATAAGATGAAACTGAATTAAAAACTTAAATATTTTAGTTTTGCTTTTTTAAATACATTCTATGCCATATGGCATAGTGTCCAAAACCCACTTTTTCAAACTAAATGTTAAAAAAATTGTTTTTATTATTCATATAGTGGACTTAGGTATATACATATAAGATTGGAAAAATATATTTTTCAAATCAAAAACATTTTTACATACATATTCTGGCCTTAATTATGCATTTAGGGTATTTGTGGTCGAAAAGCTTCTTCACCTAACCTTGTGGACAGTAAAGGAAACTAATAGTTCGGTTTTAGTTCAGAATATTTTATGGTGAAAGCAGGGTGAAAAGTTAACGATTTTTACCGAAGTTAACGATTTGTACCTGTTTTTGTCCTCTTCAAAACACTGTTAAAAAAATCATTTATTAAAATCGCCAAACGGAGGCGTTTTTTTTCATACAAATGGTGGCATTCAAGATGGCGGTGCAAAGGGTTAACTCATTTTCATATTCACTGGTTTTTTAGCGTTTTATCACATTTCTTTTAACATTTACACTTACAATAGCCGCAAGACTGAACGAATCCAAAAGGATGTGGAATATATTTTTGTTCCAACGAAGACCATCGATTGCTTTACAACATCAACTACTACGACAACCACAATATTGTTTTAACAATATTAATTGCGGAAGTTGCCATTTGCCTGGCCGAGAGGTTGTTTGGGCAAGCCGAATCAATGAAGGGGGTCTTCTTCTGTTTTTTGAGGACTATGTCGAAAGCATGTCTCAAGTACTTGGCACACCAGTGTCGGGCAAATGTGATCTTGGCTTTGCCCCACCCGGAGTAGATGAGCAACGTACTTTGCACGTTTATGTGCTAGCTCAGTGCTTCCCTTTCTCCAAGTCCACCGTGAGGTCTTGTTTAATTTATGACAATGCCGGAAGTTAAATGTCATGAAAAAATTAAATTGTTGGCAATATAAAATTTGCCAATATGAAATCATTTGGCCACAACATCAATGCGTTGTTTCTGTAGATGTCGATTGCGGTACTTTCATTGCCCTATATGATGATGATGGTATTGCGGGAGGATATTGGTGATGATGGTGGTGGGCACTGCTGGTGATGTCGCTGATGAATGTCCTGACTTAACATTCAGCCATAGAGAATTCGAACTTTGTACATCTCTTCTGGTTGCGACAGAAAATTTATTAATGTTTTCTGTGTCCTTAGAATGTTTAATCGTTTGTGGGAGTGTTTTCTTTTCGTTGTTTTCTTCGCTTTTTTTAGTCTGGCACTCGCTACAGGATATTGAATTCAGTAACGCCCACTGTTGAAAAATTTTAGAAAATAGCTTTTTTAATTAAAGTTTACCAGATGAGAAAATAAATTAATATTTGAAAGAAGAAAAAGCACGCCGTGACAATGTCTCCAATTTTTTTTTTTTTTTTTTTTGATGATGAAAGTAGTTAACCAAGTGGCTATTTAATATTTATATTTAAGTTGTTGGAGGTTTATAGGTTTTTCATAGATCCTTTAAGGGTATATTGGTAATGCATCTCTCATATGACATATATTCATAAGGAAGTCGGACATATGACAAGTGACCAGCAACAAAGTATAATCAGCCATGTTGTTGTTGTAACAGTATTTGATATGTTTATAGGCAACACACTGTGTCGCCAGTCGTCATTTGACATTTTTTGGAAAGTTTGACAGTGTTTAGCCTAAGTTAACTCAGGACAGTTCGACATCCTACCATGTGTTGGGTTGTTTATAGTGACTTGAAAAAATCACACTGCGTGTTGCCTAGGCCAGAAAGTTTTTAGTAACTCTCGTACCCTCAGCATTTATGCTTACGAGGGTATATACACTTTCATACGGGCAAAATGTGCTTCATCGAAATAATGGTTTTAGACCCCTAGTATGTTTGTACGAAATCCGTCCATACTTCCTTAGAAAATAGGCTGAAAACTGCAAAAAACCCAATGACACCGTGTGTAGTGGTTGGAGCCCAATATAACTGTCCAAACTTAGTTAAAGTTCGAAGATAAGCAATATCGGACAACTCCTTTAGGCACCTCCCCCACAAAAGTTCAAAAATGTTCGGAAAAATTGTACGCACGATAACTCTTGAAGGGTGTGACTGCTTTGGTCCATACTTTACACATCCTAATATATCTACCAGATATAGATCTGGTTCGAATATGGACTATATTTGTCCACTTCTTCGGGTACCTCGCACACAAAACTTCCGCTAAGACCTGCTCTCGCAGCCCCTATTACGACGGTACAAATTTGTTCATCGGCAAGTCCATACTTCCTGAGAAAATGGTCCGAAAGCTGTAAAAACCCGCTAAGACACCATGTATAGTGGATACAGCACACGATAACTCTCCAACGGATGAACCAATGTGGCAGTCGTAATATTGTGCGCAAACTTAAATCAAGTTGTAAGATTGGCCATATCGATCCACTTCATTGGGTACGTCCACCACAACAATTCGAAAATTTTCGGTAAAATGGTGCACACAATAACTCTGGAAGGCAGTAACAGATTTGGTCAATAGTGCAAAAAATTGTGATATATCTACGAGACATATATTATGTTATTATATGGACTATACATATCAACTCCTTCGGGTACCTCCCACATACAATTTCGGAAAAGTCCAGTTTAGGACCTCCTCTCGAATTGTTTTGATTTTTTTTTTTTGCAACAGGTTGCACTGAAGGCTCGATAGTACAAAATAAGCCGAAAGCTATAAAAAATCCTACGGCCAGCAAGTGTAGTGGTTGGTGCGCTCGACAACTCTCGAACCGAATACTGCGCTGGTCGACACTTTGCATATCGTAATATTTCTTCGAATTAGATAAAATTCGAAGGTGGTGCTTATAGGTCTACTTCTTCTGGTACCTCTCCCACACAAGCTTGCAAAAATTTTCACTAAGCACTATATCTCAAAATACAACCGATTTGGTACAAACTTTGGATCTCGAAATATTGTGTCCAATCTTAGTTTATGTTCAAAAGTAGGGAGGGTGTTATAAGTAGGTTGTGGCCAACCCATACTTATATATGCCAAAATGAATGTCTCGAAGACGTATGTCGCCAAATGACAGAGATATCGCAATATTCGGTAATACATCCCATTTTTTTAAATCACACTACAGGTCGCAATTTTGATGGTTAATGTGGGTCTCGCAGGGGAAGAAGGCTACTGATTTCAGTGATGGCCAGATAATAATCAGGGATCGGAATGGGCAAAAAACTTATGTTGAGAACATTCAACGTTTTATTCTTATGAGAATATCTCCGCTTCTGGTAGGCGTATTCCAAAAGGAAGAAGATAAGATTTCCTTTACGTTGTTGAAAAGTAGGTTGACGTAGGTGGTCAAACAACGGAGATATCGCAAACGTCGGTAATGCATCCCATTTTTCCATTTTTTGTAATCACGGTACAGGTCGCAATTTTGATAGGATCGTTAAATGTTGGTGGTTAATAGGGCTCCCAGAGAGGAAGAATATTGATTTAGGATAATATTCATGGGTCGGAATGGACAAAAATTTTATGTGGACAAAAATTCAAAGTTTTATTCTAATGCGAATATCTCCGCTTTTAGTAGTTGTATACCAAAAGGATGATTATTATGGCGCACATCTCATTTCCCCTTTTTTATTTGAATTGTACTGACGAGTATCTCAGCTTTGGTTGTATGCGTTTCAACAATGGTGACATTCTGAGCTTTAAAACGTTCCCAATTGCGTTAAAAAGACGATGGGATAACCCAATTTCCAATTTTTGGAATTTTACTATCATGTCAGATAATTCTGCTTTTGTTGGACATATTCCAAGAACAAGCTCTCTCCTTGGAATATGTCCAACAAAAGCATTAACTATTAAACTAAACCATCTGAGCTTTAAATTAATGTATTTATGGTAAACTATCAGAGTAAAAGGCTTATGCACAGGGGTAGTAGTTTAGGGTATCACATAGTGTGTCCCGTCCGGACAATAGCCTTTGCTCACTTGTTCTCTTAAAAATATTTAAAATGATGACATGTATTTTTTTATTTTTGTCGTTGGGCGCTCCTGCTCGGTTTGACAACGGACCGACGAAGTGAGGTAGAAAATACCTATTTTTGAAATGTCTAGCATGAAAGTCCATAAAAATTTGTCATTAAAAGTCATTACATCAGCAACGCGGACCGGGGTCTGCTAGTATTTCAAATAATAACACCCTAATGTACCCTAATACAATAGTGTAGGGAAGGTCTCAGTTAGGGTGAAATCCCTCTACCTATACAGATCTAAAGTGAATTGACATTGCGTCAACATCGTTGTTCCTGATCAAAAATCCTTCCTTCATTAATTTGCCAATTTATGTCGATGGGAATTGTGAGACTACTGTGACTCTTCGTTTGACGAATCCGATTCCTGTCGCTGATCCAATGTATGTAAATATTGATTTAGAAAAGTGATTATATTCTTTGCCATGTGTCAGTCCATTTCAGTTAATAAAAAATTCAAATATTTTTGCCGGCTTACGTTACTTCGACACAAATTACCATTTCATTCACTAACTGTCTAACATGTTTTCAGATAGCACTTCTATTACTTTTTATTTTCAAAAAGTTTCAGTGTCATTTTGTTGATCTACCCGATGTCATATACACAGCTTGTATATGGTAGATTAACATTTAAAAGTCATTCGACGCGAAACAACTTTAATATTTATAAAGGCTGGAAAGCAAAAGCTAACTATATTTTTTGGAAAAGTCTCACAAATTGTTGTGTTGAGGATATGCATGTGTATGGGTGTTAGTAGTGGTTCAATGTTAGTACATATTTTAATGATGGTGGTGATGAGTGGATGGTGTTGAAAAACGCCTACATTAAAGTTAATAAGCTATACAGATGGGTGTCAATAAACGGAGAGACAAAATAAGTGAGCAAAGGCTATAGTCCGGACAGGGACCGACTATGTGATACCCCACATCAGTACCCCTGTACATAAGCTTTTCACTCGTAAACACATGTTTTAGGGAGATACTAAAGTTTTCACCTATCTGGCTTTTATACCAAATGACTTAAGGTACTGATTAAAAGATTTACTGGTCTTCTTGATTTAGTTTCATTATCAAGTTCTTTCCTTGGAAATAAAATTCCCTAATTTGGAAATTGGGATATCCCATCACAAGCATTTAACCAATTTTGGTAACGAACGCATCCAACCAAAGCTGAGATACTCGTCAGTACAATTCAAATAAATAAATGGGAAAGTGGGATGTGCGCCAACCTATTTTGCATCATAATAAAGGAGGATATTTTCCCTAGCCATTGACGGACTTTCCTATTGGAATACGACTATTAAAAGCGGAGACATTGGCATAAGGGTAAACTTTGCATTTTTGTCCACATAAGTTTTTTGCCCATTCCGACTATTGTATATTATCCGACCATCAGCAAACTCAATATGTTTCTTCCTCCCTGGGAGCCCTACTAACCACCAAAATTTCTTGACGATCTTTTCAAAATTGCGACCGTGATAACATTACCAACTTTAGCGATGTGTCCGTTCTTTGACCGCTTATGCCAACCCACTTTGCAACAATGTAAAGAAAAATCATTTGTTCCATTGACGGGCCTTTCTTTTGCAATACGCCTACTGTAAGCGGAGATATTCGCATATGAATAAAACGTTGAATGCTCTCCGCATAAGTTTTTTTGCCCATTCCGACCCCTGAATAATATCCGACCACAGCAAAAATCAATAAGCTGCTTCCTCTATGGGACCCCCATTAACCATCAAAATTTAGTGACGATATGATCACAATTGGTGACGATTCTACCAAAATTGCGACCTGTAGCGTGATTGCAAGGTTTAAATGGACAGACAGACGGACGCAGATAGCCAGATCGATTCAGCTCGTCGAGACATTAATTTTGGTATATATAAGTATGGGCCAACGACCATTATATCGATGCGTTACAAACTTTTGGACCAAAACTAACTTATCATACCCTCCGCACATAGTGGTGTAGGTTATAAACACGGTGCACCTGAACCATCTTTAAATGGAAGTGATTTACACCTGGGAAGTGTTTGCGGATTCTGAATGTTTAGAGATGAGAAAAATCAAAACAACAAAACAAATCGCCGGAGCGCTTTTTAAATAAATCGCTGCCAAAGTTGACATTTTTAGGTTTTTTTAGTTCTTCACATTTTACCCAGAAACGCCAAGACCAATCGAAATGTAGCAGTGAAAATTCCCTACAAAATTTGCCCTTATGATATTTTCGTAGGTTTTAACACTTTTGAGATATAGAAGTTCAAATAGGGACAATGTACTGACTGTATCGCCTCCTTATAAAACAATGTCATGACTGTAATTTCCCAACTTAAACTTGCATATCTCAAAAATGGTACAACCTACGAAAAAGTTACAAAAGCCAATCTTATAGAGAAATTTCACAGCTATAAGAGTTGTTTTCACAGCTACAACATTTTCTTAAGCCCCATTTCAATAGGACATGCGGTTTCCCAGCAAAATCGAGAAAACCTAAAATAAACCTAATATGCGAACTTTGACCGTTATTTACTTAAAAATCCCTCAGTGGTTTGTTCTTGTTGTTTGATTTTCCTCATCTATAAACATTGTTATTTCAGAATCCATAAAATCGTCCCAGGTATAAGCGGTTTTCATTTAAAGTTAGTTAAGGCGCACTGTACATGATATTTTTTTATACGGCGATACAATCAGTACCTAAAAAAAGCCTTTTGGGTGACGTAGGGGATGAAAAATACCAAGTAACGGTCCTGACCGGCTTTATTATGGCAAAGCCCATTATTTATCTTGATTCCTCTTTTATCACAAGTGGACACTGACTTCCCCGTGGTGTCACCTGGGGAGCTACCTTTACCACCCGTTAAAGGTATTAAGCTAACATATGCCGCGCGTTCACCCATAAGAACGTTAAAAACTCGGGTTTGAGCGTCGGGTTAGTAACCCTAGCCAAGAAAAGCAGCTTACTATGAAAAAACGAAAGAGAAGAAAAACAAGTAAAAAGTCGTTAAGTTCGGCCGGGCCGAACTTTTTATATCCTCCACCATAAAATAGTCTTAATTAAAATGGAATAATTAGGGTCATTTTACAATTTTAGGTGTAACAACTTTTCGACAATGGATAGACTCCCACTGCCTCCCACTATTGCTTAAATTACACTGTGAACACAAATGTTGGGGCAGAGATAATTCCTTTTGGAGATGAAAGCCCTTGGTGTGTGTATATTAAAAACCCCGAAGGACAGATGCGCCGTGAGTCGAACTTCCGCGTTATGGCGTGATGAAGGTTTTGCAAGAGACCCTGTAAGCAATCATGAATTAGCATTTTATCTTTGTTTGTTGTTTTTGTAGAGCACTTAAGCAACAGTAAACAAAGATATAACGCTAATTCCTGATGGCCCACAGGGTCTCTAACAAAAATTTCATCACGCCATAACGCGGAAGTTCGACTCACGGCGCATCTGTCCTTCGGGGCTCATAATATACTCACCAAGGCCTTTCTTCCCCAAGAGGAATTTTCCGTGCCCCAGACTTTCACCTCCATTTTGTTGCACAGTGTTATCTAATCTAATCTAAAAAAAATGTGTTCAGCTAGGGGAAAGGTACCACCTACGGGGCTATATCAAAGAGTCAAGCGATTTAAAATTTTTTTGGCGGAAAAGTTTTATAGCTGCAGGGAACTTCAAATTGAGGGTAGTTTCATCAAACCAATGTAGACCCTCAAAAATGACGAATTTTAGTTAAGAAATTTTGTGACCACTGAAAATTCCCGAAAATCGGGAGGTACAGTTATATGGGGGGATATACCAAAACATGGACCTATATTGACGATTATTTTTGAATAGATAAAATTGTAACTAAAATTCCCAAAATACCGATCATTACAGCTAGTTCGGTTAAAAATTGCAGCTAAAATTCTCAAAATACCGAAAATCGGGAGATACCGTTATATGTTTTATGACCACTGAGAACTTCAAATGTCAAATTGCAGCTATTTCGGTTAAAAACTGTAGCTAAAATTCTCAAAATACCGAATTTCGGGAGGTACCGCTATATATGGGGGCTACACCAAAACATGGACCTATGTTGACAATGTTTGGTGGAGATATTTCATGACCACTGAGAACCTCAAATGGCAAATTACAGCTAGTTCGGTTAAAAATTGTAGCTAAAATTCTCAAAATACCGAAAATCGGGAGGTACCGATATATGGGGGCTATACCAAAACATGGACCTATGTTGACGATGTTTCGTGGAGATGTTTCGTGACCACTGAGAACCTCAAATGTCAAATTACAGCTAGTTCGGTTAAAAATTGTAACTAAAATGCTCAAAATACCGAAAATCGGGAGGTACGGTTACAAGGGGGCCATACCAAAACATGGACCTATGTTGACGATGTTTGGTGGAGATGTTTTATGACCACTGAGAACCTCAAATGTCAAATTGCAGATAGTTCGGCTACAAATTGTGGTTATAATTCTCAAAATACCGAAAATCGGGAGGTACCGTTATATGGGGGCTATACCAAAACATGGACCTATGTTGACGATGTTTGGTGGAGATATTTCATGACCACTGAGAACCTCAAATGGCAAATTCGGTTAAAAATTGTAGCTAAAATTCTCAAAATACCGAAAATCGGGAGGTACCGATATATGGGGGCTATACCAAAACATGGACCTATGTTGACGATGTTTGGTGGGGAGGTTTCTTGAGCACTGAGAACCTCAAATGTCAAATTACAGATAGTTCAGTTAAAAATTGTGGCTATAATTCTCAAAATACCGAAAATCGTGAGGTACCGTTATATGGGGACTATACCAAAACATGGATCTATGCCCATATCCTTTGGGATATAAGTTTGTTGATCACTAGGACCCTAAGTGCCAAATTATAGCTAATTCGGTCTGCAAATGTGGCGAATAACGTCAAAATACCTCAAATCCGGAGGTACCGTTATATGGGGGCTATACCAAAGAGTGAACCGATAAAGCCCATCTTCAAACTTGACCTGCCTATGGAAAAAAGAGCCTCGGGTGCCAAATTTCAGCACTCTATCTCAATTATTGCGGACGCTAGAGTGATTACAACAGACGGACAGACGGACATGGCTAGATCGTCTTAGAATTTTATCCAGATCAAGAATATATCAAGCTTTTTGTAGAAAATTAACTTATGTTGAAACTGAGGTATGGGGTATTGTAACTCGCGGTCAGTCTTACTATGCCATAACTTTTGACCGCATTTCGGTAAAATAAACTGTTTTAGCCCGATTCACCGAGGGGTTTCTTAAAATAATAATTTGAGCGGAAGCTGTGTTCGTACTAATGTAAAAAAATCGTTGAATTAAACGAGTTTCATTATGTTATTTTCCAATTAGTGGTTTTACAACACAATGTAGAGCTTAATGCTCAACGGAGAAGTTAAAGAGTACACTTCAGAGTTGAAGTTTTTAATGTATGATTTTTTAATATAACCACTGTATCTACCTCAAACGGATGCTGACATTTTGAAACCTGAAAATGGGGTTTTTTGAATTTTTGCTCTAATCGGGATGCGCAGCTGGATTTCCTTAAAATCTTATTATTTGATTGTTGAACTCGCGATTTCGCATTTTTTAATGTATAACATGAGGGTGTAGCCCTCACAGGATCACAGTAATCTGCGCCCAAACACGAAATTTTTGTGCGTAAATTTTTCTCAAAAACCTATTTTTTTGGTTTAAAATTTACAAACGTCATTCGATTTCCGTGGAAACCCGCGTACATTTAGTTTTTTTACGTTCTGAATCTAACAAACCACGACGCGTAAAAATCCACCCACTAGATCGGCGGATATGATACCCCTCAAATTTCGAAAATTTGCAAAAAATTATTTTGAAAATATCGCATATTAAAACGCGTTTTGGATCTGTCAGTTCTACTTAAATAAATAGACCGATACGCGTGTTTAAACTGTGCGAAAACAGATATTTAAAAACTCTCGTAAATCCAGAGATATAATAGATTTTTTTTCTAAAAATTGAGTGCGATGCTACATCCACGGTTCTTGATGGATTGCATTGAAACGGCATAGAGTGATGTATTTTTTAATGGTGATTATTGAAATCGGATGCGCATAAAATTTGAATGAACTTCGCGGAAATTATGACCATTTTAGAGTATTTTGCACCCTAATATGCAGCAGATGCTACATCGTGGCCGCCAAATTGAATTTGACAAACTGTACATCAAATAAGAGGGATTGATTCGCTGTGTTGGAAAATCGGATGCGCATCATGTCATTTTCATAATTACGCGGTTTATATGCGTCTCAAATGTTATAATATTCAATATAACATTATTTTAACGTTATGCCACAATTGGAATTCCTTGTGATTTAATATAAGGTTCTAATAATATTATCCAATAGGAAAACTATAAGCGAAAAATTTGTTACAACAGAATTGCGTGAAATTTTCACGAAAATGCCGAAGAACTCAAAAATTTTTTCTCCAACTTTTCCTATAAAACCATACAAAAATAAAATTAGAATAATATGATTTTAATTTTTTCCTAATATTTTCTTCGTATTTTTGCAAATAACATGAATACTATAGCTCCAACCTTCACAACTTAGGTTTCATTTTATTCCTCAAAATGTCTGGATGCTGTTATAATTTTTTTATATATTTTTCGTAAGTATGAGCGCTATTGTTTCAAAAATATGTTTGGAAATACGTGAAATTATTTAACAAATTTGATTCTTCGCGAATCCATTGAGACTTTGCGATTATTTTTCGCAAAGGTTACAAATTCAGTTAACGATAATAGGATATAACAGCTAACTATATTAAGCCGCTATTTTTTTTAGATTTTTTTCTAATTATCATAATTAAAACGGTCATATCTTTTGCGCGCAACGATCAAAGTTAGTAACGAAAACAGATTTGGAATGCAGATTTTTTTCTTAATCTATGTACCAAAAATCATTGATGTAGTATCAAAATTTTTTTTTGATTTTTTTGAAATGGAAAAGACAATTTTAGACATTTTTCCTGATATATACTTTATAGGGCCGCAAATGATTAGTTCGATGTGTTACAAACGGAATGACAAACTTAATATACCCTCCATACTATGGTGGAGGGTATAACAAGCCCCTCTAAATTAGACGAACCCCGCAAACGTTTTAAGGACCATGATCTGCGAATCTGCACCGGCAGATGTACTTGAAAAATACAAGCCCGACATTACTGCCATACAGAAAATACGATGGATTGGGAAAGGCGCCACAACAACACTTTTTATAGCTGCCATGACACAAAGCATGAGTTTGGTTGCGGACTTGTAGTTGGTTGGAGATTAAAACATCTGGTTTCCAGCTTCACCCCAGTGAATGAAAAACTCTCTACAATCCGATTAAAATCAAAATTCTTCAACATTAGGACGAACAGACGAAATATATATTTTATGAGCGCTTAGAAGTAACTTATGACCGTTGCACTGCCCATGACATTAAAATTATTATAGACGATTTTAATGCCAAAATTGGAAAGGAGAATATCTTTGGTCCAACAACGGGAAATTCAGTCTCCACAGTGAAACTTCTGACAATGGTATCAGGCTGATAGACTTTGCAGCTGCAAAAACATGATAGTTAGACGTACGAGCGTGTTGGATATACGATCGTTCCGAGGAGCAAACATAGATACGGACCACTACTTTGTTGCAGAAAAGACTAAACGTTGCAAATAAAGCACGAACAGATACACCGCTGAAGTTGGACATCGATAGACTGCAAACACAACAAATAGCCCCAGCATATTCTACTCTACTAGCCCAATTGCTTAATGAAAGCACTCTTCGTCCCGATAGCATATCAGCACATTGCCCACTTCATGCAAACAGCCGCAAAATCCATACTTGGGTACAAGAGACCTCCAAATGTACAAGAGCCAAAATTAAGTCAGAAAGTTCTACCAAAGAGTGAAACATCAAGCTGATGGCTTTGTTACAGGCACATCCTCCTGTAGACACCAACAAGGTAATATGGAAAGAACATGGAAAGAGCATATGGAAAAAATACAGTTGGTATACAATAGTAGCGAATACGTCGAAGATACCACAGATCCTATCCCAAAAGATGGTATTGAACGTATACCGCCCAGCAAAGATGAGGTAAAGGGGAACCGATGGCTTCCCAGCCGAGCTGTTCAAGACCGGAGACGACACGCTGATAAGTTGTATGCATCAGCTAGTTAGAACCATCTGACAGGAAGAACGAGTACCCGACGATTGGAACCTGAGCATCCTGTGCCCTGTCCACAAGAAAGGAGGCAAGACTGTATGCTCTAACTATAGGGACATAAGTCTTCTCCCTATTGCCTACAAGATAGTGTCGGGTATACTGTGCGAACGACTAAAGCCTATGCTCCACGAAATAATTGGGCCATACTGTACAAGTTCCGATACAGGCGTATGGACTTGTAGGGGTTCTAAATCTACAGAGTAGTTTTAGAACCGAAATTAATTGTTGTCCAAAGACGAACAACAACAACACTTCAATGAGTATAGACAACACAACAAGTATTCAGGCGATACTTACGTGTTGCTATTACGAAACTGGTGGTGTAGGTAAAATGAAACACTTAATTTAACTTTATAGACACAGGCGGTCTGAAACTCTGCTTTATTTTGTTGCAAAGATGCTGCTTTCTGCTTCAAGCTTTACAGATAGATTGATATGATTTGACAGTTTTCTTCTTGTGACGTTTGTTATGCCGCCGATAAATCCAAATTGTCGAGGTTGACATATATCGATAATGACGTGAGGCTCTAAACCTCGACATGCCGGGCCCCTTGCACGGGTGCAACATTAAAAGATTATATTGGCCGGGCAGCATGAACGGCCTCTAGTTGTAACATTAGGATTCCTCGTTCCCAAGTTTTAAAAAGGCGTTTTCTACCTCCTTTCGACCAGTAATTACTTTTGGAATTGATGGTGTGGATGTATGATGCTCAAATAGCCTCTACGTTAATTTGCGTAATATACCATTTCCATAGCGCTTTGGGTAGCGACGAAGGCCATACTTGTAGTAGATGTCCAGGAACTTCGGTATGTGGGTTAAACCATAGAAGACTCTCGAACGGACGTCATTTGTCTGGAAAAACTTAAAGCAGATACAACACACCATACTCCATATGGTATATTAATGAAAGTTAAAAGCAAAGATTTTATGACACTTTTCTGGCTAAAGTGAAACCCATTTTTTTTTTTGCAGAGTCAGCTCGATTTTTCTTGTTACCACCTCTAGTGGTTACATATCTTCGTAAAAACAATATTTCAATGGAAATTTTAATATGTCTGTTTTTTATGTCCTCTACATTGACATCTCAAAGTTTGTGTAGTGCTTTTCTGGCTCAAGCGAAACCATTTTCTGTTAATAAACAATCAATTCTTAAAATCGTTACTAGAATAATAACAACCTATCATATTTTTTAAGTGAAAAGTTTCTTGAGGCACCTCTAGTGACTCACAAATAAATTTGTTTTTTTTTTTTTTTTTTGTTTTTTTTAGAATCAATGCGAATCATTAACCATTCTGTTAATTTACATTTTTCTTTTGATTAGCCACCTCTAGTGACATTTTCTTCCGTTAAGGATCTACATTTAAAAGGCTGTTGTCTGCGAACCATAGTGGCTAATTTATTTTTTTTACTTGTTCCACCTATAGTGGTTTCATAATTCGATTAATTTAACTTATTTTTTTTATTTAGATGTCACCTCAAGTGACTTTTACTTCTTTCATATATTCTTCTTACTCGGGTGATTTGCCAAAACCTAACCACCAGTTAAGATGTCAAGGACACTACGTTCGTACACATACTGATACAATCGCTAATGAACATACAATATTTGGTCTTCAATACACTACATCATTTTCAACATCACTTTTATCATCTTGTTATGACATTCCAAATACAAGTACCAATACCGTCGAAAGGGCTTGTACTTTGAATATGATTTCATCTTAATTTCACATCGTGTCTATCTTTTCCGTAATAACATACTGTTACATTTTTTCTTGTTTACTTCTACATTGTTTTCAATTTTATTATTGTTAATTAATGGACCATAAATATACCATCCGAAGATAGAATTTTGAGCTATCATGCTCCCAAGTATATTTCTTCTAGTACCATTTAATATAATGGATGGTATCAAATCACTGCCGATTAATATATCAACTTGATCTGACCTTAGGAATCCTGGATCAGCAAGTTGTAAGTTGCCAACTTCTCTCATATTTAACATATTATGTGACTTAGTTGGAATTGAACTAGTCACATTTTGCATTACTATGACATTTGCTTTTATATTGGAGTTGCCCATATTTCCACACAAAGTTATGTTACACATTTCATTACTATGTGCAACCATAGACCCACTAAGTCCACTTATATTAACATTAGCTTCTCTAGTTGTAATACCGATTCGTTTCACTATTTTGTCTGTTATAAAAGATCGTTTAGATCCTGTATCAATTAAAGCTCTTACAGTAAAAGTTTTTCCGGCATGTTTGATTTTTACAAGCGCCGTTGGTAACAAAACATCATCATCACTAATTGATAAATGCGTTTCTACATTAGATCTTTGGGCAGCATTATTGAAAGTACAAGGCATGTCATCTGTCGTGACATGTGATACTATTTGCCTACTTGCCTCCGATCGAGGACTTTGAGAACCACGCGTTGGTGAGTTCGTACTCGTTGGAAGTTGTGGCACATTCCCAATATGCAACTTTGTATGATGCTTCTTCTTGCAATATAAGCATCTATGCATACTAAAACATTCTTGTGTTACATGTCCACTTTTAAGACAATTATTACACAAACAATTCTCTCGTGAAAATTCAACTCTTTCATTCACTGACATATTATTAAATCTCCCACAGTTCTTTAGTATGTGGTTTTTACCACACATGACACATCCATTAGATGGTGTCGATTGCGCATTTCGATGCGCGGTAAAGTCCGATTCGAAATTGCTTGATGCTTCTTCACTTCTAAGGCTATCGATTCGCTCTAGAACTCGATGTCTGTTTCTTAGAAACTCTTCCATTTGAGACCATTTGGGTAGCTCTGAATGTGATTCAAGAGACTGTTCCCAAAGGGTCAATGTTTCAACTGGAAGTTTGGTTGAACACAAATATATTAATATCGGATCCCACTGATACACTTTTACATTGTGTGCCTTCAAAATAGCTAGACAGTCGCTAACTGTGGATTGAATTCTCTTTATATCTTCACTAGATTCAACCTTTGCTGGCGAAAGATTGAATAAAATTTTCAATTGATTATCCACTAATACTCTTAGATTTTCGTATCGCAATGATAATGCTTCCCACGCTAACGAAAAATTTTGATCACATAAAGGGTAACGGTCTACAATTCTTCCAGCTTCGCCCTTGGTTTTATGTTTCAAATAATATAGTTTTTGGGCAGAAGTGAGTCTGGGATGATTACCATATATGGCCGTAAACATATCTCTAAACGTTGGCCATTCTTCATAACTTCCGTAGAAGTCTTGAGTGTCACAAGGTGGCACTTTTATACAAATTTCCGACATATCAAAAGCAGCTGAGCTGTGAAATGGTGACGGATTTGTAACATCGCCTCTAGCGGTATTATTATGATTTTTATCTTTTCTATTCTTTAAAATTTCTAATAAATTGGCCTTTGTCGTTTGATAAATGTCTCTGACGGACTCAAACATTTGTTTGGCTTTCAATTTATATTTTTTCTCTTTCTCATCTTCTGTTGCAGTAAAAAAGACACATTCAAATGCACTGCGTACATTGTGGAAATCTTCATCAATCGATTCTATTTTAGTTTCTATTAAAGAATCCGAAAGATCTTTCTCTGGAGTATTTCCTAGTTTTCTGCACGTTTGCATAAGGCTGTCGGTTTCGTATTCAAATTTAGCACAAATTATTGAATCCATATTGATATTATAAATTTATGAGTTTTTATGTTATTATTTTTATGTAAATTATTTATCGTTATTATTTATCTTTTTAAATTTTATTTCTTATTATTTTATAATTTTTTATTATTTATATTATACTATCAAACTATAACTATCGCTTTATTTATTTTAAAATAAAGTGTAATTATTTCGTAAATTGGTATTGGTTGTAGTATAATTTCTGTATTCTCAATAAAAATTTAAATTATAAATTTTTATGAAAAATTATATTATATTTTTAATTATTTGTAAATTTTATGTTATCTATTTATTTATTTATTATATTTTATTAAATTATTATTTATTTTTATTGAAATTATTATCGTTTTAATTATTGTTTCGAATTTAATAATTTATGTTACGTTTCATACGTTACGGTCTACAACCTTACGTTACGTTACACTAACTCTCCCCAAGGTTTTTGTCCACACTAAATGATCAATAGTCGATATGGCAACAATTGACTACTGACAGATCGATCAAGCACAACAACATATGGCAATATTCGTTTATATGTTGTAAATGACAAACGAAAACAAAATAAAAACAAATGTAACAAAATGATGATGAGAACAAAGTGATGAGTGAAAATTATTGTTTTTTATTAAAACGATGTTATTGTATGTGTTAAATCTTCTTAAAATACAAACAAATCTGTTATTCTTTCTTCTTATTTCAATTTGCTGTGTTTGTTTGTTGACTACTGTGTTAGTGTGTACAACAAAAAATGCAAAGGCGCCACATTCAAGCACTGAGTATGGGCGGAAAATTTTCAATTTTTTCTCAAACAATTCGAATACAAATGTTATGATTTTTTGGCAAATCAGCCGGATCGTTTTTAAAGGCTCGAAGGACCATGTACAAGTTCCGATACAGGCGTATGGACTTGTAGGGGTTCTAAATCTACAGAGTAGTTTTAGAACCGAAATTAATTGTTGTCCAAAGACGAACAACAACAACACTTCAATGAGTATAGACAACACAACAAGTATTCAGGCGATACTTACGTGTTGCTATTACGAAACTGGTGGTGTAGGTAAAATGAAACACTTAATTTAACTTTATAGACACAGGCGGTCTGAAACTCTGCTTTATTTTGTTGCAAAGATGCTGCTTTCTGCTTCAAGCTTTACAGATAGATTGATATGATTTGACAGTTTTCTTCTTGTGACGTTTGTTATGCCGCCGATAAATCCAAATTGTCGAGGTTGACATATATCGATAATGACGTGAGGCTCTAAACCTCGACACATACCAATGCGCAAACCCACCATTGACCAGATATTTACCTTGCGACAAATCCTGGAGAAGACTCAAGAGATGCACATCGACACCTTTAAGTCGATTATAAAGCAGCCTTCGACATAGAGCTGGCAAACTATCGATAGTCTGACTATCGTTTTGATTACTGTCGGAAAACAAAGTATTCGCTGACGACCAAAACATGTTTATTTGATTATTCGTCGCGAATTATTTAAAATATAAATGGTTTGGAAACCGATATAAATTAAAAAGAATAGAAGCGGCCAAAAAATCGATAGAAAAACGATTGGTTGCTCTGGAAAAATCTCCTACGCATAACAATAATGGATTTTAAAATAATGCAGTGGAACGCAAATGGTCTTTGGGCCTACAAAGATGAACTCATAGCAGTCCTAGGGAAGGAAATGGTTGATATATGTTTCATCAGCGAAACTCACTTTAGAAATGAATAATTTTTTAAAATAAACGGCTATTATGTCTACCATACAATACACCCAAGTAATAAAACAAGGGATGGTAGTGCAATTCTAATACGAAACAGTATAAACAACATGGAAAGGCTGCAGAAAACAGGATGTGAGTTCATATCAACTGGGACGCGCACCTACTGGCAAACGGATCCTGAAAAAACTCCAAACCTAATTGACTTTTTTGTATTAAGAAAAATTCAAAAACGTTGTTTAAAAGTAGAAGCAGGATATGATCTCTGCTCTGATCATTCACCTATCTATTTAACTTATAATACTGAAGGGTGTGTAATTAATCCAAAACCCTGGCTATCAAACCGCTATACAGATTGGAACTACTATTCTTACCAAATAAATGACTGCAAATTAAATCTACAAATTGATTCATCTGATGATCTTGATGAAGTCGTCCTTAAATTCACAACAATACTTCAACATTCTGCTTGGAATAGTCTGCCTACAAGTAAACCTCAAAGAGTGAGAAACACACATACTACAACAAGTAGTTTAAAAAAGAAAACTTCCTAAAAAGTGGAACCTAACGAGATCTCCAGAAGATAAGAAGGCACTAAATAATGCGTCGAAATAATAATAGGGAAATAAAAAAATAAATAGGGAAATAAAAAGGTACAACAACGACAACTTAGACTCATATCTTGCTGGATTAATTTCAGACAAAACCACAGAATAATCTCTCTGGAAGGCCACGAACAAATTCAAACGGCCAATTATACAAAAAGCTCTTCCCAGGACGAAAATGCCGATAACCTTGGTGAGATTTCAAACAATGATTTATTTAAGCATGAAATCTTACATCTCAAAACCAAGAAATCTGCAGGATACGACCTTGTATCCCCAATACTACTCAAACAATTACCAACAAAAGGATTGGAAATATCATCTGTTATTTTTAACTCAGCTATTAAGTTGCAACACTTTCCCAGCTATTGTAAAGTAACAGCAGTTATTATGATACAGAAACCTGGAAAACCTCCTGGGGATGTAAAATCCTACAGGTCAATATCTCTACTCCCTATTATCGGAAAACTATTTGAGAAATTAATTAGTGAACGGCTGAATGCCATTATTGAAAGCAAGAACCTAATTCCTGATCATCAGTTTGGATTTCTCAAAAACCATTCTACCATCGATCGAGTATTCACTAGAACACAACATGCTGCGCCATTTTTCTAGATGTATCACAGGCATTCGATGCGGTATGGCACAGAGGATTGCCACACAAATTAAATAGCTGTCTTCCAGCACCTCCTTGTAATATCCTGAAATCATATATGTCATATATGTCAGCCAGATACTTCCATGTAAAAGAAAGTGATGAATATTTGAAGCTCTATCCGATAAAGTCCGGAGTACCTCAGGGCAGTATATGGGGCCCAGTACTATATTTGCTGTTTACGATGGATATGCCAATCGACCAAAAATACACATTTGGAACATTTGCAGATGACACAGTGATACTCTCGACAGGGAAAACTGCAGAAGAATCAGCAAAAAAATCTGCAATCATCTCTAAATAATATGGTGGTGTGAACCAAGAAATGGAAGGTGACTCTGAATCAATGATGCACAAAATAATAGGTGTGACTGTAGTATTTGTGCCATGAATCGACGCTAGAGTACTGCTTTGTTCATAGCTGCTCTGAATAGTCAAAAGTCCAACGTCATATACTTCACAAATAAAAACATTGTCCACAGATAGATATACATTGACAACGTCAAAGTCCCCATATGTAACTCAGCAAAATATCTAGGTATGACTCTAGATGCCAAATTGAAAAGAAAATAGCTTGAATTAAAACATTCGAAAATCGACTGGCTAATTGGAAGAAACTCCAACCTATCAACTCAAAACAAAATTCTTCTATATAACCAGATTCTAAAACATGTATGGTTATATGGAATTCAAATTTGGGGATGTGCAAAAAACAGTGTAATAAATCAAATTCAAAAACTCCAAAACAAAGTACAGCGTAATATTGTCAATGCTTCATGGTACATAAGAGATAGCGACCTCCAAAGAGACCTAGCTGTTCCTTCAGTCAAGGAAGAAATTACGCGTCAAGCCAAAAAACACCAGCAGAGACTTCACGTCCATCGCAACAACTTAATTCTGCCAATTCTCAACGTAGAAAGCATGCGCAGAACACTCAATAGGTATAAACCACATGATCTTATTGATCGATTCTCCCGGCAAACTTAATTTACTGCATAAGCTAAGTCTGCTTAAAACAAATAAATAAATACAAATTAAAATCACAAATAAGTTACTAGTTAGTCCAGGCGACTAGTCGCAGCATTAGTTTAAGTATTGTAATCTCTAAATGCTTAAATAAAGAAAAAAAAGTATAGATAAACTTATCGAGATTCAACGATTGCGTTGGCTAGGCCATGTCATAAGAATGAGCGATGATGAACCCGCTAAAAAGGCGTATAAATACGACCCACATGGCGGTGGACGCAGACATGGCAGGCCTATGCTTAGATGGAGCAAACAAGTAGATGGAGAAATGAAAAGCCGCGGTATTCCACAAAGCGAAGCAGCAAACAGGGAGAGTTTTCTGTAATGGGCCAGCTAAGTAAGTAAGATACAGTGAGTGCATTGTCCCTACGGAAATATTATACAGGTCAATTTTGTAGAGAATTTCCACTACTACAACATTTTCTCCAATCCCATTTCAATAGGACTTGCGGCTCCAGCGATTTTTTGTTTTTTTTATTTTTCTCATCTATGAATATTGTAGTTTCAGAATCAGCAAAATCTTCCTAGCAACTTCCATTTAATGTTGGTTCAGGCGCACGGTGAGAAGCAATGATTTTCCACGAAGATACCAGTTGTGTCTTATAGACTTATAGACTCATGGTTTGTTAATAATCCGACAGACAAGTGCATGCCTAAGTATTCTGGAAATGTACGAGAGAGCTTATGTCATCGGAAACATGAACCCTCTGCCATTGATTGGCACACTAACCATCTGAACTAGTATCACGTAGGTTTCAATTAAAAATTTCAACGTAGAGACAAACTTGGGCAACTTCTTCCCCTTGAACACCAAAATAAATTTCCTCAAACATACGTATCCTTTGACATCCATCTGTATGCAAACCTGATTACTAGTTAAGCGAAAAGAGACTCAGTTATTTGTATTTAAAAATATGAATGAATACCCTGCGGTAACATTCAGGTCTGCAACAACGGAGCAACCTAAAGGCATATTACATTTACAAAATTAATAATTTAAATTTACATTTTTGTTTAAATTACACACAGAGTTGCCATCAGCATCCAACACACACATACGCTCGCCCGCAGATAGACTAAAACATATACAAAGTGAAAATAAAAACGCATCACTTCCACTGTATGCGAATGGAATTAAAATTGTATTTTTCAATGACTCTCTCTTTCTCTCTCTGTCAAAGAAGGCTTGTTCTTGTGAACATTTCCGAACATTTTTGGTAAAAGCCTACGTGTCCCTCTGAGTTTGTATGTTTATCCTTATGATTTTTGTTGGATTGTATTGGTGAAAGTAAACAATACCCTTGAGTGAAATTCTATGCAAATGTAAGTAACAAACAGCAGCGACAACACAACATGTATTTATAACTAAAACAACAACAAAAACATCGGCGGCAATAACAACATCAACAAACCAACAGCAATATTTTGAATGTAAGATTGCTACGAATACGGATAGCGACAATAATACCAACCCATCATCAACATTTACATTCATGTGAACAAATATATGTACGAGTACATCAATATCATTTATTTATTTTATTTTTATATTATTTTGAACATGAATAAAAAATATAACAGCCAAAAACTAAATACTCATATTGTGCATTTAAATAAAAATAAAACAACAATAATATTACATGTGCATATTCATAAGAAGACTAATATCCAAGGTAGAAGTTACAGGTTCTAGAAAAAATATGTTTTAAAATATAAGGGTATAGACTAGAGGTGGGCGCGTGTCTTGCCGTGAGTAGTGCGTGTTCGTGCCTTCTCGAAAAACGCCGTGTTTGTGCGTGTCGTGCCGGAATGCATTTTTGGCCGTGCGTGATCGTGTTTTTTTGTTCGACACGGTTTTGCACGACACGAATAAACACGATCTGCACTATGTGACACGATCGTGCTAAATTTTTGGTCTACCTTTAGAAGTCGTGCAAGAGACCATACTAAACACGAAAATCGAACAAGAATATAAAACCGACCCAAAAATGCCTAAAATTGCTTGCCTCGTTTTTGTAGTCTGGTACTTATTGCCGTTTTGTTATGAAGAGGCCAGAGTATGAGTGAAAAAAAGATGATTTTTGTTGGCAATTTGTTTTGTCCATGAGAGAAGCAAACACAAAAACTACTCAGGCGGTTAACGCAATATACTCTCTTTGCAAAGCAGAGGGTATAAAGTATAAAGGAAAAAATGTATTGACAAATTTTAAAAAATTAAGAAAAAATAGTAATCATTCGAATCCCACTACCAAATAGGACTCAAAATTTTTGTAATTGATCATAGTTTTATACAAAAAATTTTGAAGAAAATCGAAGGGGTCATTGTTAAAAATTGATTTTAAATATTAAACCGCGAAAATTTAATCCAATATTAAAGAAGATATGAGTATTTCTTTGCATGTAGTTTTTACAGAATTCGACTTTTTCAAGGCGCGTTATCTCTGGAGCCGCTGAAATGTGTTGTTGATGAGCAGCATCACCACAGCAAAAAAAGGAAATCAAAAACCTCATATTGAAAAAAAATCCGATTTCACTCAGAAAACTTCATATGAATATTTTTTGAACATATAAATGTACACCTATATCGATTTCTCTTTTTTGTAATTTCGTGCGTGAGTGTGCGTGTTCGTGCCTTCTCGAAAAACGCCGTGTTTGTGCGTGAATGTGCATAAAAATTTTGGTCCGTGTTCGTGCATGTTCGTGCCTAATTTTTTAGGCACGCGCCCACCTCTAGTATAGACCTTCTTCATTTTTTATGAAGCAGATTCGGCAATACCTAGCTATTTGAGAGAATATGATTTCAAAACACAAAAGAAAATCTGCGACTGTGAATTTCGGTAACCCAGGTATACACCGAAGTAAGGGATGGAAGATACCAAGTAACGGTTTCAAAGGCATTTGACATGGCAAAGCCCACTTTGATCTTAAGTGGACACTTACCTCGTATTGTCACCTGGCCTACTGGCTTTGACATCCGCTAAGAATTAAGGTTGGGTGTCGAGTTAGTAACCCATCCCTATAAAAGTCATCATACTATAAATACAACTAAGAACGGCGGTAAGTTCGGCCGAGCTGTCCTTTATCTATCCACCACCACAAACTGTATTAAAATAAATAGGAGTTTACTTTCAAAAGTAATAAGGTCTTCCTTATTCTTTGATGAAAATCACTTTATACCAAGTTACATCGAGTTCAGAAGGAAAATTTTGCAAAATCCTTAAAAGACTAAATTGTGAAAATATATGGGTAGATTTTTGGGAGTTAGTTTTCTGAAATTTTCCAAATCAGTAGAAAAATATGACTAAAATCTTAAAAAAAAACCAGAATCGGCTGGCATCCTTATATGGGGGCTATACGAAAACGTGGATCTATATTGTTTGATTTTTTTCAAAGGAGGTTTTTTCCCTGCTGCAATATTTTGTAACCATAGCGAAGACTTAATACTAAATCTCAGACGTTACGATTGAACAATGTGGTAAAAACTTTCAAAATATCGTCAATCTGGAGTATATGAAGACGAAGTATATGAAGACGAACGTATAAATTTCTAGTAGAAAGTTTCATACCACCATACCAACCAATGACTAAATACAAATTTTCGGCCATTTCTGTGGAATATTGAGGCCACAGCCTCTAAATACCGAAAATCGGGAGCTACGGTTCCATGAAGGCGTCGGACTACACCGACAAATTTCAGGTGGAAATTTGTATGCCCCCAATGAAGACAAACTACCAAATTTCAGCCATTGCGGTTTGCAAATGAGGCAAAACTATTAAAATACCGAAAATCGGGAGGTAATGTCCTATGGGGGCTATATCAAAACGATGTAGCCCATTTTAAACATCATAGGTGTAATAAAAACTTCTATACCAAATTATTATGTTGTCCCGGATCATCAGCTAAAATAGCAAGGAACCTCTCCCAACAGTTATAACGAGTGGATTTGTCTTGTGGGGCTGAAGTAAACTCGGTCGCTACCAGGGCCAAGCTAAGGACCCACAAAACTTAAGTGAAATACTAGTTTTTATAATTTTAATAAATATATGTGTGAAATATGTATGTGCAATTAGTTGTTATTGCCTTGTGGACAATCGGATGGTTGTTGTCGGCTCGATGGCAATTGACTTGTTGGTATCGGCTCGTTGATAATCGGGTGGTTGCCCGATGGTTATCTCCTTGACGCAATTGGGTTATTGTCAAAATCAAGTACTTCGGAATACAAATTTATTAATGAGAATTTATAGTTAACATTTCAATTTGTAGGAATTTGAATTATGGCATTAATTTGTCACGTAGCTCTGTCCATGCGAAGGTTCAAATCCGATAATTGTTGGAAATATGTAGTTTTGTCCTTACTTTACCAAAATTTATAACTTGTATTATGCTCCAATATTTTAATATTTAAAGTTATTAAATAGGGAGACTTTTAAAAATATCAAATTTTTAACAAAAATGGTGAACAGCGAAAGTCAAAATTTGATTTTTTTTGCAAAAAATTGGTCATTTGTTGACCATTAATCGGTCAAAAAACTATTTTAAAGGAAAATTCTCATATTTAAAGTCAAGAGTTTGATGTGTTCAATAAGCTCACAAAAACTATGAAGACTGAACACCAAATTTCAGTCATTTCGGGGGATATTGAGGCCACAACATTCAAAATACCGAAAATGGGGAGATACGGTTCTATGGGGGATATATATGAAGACCAAGACCTATACCGACAGATTTCTGGTAGAAAATTCAAGCCCCAACGAATACTTAATACCATTTTTCAGCCATTTCGGTGTGATAATGAGGCTAAAATCTGCAAAATACCGTCCTATTGGGGCTATATGAAGGCGTGGACCTATGCAGACAAATTTCAAGGTGAATGTTTTATACCCACAACGAAGACTATATACCAAATGTCAGTAATTTCGGTGTAATAATGAAGCTTCAAAATACCGATAATCGGGAGGTACCGTTCTATAGGCGCTGTATCAAAACGTGGACCTACAACCACAATTTTGCGCCACAATTTTACACCCACTAATTTCGGTTGGTCATTGTGACTAAAACCTTCAAAATACTGAAAATCGGGAGGTACGGTTCTATGGGGGCTATATCAAAACGTGTACCGACCATCCCAATTTTTTGTCCTGGATATTGTAAGTCAATAATAGGTAATAATAATATAATTGTTCCGCAAACATCCCATACGGGACAAGGCTTTATTGATATGGGACCTCATATTGGCTTTATGATATTGGACCTACTGTTTAACGCCGAGTCCGAACGGCGTGTCTTAAGACACCACTTTGTAGAGAAGTTTCACATGGCTGAAATACTCAGGAAATGTCGCCAAAATTACTGAGGGGTATTTTGCCACCGTTGAAAATTTTGATGTTGACTGGCCGGGGAATCGAACCCACGACCTTCAGCGTGCAAGGCGGGTGTGCATACCATTGCACCACGGTGGCACCCTGTCAATAATAGGTACGTGTACCAAAATTGATAACTCCTTCTATTTTTGGCCACAGTTAATATGAACTCGCGACATAGAGCACCGTCGACTCGTTGGTGTTCGGCTTGATAAGATAGGTTTGGCTCGGCAGTCGTCGGATGTGGCTCAGCTCTGCACTAATCGGCGTGTTGTCGGCTAGGGGTAATCGGTTGACTGGCGGCACGGGGCAATCGGTTGGCTGTCGGTTCGGCAGTTGTCGGGTGTGGCTCGGTGTAACCGTTGGCTGCCGGCTTGTCAGTCGTCGGGTGTGCGACTCGGCTCAACGGTACTCGGGTTGCAGCAGGGAAAAATAGGCTAAGGCGAGCTGGCTAAGAGTATGGAGCTGGCTATCAGCTTGAGCTGGCTGAGCACTGAAAGCTTGCTAAGAATTGGGAGATTGCTAGAGCTTGCGAAGAGCTTAGAGCATGCTAAGATCTGGGAGCTTGTTCATATATGAAATTACGGGCAGTTCAATCAAAAATGTAGCTAAAATCCTCAAAATATTTAAAATGAGAAGATATGGGGACTATACCAAAACATGGACCTATGTTGAAAATTGTTGGAGAAGTTTCGTGACAACAATGAACTTTAAATGTCAAAACAGTTAATGTAGACAAAACTCTCAAAATAGGTACTACAAATCGGATGATACCATTTTATAAGGGATGTAACAAAACATGGACCTATATTGACAATTATCCGTGGAGAAGTGTTGTTACCAGTGTTACCGATTTTAACGATTTTTCGTCATTTCGAAGATTTTGGCCCAAACGTTAGCCAAAATTGCATGAAATAATGCATTACAGCTATATTTTGACCAACATTTAATGACAGACTGTAAATAAAACAATGTTGCAAACTCGCGTTTTTATGAGCTATTTTAATGTTATTAGCAGTTTCTAGCCAGATTGGTTTTATTTTGGTACACAACTGGAATACAGGTATATTGATTTTTGCCTTCGAATAACATCAGCTGAAAATTTTCGTTTGCGAACTGTCATTACGAACTTAATATAACCTTTATACCACGGAAACAAAGAAACAGAAAACAAACACGCGTTTTAAGGGCCAATATCTGCGAATCTGCACCTGGAATATTCTGACTATTTATAAAGAAGTTGTAGTTTACGCACTGGCAGATATTCTTGCAAAGTTCAAACCCAATCTATCGTATTTCCTGCATGTGAATATTATACAGGAAATACGATGTATTGGGAAAGGCGTCACAACAACTCCTAAAGGTAACGACACACTGTATTATAGCTGTCATGACATAAAGCATGAATTTGGTAACGGAGTCGGTAAATTCATTCTCCAGTGAAACATCTGACAATGGAATGAGGCTGATAGACTGCTCTGGAAAAACAGGCATTTTAGTAATTTCTCAGGCGATTTAAAAAAAATAATGGATTGTTCGAAACATATTATTTGCATCTTTAAAAGATCAATAGAAATCCATTGTGGAAAGAGAATGTATGCCCGGTTAAATTTTCAGATCTAAGTAACCTTGTCTTTCTCAACATTTGACGCTAGAAAATCGAAAAACGATCACAACACAATAGAAATTTTATACCAGAATGCTTGAATATTTTTTACTTACTTAGATGGCTTTTATACTAAACAGATCGTCTTGTTCCCTAAGCCGACCTAAGAATAGATTTCCAAACGCACCGATCTTTTGCTTTACTTCTCCAATTTTGGATGTCATGTTTTGTGATATCTTCTTCAACTTGGTCTTTCCATCGGAGCATTGGCCTTCCCTTGGGGCGTATACCGTCGAGTGGTTCGTATTCAAATGCCTTTCTGGCGGGGGCATCACTATCCATCTTTCGAACGTGGCCCAGCCAACTCAATCGTTGTAGTTCAATACGTTTTACTATATGGATGTCGGTCGGCTGGTACAGCTCGTGGTTTAAACGCCGCCGATATTCACCGTCAACGCATATTGGTCCATAAATCTTTCGAAGAAATTTTCTCTCAAACACGCCAAGTTCTGCCTCATCTCATTTCGAAAGTACCCTGGCTTCAGATCCATACATAAGAACGGGTATTATCAACGACTGGTAGAGTTTAAGTTTGGTCTGACGAGCGGTGGTTTTGCTTTTGAACTGTTTACTTAGGCCAAAGTAGCATCTGTTGACCAATATTATTCTTCTCTTGATTTCACAACTGATGTTGTTAGCTTTATTTTGACAGTGCAGAGGTAGATAAAGTCATTTACTACCTCAACAGTTGGTCCGAGTCTATTGGACATCTTGCGTGTTGATATCATAAATTTGGTCTTATTGCCGTTGACTGCCAGACCCACTTTGGCAGACCCTTTTTCAATTTTCGCAAAGGTGGCTGTTACAGATCAAGTTGATCGACCTATTATATCAATATCGTCTGCGTAGGCCAGTAACATATATCCTTATTGTATATAGTGCTATTTATATCTCTATCGTATGACCTTTTCGAATAGAATGTTAAATAGGTCACACGATAGACTGTCACCTTGTCTGGAACCACGTTTTGTTTCAAAAGGTTTCGAGAGGTTCCTTCCTACTTTAACAGCTGATCATGTCTTAGCCAATGTCATCCTGCATAATCGTATAAGTTTTGCAGGGACACCAAACTCATACATGGCTTGGAACACCTTCGATCGAGTTGGGCTGTCGAAGGCGGCCTTATAGTCGTCAAACAGTTGGTATGTGTCGATCTGTTTTTCATGGGTCTTCTCCAGTATTTGGGGCAGTATGAAGATTTGGTCAATTGTCGATTTACCAGGTCTAAAACCGCATTGGTATGACCCGTTTATGTTATTGACCATGGGTTTTAAACGTTCACAAAGTACGCTCGACAGCACTTTGTATGCGATTGGTAGCAGACTTATGCCTCTGTAGTTTGTACACACCGTCTTGACTTGTACGGGACATACGAGGCTGAGGTTCCAATCGTTGGGTATGCCTTCTTCCTGTCAAATTTCTGTAATTAACTGATGCATACTCCTTATCAGCATTCCGCCACCGGTTCCAATCGTTGAGTATGCTTTCTTCCTGCCAAATTTCGGCAATTAACTGATGTATACTCCTTATCAGCATTCCGCCAGCGGTCTTGAACAGTTCGGCGGGCAGCCCATCAGCTTCTGCTGGTTTACTGTTTTTCAGCCGATTAATTGCTGTAATGACCTCGCTTTGGCTAGGTGGAAGACAATCAACGTCGTCGTTTGCGATTGGTTCTGGTGTATCCTCATCGTCGACCATATTCGATACTAAGAGCTTCATAAGATGCTCCTTCCAGATCCTCACTACGCTATCTGTATCAGTTACCAAATTCCCTTCATGATCTTTCCAGGAGAATGTGCCTGCACCATACCCATCAGTCTGGTGTTTTAAACTCTGGTAAAATTTTCGGACTTCATTCTGACTCCTGAACATCTCGAATTTCTCACGCTCACGTTTTTCTTGCTCTCTTTCTTTTTTCTTCTGAAAATACGATTCTCCTCTCTCCTCTTCTCACGATATTTTTCTTTCGCGCTTCGTGTTGCTACTGAATGCAGGGTTGCTCTGTATGCCGCGTTCTTTTCTTCAGTTGCCTTACGACAATCCTGATCGTACCATAGATTTTTAGGTGGTGGTTTTTGGTACCCAAGCACAGATTTTGCGGCAGTTTGAAGTGAGTGGGCTATTCTTTGCCACTGCACTTCCACATTATCGGGACAAGCAGTGCCGTCTTCCAGCATGTGAGTCAGTTGAGCGAAATAGGCTTGTGCTATCTGTTGTGTTTGCATCTTCTCGACATCCAGCTTCAGTCCTGTGTTAGATCGCACTTTTGCCGTAACATTAAGACGGGTGCATCCTTTGGTGTCGATCTGCATCCTTTGGGTCTTCTCCAGGATTTGCCGCAGGGTAAATATCTGGTCGATGGTGGACTTGCCAGGTCTAAAGCCGCATTGGTAGGGTCCAATTATTTCGTTGACCATGTGCTTTAGTCGTTCGCACAATATCCCTGACGCTATCTTGAAGGCGATAGGGAGAAGACTTTTTAGTTGGAGCATAAAGTCGTATCTCCTTTCTTATGGACGGAACACAGGATGCTCAGGTTCCAATCGTCGGGTACTTTTCTTCCTGCCAGATGGAGCTAACTGGCTGACGCATACACCTTATCAGCGTGTCGCCTCCGGTTTTAAACAGCTCGGATGGTAGGGCATCAGCTCCTACTGCCTTATTATTCTTCAGGCGGTTTATTGCTGTCTTTACCTCATCTTGGCCGGGTGGTATACATTCAATATTTTTCTCTTCGGTAGCAGCACGACACTCCTTGTCATACCATGAATTCCTTGGTGGAGGTCACTGGTATCCAAGTACTGATTTTGCTGATGTTTGCATGGAGTGGGCAATATTTTGCCATTGTCCTAATATGTTATCGGGTCGAGAAGTGCTTTGATAAAGCAATTGGACCATTTGAGTAGAAAATGCTGTCGCTATCTGTTGTGATTAAAGCTAACCGATGTCCAACTTCCGTGTTGTGTCTGTTCGCACTTTGTTTGCAACGTTTAATCTGGTATTTACCTTTGCTGCTACAAGGGAATGGACCGAATCGATGTTCGATCCTCGAATCGATCGGACATCTAACACATCCGTGAACACATAATACTTACTTATTTGTTTTTTTTTTTTTTTTGTTTTCAATAACGACCAGCATGATCTTCCACTTGTTTACTCTATCAGGGTTTTCCCTCCCGTCCTGTGTGTGGCTCTATGGCCCGTCATTGCTCATTCTCATGACATGACCTGGCCAACGCAACCATACATATAATTATGCTAATAACTTTGTATATCAGGTTGGGGTTCATAATATTCCTCTCTAAAAAACAATTCTTTAATTAATAACTCCACCCTCGTAATGTTGTATAAAATATTTATTAAACAATATTTCCAAATGTAACGTTTTCATATTTATTTAAGCTCCTAGTGAAAAGCTGCAGTTTGCTAAAAGCATATTTCGAACGGCATCACGGCTTTAGGTGTATTGCCATGGGATTCGGGACATGGTACAATGCATATTGTATTGTTTACCAGGTTGTATTGTCAATGTTGTTATAACAATAATTGTTATTGTTCCGTTCAAAGTTGTTTTTTGTTGTTTTTGTATTTTTCACTTGTAGTGAATGAAGAAAACTTTATTGCATTGTTTGGAAACCACTTATAGTGAAAAAAATCATATTTTTTTTAAAACATTTCATTAGAAATATTTATTTTGTACTAATGGGAAAATATTTCCAAACTAAAATTATTTAACATTACAGCACAACTATATATGCATATCATGTGTGAAATTGGAATTCTTTTTAACAAATACTGCTCGGATTGCCGCTACGCGCTCACATTTTAAAACCAATATTTTCCGTGGTATACAATGTAATATTTGTAATTTTTAAAAGCAATTACTTAAAATATTAAAATCATTTAAAACTCTGGTTAAGGGCGTATGAAATAACCATGAGCTTAACATTCTTGAATTATTTGTGAAACATGTACTTACCTGAAATCCCAAATGGTTTTTCAACATAAGTGTATTTTTTTAATCTATGCCATTCGCGTGTTTGTTCCACGCCTACACACATGTATTAGAAGAATTTAATAAAATATTAATATACACATCAATATTCACTCCCTCCGAGACCTTACCAATCATGTCAATTATTAAACAGCCACACACAACTAACCGAAATACGCGTACATATAAAAATTCGTATAAATATGTATGTTTGTTATGTATATATGTATGCGCCAAGTAAGTTCCAAGATTAGTTTTCATTTATGAAAGTTTAACATGAATTCACTAAGAAATGCGTGTTGAGAATAACAGCAATTATCGACAGCATGTTGTACACTGAATTATGATTGCCGTAACAATCAACAATTGATTGGACTTTGGGGCGTAAGTTTGATTTCGTCATTAATACGCCATATTGTACGTAAAATTGAGTTTTCTTGCCAACTTATTCACAATAAAGTAATTACAATTTATATTCTATAGCTGCTGGCATTAAGAAGAAAAAAAAAAACGTGGTTCAATGTTGAAATGTTTGATATTATCAATAAATGTGAATGATTGGACTAATTCTTATTTAAATGCTTTAACGCCGTCAGATATGTATTTTCGGTATCATGCTTCAGTGACAAAATACCACACGGCCAAGGATAAATGTTTGCTCAATTGCCTAAAAAATCAGCCTCTACCAAAAAAAGAATCCAGAGCTTTACTACAGAGATGTGTGGAAGGTGAAACATCTCCGAACAGAGAGAATACTAGTATTGAGAAGAGTCACATTACAGTACATAAATTTGCCACTCGATGCCTCTTTCTTCAAAGGCAAATTTATTAGCAATTTTTTCCTTGCAACAACTAAAGAGAGCTATAGTCGGGCACCACTTCCCCTGGGCACTAATTTCCCACGGAATTTATTTACATGATTGCGAAGTCTCCTTTGTTCCTTCGGGGATGTTGTGGGAATATATGTATGTATATATGTATGTATGATTGAGACACGTTATATATTATTTTCATTATTTCGTAATGGACAGATGTGCCATTTTGGCTACATATTCATACATATTTCTTCAAAAAATTAAAAATTTGTGTTACGAAAGAAAAAAATAAAAATTTTAATCAAACTCCAGGCCGCATAGAACTATCGCCACGAATTTTTTATTTTAATTTCTGGGGATATATTTCGGCAAAACGGAAATACTGTCTAACATATAAGTGGGTTCCTTTAATGAGTTGGTTTGCTTGTAAAGAACTACGAGGGGCACTAAAATTTTGGAATAGGCGCCATTTAACATTTTTTTTTTTTTGAAAATTTTGATAGTTTTTAGCCTAAGCGTACTCAGGACAGTTTGACGTACGACCATGTGTTAGGTTGTTTACAGATACTTGAAAAAATCACTTTGCAAAAAAAAAAATTGGATTTTACTTGTGAAGATTTTCGTCCGATATTTTTTACAATTTCGACGTGGATAATCACGGCAAGAGTGCATCGATCAAATTAAATCTTTGTTTGTCGATCATTATGAAAAGCTGGTTTAATGAATTCAGTCGTGGCCGACACTCGCAAAAAAAAACGAAGGTCGTGAGGGCCGCCCAAAATCGGCCGTTGTGCCAGAAAAAAATTAAGCCGTGCGTTAACGGCTTATGCAGGATCGCCATGTTATATACCGTGAAATAGAGGCATCCTTGGACATTTCTTCCACCAACTAACATGTGATATCGCATGAACAAAAATTGATTGAAAAACGAACAAGAGAAGACGTATCGTTCTGCATCATGACAATGCGAGCTCTCACACATCGATTCAAACCAGCGCCTGTTTGACCGAACAAAAAGTGAAATTGATGTATCAACTGATTCCAGCACACCAAGAAAAAGAAGCGTGGTCAACAATCTGGCGACGAAGGTGCTATGAAAGCGTTCAAGAAACACGTTTTGGAGATGTCTCAATCAAGCCAATGTAAACAACCCAACACATGGTCGTATGTCAAACTGTCCTGAGTACGCTTAGGCTAAAAACTGTCAAACTTTCCCAAAAATGTCAAATGACTCCTGGAGTCCAGAAGAGTTTTTAGTTTTTACATTTACCTTTCATGCTGCAACATGTCATAATAAAAATAAAGAATTTTTCAAATCATGATAGAGAAAATCCCATTTATTAAATTGATGCAAATATCAAAGAAACGTCTTACGTTTCCAGTAAAGACGGATTTTTGCACGTTCTTTATTTCTTATCGATTGGACTCAAATTATGGATCTATGCGTTTAAAGGGTTAATTTTTCGATATTTGGGGTCATATCAAAAATATGGAAACCGCCTAAAAGGTTTAGTTTTGTTAGATTTTAAAATTGCTAATTGCGCACAATTGGAATATGTTAACACGTGCTACTGGGAGGTCGAAGTTATGAAAATCTAGATTTTTTGGCTATTTGGCGACTTCAGCGACCCATATCTGTGGAACTGTTAAAGCTATTTGCCCGTATTATGCATTAAATTAAAGGCTATTCTGTTCATTTTTTGTTCAAAAAGTATTACTGAATTCGAGATGGTAAAGCCATTATCCCGTGTACTATTAATTTGTATACCCTACTCCACTATGTGGAAAGGGTATTATAAGTTTGTTTTGGTAAAAATTCATGTAACACCGCGAAATATTCGTCGGAGACCCCCAATGTGGTATACCAATCTTCATATCTCGGCGAGATAAAGCGATTTTGAGATTTGTGTCCGTCCGTCCGTACCTGTGTCCGTCTGTCCATTATACATTGTAATCAAACTCCAGGCCGCAATTATGGACCGATCGTCACGAAATTTGGTATGGAGATTGGTTTCACATCAGAATAGATCGCTATTTTAATCGGTGATGATCGTGAAATATTAAGCGGGTGAAATGGACCAAAAACATAATTTGTATCCGATTTTGTAGCTGCTCTGTACGTCGCAATAATAGTCCGATCGTCTGGAAATTTTAAAGAAGGTAAGAGAATATGACAAAGAAGAAGCTTGCAATTTGAGATGGCGATCAGATAATATTTAGATGGTAAAATGGAGCACAACTTTTGTGTGGAAATTGTGAAAAATTTTAATATACAGCTTATATCTTTATTCCTGGAAGAGACATTCCAGGCAAGTAAGCTATACTTAAAAGAGGAACGCTTGACCTTTCTATTGATATCAATTGTGTTGGTGTACACGCTAAGATAACAGAGTTACAGCCTCATATATCCAATTATTTGTTTGTTTGGTAATAGTAAACACGCTAGAGGTCGCAATTATAAATCAATCGACACGAAATTTTGCACGAGGTAAGACTTTAGGTCGAAGGAGATTCCTACAACTTTGGATGATTATCTGATATTATTTAGCGGGTGAAATGGACCATTACTTTTTTATGAAAAATATAAACATTTTATATTTGGTCCATATTTTGATTCCTGGAGGCCATATACCCACAAAGTAGCCAACACATGAAAATAGAACGAATGGCCTGTCCAGATTTATAGCTGTGGCGGAATAATAATTAATAACATAATAATCTGCTAAGAAATCGACGTTTAACGACAATAAACTTAATTTAGAACACTTTTTGATGACTTTCCAAATTTAATTTGATGATTTTCGTAAAAAAAAATTACTTGCATATTTTGCATATTTTTTGTATATTTTTTGCATATTTTGTGCATATGCAAAATATGCAAATATACAAAAAAATAAAAAATATGACCCTGTCATTGCATTCAGTTTTCTTCAAAACGAATTTTGGTCCAATCACAATTTTCGTATCTTTATTAATAAAAAATATGCAAATATGCAAAATCCGATGTCTACTCATGAGTGTGATCCTTACAGCATCCTAGTAATTGGAGTCTAAAGGCCAATATTTGATGCGTGAAACCTATTTTTTGCGTTTAAAATTTACAAGTGCCATTCAATTTCCTTTGTACCCCGCGTGAATTTGTTTTTTTTCGCGACGGATCTAATGAGCCCATCCGCGACCGAATCCATCCACTAAAACCGCGGATATAGATACCCTGAAAATAGGAAAATCAGCAAAAAATTATTTTGACAAATCCGCGTACTAAACCGCGATTTTCTTTAAATTTTTTTCCATAAATAGAATCCTTTATACGCGATTATAATATGTGCGAAAACGCGTCTCACAAATTACAGAGATTCGCGAGTAATATGGGTTTTCTACGAAAAATAGAATGTAGAGGCACATCCGCGGTTCTGGAAGAATCTGTTTGAAATATGTGTATATAGATGTATTTTTGATGGGTGCTACTGAAACCGGATGCACATCAAATTCGTATGCAAATTGCGCGATTTTTAACCGATTTAAGGTTTTTTGAATTGTGTGATGCAACTGGCGGCACATTTTGACCGCTGAGTGAAACATCGAAATATGCATAAATCTTGAAAGAGATTGATTCGCTGTATCCAAAAACGGATGCGCATCAACTGATTTTAACTAATTCGCGAATAATAGGCTTTTTAATTTCCTAATTTTTTGAATGATTGTAATTTCAATATAACTCTTAATTTCCTATCCTCATAAGTTATCACGGGAAGCATTTAAGCTTTCGCGATGGTAAACCATATTTCTTGATGAAGTTTTACCAGTACACATTAATTATTGTATGGGATTTTAGCGAAATAGTTGGAGAACTCCCAAATTTTTTTTTCTAATTTTTCGAATCAAACCAATAAATATATTTGGAACAATATTTTCCAACAATAAGTTTTTCTCTTTTGTTGTTGCTATAAAATGCAATTTATGTACCCAATCTCCATAAATTTGGTATCATATTTTTCTACGCATTGTCTAGATTCCGCATATATTCTTTAATTTATTTTTTGAGGGTTTGTACGGACAGTATAATTTTGATTTTCTTTAAATTTGTTGTATTATTTGTTGATTTTCCGCGAAAATAATAATAAATTTAATAACTATTTAAACATCTACGAATAGATATGGAATGCTGTTAACGATTTATGCATACATTTTCTCACAACAACAAATAAGATATTTTTAAATATTTTTTCTTTATATGAGAATAAAAACCGCTATAACTTTTGCGCTCATCGTCCAATTTTCTGAACGCGAACAGATTTGAAACCAGAATTTTTTTCTTAACCTCTATGCCAAAAATTGTAGATGTGATCGCAAAAAAATTTTTTAATTTTTTTTTTCAAATGGAATTGCAAAGGATATTTGGTTTTCGCCATATACGACCATTATTTCGATGCGTTACAAACTTTTTGGCCAAAACCAACTTTTAATAACCTCCCAAAATAGTGGTGTAGGGTATCAAAAATAATATAATATATAATAATTGTTCCACAAACATCCCATGCGGGACAGGGGAGACTTCTCTCATATCAATGAGTGCACCCTGATTCATATTAGCTCAATGATATGGGGCCTACTGTTTATAGCCGAATCCGAACAGCGTGTCTAAGACAGCACTTGTAGAGAAGTTGTACAAGGCTGAAATACTCAGAAAATGTCGCCAACATTACTGAGGGGTATTTTGCCACCGTTGAAAAGTGTTTGATGTTGACTGGATGGGGAATCGAACCCACGACCTTCAGCGTGCAAAGCGGGTGTGCATACCATTGTACCACGGTGGCAAAAAAGAAAAGAATATATGGAAAAGAATATTCGCATAACACTCCAAGGGAGGACCTACGCCTAACAGTACCTCGCTTAAGAGGGCATAAATTTACACGTATAAAATTTGACATTGAAACAACTACCCCCAAAAGATAAGTTAGATAAGTTACTCCCAATCGCTCCAATTTGTTGCTACTTCCTTAAAACAGTTAATCATAATTTCGATTCATTTACCGTAGACTGTAGTTGTCATTTTATAAAATGGGGATATAGGTAAAAGATGCCGCATTAGCAACATGTCAAATTGTCTAAAGTTGTGTTTACGTGAGCGGAAATTTGTATTATTATTATTTTCGTTTGTGCGTTGTTGTGTTGTATGTATAAAGTTGTTCATACACAAACAAACTCACACACGCGAAAATGGAACCTTTGTCTACATTTGTGTGTGTTCTTTAAACCATTCGTATGCTTTTAACCTAGCCAAAGGTGTCTATAAAGAAGATTGTAAACGTGCAAAAGCCAAAATAGATTTTTTCCCTCAACAAAAAGTAGTTTGGTGGTCTTAAGACAATAACAAGACGACGACAGTAAACGGTACTAAATTTTAAGATTTCATTTTACGCAACTTGTAGTGAATCTTAAGCGGATTTGTTGTTTGAAAAAATACCAAAAGTCATTAATAGGCAAATTTTATAAAAGCGATAAATTGAATTTGGGGAAAAAGCGGTGGTGCGGGTGTGTATGCATGGTTGGGGGTGGGTATTGTTGACTGTAGTTTTGGGAATTAAAATATGGTATTAGAATACATAATGGAAAGTTAAAAGTCATTTTTAGATGTCATGTTTTTTGTGACAATTTGATCATAGTAAAACTTATAAGGATAGTATATAATAAAAAATTCTGAAATTCTTAGAAACTTAAGTTGTTTCCAATTTCTGCGAATCCGAATGACTATAACAACTATTATTCCATTTAAATATTATATATGATATAAAATTATATATATGTAATGATGATGAATTTAGTGAGAAACAAAAGGTTATGCCATTTTGGTTATATCGTGTGACTCCAGAGGTTATGTTCAATTATATATCTGCTTAGAGACTTCAAAAGTTTGTTCAAAAAGCTAATATAGAAACATTTTCAAATGAACGCGTGATCTTTTTTTATCGAATAACCCTATAATTCTGTTTTTAACTAATATTAGGAAAAAACTCATCAAAATCTGATACAGGGAAACGAGGTTGTAAAAAAGTCATAATCCTAATGTGGATACATATGTCCGTCAGTTTGTTCGCTGGTCAGGTCGGCTGGTTCACATGATGACTATCGAAGGGTCTAACCAATTTGGTCCAAATTTTGTATATTTCGGATGTATATTATAAATTTTCAAAAATTTTGTTTTGGTAATAGTTCGGCTGAAGGTCATTAAAGGACTGTTTTTAATGACCTTAAGCGAAACTGTTACTAACCAAAATTAGAAATTAAAAAGTCAACAACAACAAGAAAAAATATTTTTCAAAAAATATAAATAAGTCTCATGTCATAGAAGTAACAAGTAAGAGAGGGTTATAGTCGGACAGGGCCGACCATGTGATTCCCTACTCCACTACACCTGGGCACTAATATTCCAAGGAATTTCTTCTATACGTTTGCGACATATTTTAACCGTCCGGTCATACATACATAAGTTGATATACATGATAACATACCACAGGTATAGAACATACATACATACATACATACATACATACATACATACATACATACATACATACATACATACATACATACATACATACATACATACATACATACATACATACATTCATACATACATACATATATACGCCGTCATTACTGGAAAAGTAAGGTATTATTTTCCGTATTTCATGATGATCAATAGGGTCCTTTTCTCTACATATTATTAAAACAATTTGGAAAGTATCAGTCAACTCTGCCGACAGAGAAATACCCTCAGCCTCGGACACAAAGAAAATAAGTCAACTCAATACTTATAACGTCTCTATGGTTTGTTTTTTCATTTTGTTTCAATTGCACCGTCGTAAAAGGGGCCGCTAGGCGATCATGTTTCAAACAAATTCAAAACGATTCGAGAGGAGCTGTTAAACTATACTTTTCCCAAAGGAGTGGACCGATATAGTCCATATTCGCACCTGATATATGCATGGAAGTAATATTTCCACATCCCTAGTTTGCAACAATTCGGTTAATCTTTGCGAAAAATTTTGAACTTTTGTGGGGTAATTAACGGAAGGGGTAGACCGATATTGTCCATCTTCGAACTTAAACTAAGTTTGGACAAAATTTACGAGACCTAAAATTTGAACCAAATTGGTTGATTCTTCGAGAGTTATGGTGCGCAACAGCCAGACAGACGTACGGACATGGGTAAATCGACTCCAAATTGTCTGAAATGAATTTCGTTCAAACGTACTTGGATTTCGTCCAAACATACTTGGATTTCGTCCAAAAATACTTGATTGCGACATTTTGTATTATGGAATGTAAATGTACTTGTATGCAAGAAAATCACAACAATAAAATTAGTAAGAAAAGCGTTAGGTTCGGCCGGGCCGAACTTTTTTATACCCTCCACCACGAACTGTATTAAAGTGAACAGGAAAAGGGATTATACTGATAATTCTCTTCTGCGGTTTAAATACTAAATTTTCGTCATATCTGTGGTATATTGAGGCCACGACTTTCAAAATACCGTAAATCGGGAGGTACGGTCCTAGGGGGCTATTTGAGGACGTCGACCTATACCGGCACATTTCTGGTGGAATGTTTCATACCCTTCATTTCGGTGGGGAACGAAGACTAACTACCAAATTCCAGTCATTTCGATGGGATATTGAGCAGCAACGTTCAACATACCGAAAATCGGGAGGTACCGTTCTATGGGGGTTATGTGAAGACATGGACCTATACCGACAAATTTTAGGTGGAAAGTTTTATACCCTCAACGAAGACTAAGTACCTATTTGCAGCCATTTCGGTGTTATAATGAGGCTAAAACCTTCAATATAGCGAAAATATTGGGTTACATCAAAACGTGGACGTATACCGACAAATTTCTGAGGGAAATTTTTGTAGCCCAGAAAAAGATTAAATACCAAGTTTCAGCCATTTCGGTGAAATAATGAGGCTAAAACCTTCAAAATACCGAAAATCGGGCGGTACCGTTCTATGGGATCTATATGAAAACGTTGACCTATACCGACGAATTTCAGGTGGAAAGTTGTATACCCTCAACGAAGACTAAGTACCTATTTGCAGCCATTTCGGTGTTATAATGAGGCTAAACCCTTCAAAATACCGAAAATTGGGATGTACCGTTCCATGGGTGTACATGAAAACGTGGACCGATACCGATCAATTTCTGGGAGAAAGTTTTGCATCCCAAAGGAGGACGAAATATCAAATTTCAGCCATTTTGGTAGGATAATATAGCTAAATCCTTCAAAAAATACCGAAAGTTGGGAGATATCGTCCTATGGGGGCTATATGAGGGCGTGGACCTATATCGACAAATTTCAGCTGGAACGTTTAATGCCCCAAAAAAGGCCAAATACCAAATTTCAGCCATGTCGGTAGGATATTGAGGCCGCAACTTTTAAAATACCGAAAATCGGGAGGAACCGTTCTATGGGGGCTATATGATGGCAAGAACCTATACCTACTAATTTATTGGGGGAAGTTTTATACTTCCAGCGAAGACTAAATACCAAATTTCAGCCATTTCGGCATGATAATGAGGCTAAAACCTTTAAAATACTGAAAATCGGGAGATATCGTCCTATGGGGGCTATATCAAAACGTGGACCTATATAAACATTTTGTCGTAGAAATGTTTCTTAGTCTCTGGAAACACAAAATAATACATTCAAAATATCTTAAAGTGACGAGTACTATATATGGGCCGTTATATGGGGCTGTACCAAAACGTGGACCTATGTAAAAATTTTATGGTAGATATGTTTCTTAGCCTCTGGAGACAAATATCATAAAAATTCTTTAAAACGACGGCCCGTCACGCGTCACGTTGTATGTATACCCTCAGCATTTATGCTAACAATGGTCGAAATAAAGGTTTTAGACCCCAAGTATGTTTGGACGAAATCCGTTTCAGACAATTTGGAGTTGATTTAGCTATGTCCGTCCGTCCATTTGTCTGTCTGGCTGGTTGGAGCGCACAATAACTGTCGAATGGATCAACCGATTCGGTCCAAAATTTGGCTTTCGTAATATTTTGCCCAAACTTAGTTTAAGTTCGAAGGTGAGCTATATCGGTCCACTCCTTCCGGTGCCTCCAAAAGTTCGAAAATGTTCGGAAGGGAGTAAGCGAATCGGTCCATACTATGCACATCGTGAAATTTCTAGCAGACATAGATGAGGTTCCAATATGGACTCTAGCAGTCCACTCCTTCAGGCACCTCCCACACAAAATTTCGGATAAGTTCAGTTTAAGACAAGCTCACGAATCGCTCTGATTTTTATTGCAGCCGCTTGTATTTGCTGCCCCCATTACGACAATACCAGCTTTTTAAAGGGGCAAGTCCATACTTCCTGAGAAAATAGCCGGAAAGCTGTAAACAACCCCCTATGACACCATGCGTAGTGGCTGGATCGGACGATCACTCTCGGATCAGTCGTTGCAGCTCACAAGTTGGCATTCGTAATATATTTTGTCCAAAATTAGTTTAAGTTTGAAGATGATCAATATCGGTCCACTGATTCAGATACCTCCCCGACAAAAGTTCAAAAATGTGCGGAAAAATTGTGCGCACATAACCGGGATTAACCGATTTGAACCATATTTGGCACATCGTGAAATTTCTACCAGACATAGATGAGGTGTCAATATGGACTCTATCGGTCCACTTCTTCTGGTACCTCTCACACAAAATTTCGAATAAGTTCAGTTTAAGACCTGCTCTCGAATCGCTTTGATTTTTGTTCTGACAACTTATACTAGCTACCTCCATTACGACGATACTAGTTGTTTCAGGGGCAAGTCCATACTTTCTGAGAAAATTGCCAAAAGTTTTAAAATATCCCTATCTGTAGTTCGAAGGTGAGTCATATCTATTCACTCCTTCAGGTACCACTCCCACAAAAGTTCAAAAATGTTCGGAAAAATAATGCGCACGACAAACCTTGAAGGGAGTAACCAAATATAGTTTAACTTCCAAAATGGGCCGTATCGGGTCTTATCCTTAGGATACTTCCCCACAAATTTCAACATTTTTGTTTAAGTGCACTTTAGTGTCTGTTCGAAGATCTTTTGGAAATTTATACCGATGCTACTCGCTGTGGTCCTGTTTACAGCGATATTATATACTCAGTGGGCAAGTCCTGACATTGCGGTACAAAAGCTCTATGTTATAAGCTCTAAGTTAAATTCTGAAAACCCTCTAAATAGCCGGTATTTCATCTGTCCGTATATGAAAGTTTCAATCCGCATAGGCTGAGGGTATATCTCTGTCGGCAAAGTCGACTGATACTTTTTTACTTGTTTACATTACTTTACACACTTTAACTTTAAAAAAGAATATGAATGGTCTCATGGAGATGACACAATTTCTATTCTACATATTTTCTCTACATACAATGTTCATGGACAATAGCCATGACAATATGTAGCAGAAAAACTAACCACCTTATCATTTCTCTTTGTGAAAAGAATTTTATGATTTCTTCTTCCTATATGACCCAAGTTTTTTTTTTCATAAGGTTAATGATACTGTCTTTTCTTCACCTACCCTGTTACTTTCATATTTTGTTACTACTTGAAGTGAAGATTTTTCTTTTATATTCCACACATACGCACACAGAGGAGATGGCAAAAAATTCAATTTCTTCGCTTGACATGTCATCAAAAACACATTAAGTGCGTTATTTTTTATGGGGTCGTTTATCTAAACTGTCGTCCACCTGTAGTAGTAGCATTTTCACAACTAAGGAAGGAAGAATGGTAATTGTGGTGAAATATGATGTCTTTTGAAATCAACATTATTACGAGGGAAAATTAAATTTAATGGTTGAGGAAATCAATACAAATTTTGATATTTAAAAAATCAACAGGAATTATTAAAAATGTGCGAAATATATTCAATTTAATGTCATTATTTTGTTAAGTTTGTGGAAGCGAAAACCGGAGTTCAAATGCTCACATCGTATCAGATTGATAACACTGTGCAACCAGGTTTCTGTGCGGTGGAAAATTCCTTTTGGAGATGAAAGCCCTTAGTGAGTATATTAAGAACCCAAAAGGAAATTTTCCCCATAGGTCAAGTTTCTGAGATATCGCGCGATGAATTTTTTGATTTTTTGCCTATGATGCCTGAGAAAATAGCTTTATATCTCTGTTTGCCGTTATTATAGCTTCGTTTTGAGATTACATGTCTTCAGTCAAATCGAATGGCGAATCTTTTTGTAGAACATTTCATTCTTCTAACTCAATTACTTTCATGTCCTTTTCGTCCTTTCTTTCTTGAACCGTAGTAAAAGTACCACAAGATGAGATTTGACAGCATCCAAATATTCCACAAAAATATTGCTCAGAGAATTTTAGGTACGGTTCTCATTGACAACTAATCGATATTGTCACGTTTTCATTGTCCTTTTTGACATTTACCCGGTTTTTGTTCAGAAAAAACCTATGTTTTGTTTTTCTCTATATTCGTTATTTGTTATGTATTGGTAGGTAGACATACCCATTGGTTATCGCTTGTATTGACATCTGGGATGTATCTGAAATATTTACCATATATAGCTCCCGATATGCTGAACACGTTAATGACAAATTTTCTTGGAAAATATATCCGGTTATCTAATATTTACTTTAAGAGCACGACAATAAACCCGTAACATAAATTCCATTTCGCTATAACTCAGAAGTTTGACCTATGGCATAACTGTCCTTCAGGGTTCATAATATTAACTTCATCGACTTTCATCGGCAAAAAGTATATTTCACCCACCAAGCTTTTATCTTCATATTTACGCGCAGTGATATTTTTACTTAAAAACGGTTCAAGAAAACGGGTTTTTTGTTTTAGCACCGAACTCAGGTAAGATGCTGTCAAAAAATTTATTTTCCTGATTGGCAATTTTATTAGCTTTCTAATGGTATACATATAAGCCTAATCGGTTACTTAAAATCGATGCAAAATCCGGGTTTTATATCGCTATATCCGGTTCAAAATATTAGATAACCGGATCTATTTTCCAAGAAAATTTGTCGTTAACGTGTTTAGCATATCGGGAGCCATATATAGTAAATATTTCAGATACAGCCCAGAGTTCAATATAAGCGATAAGCAATGGGTATGTCTACCTACCAATACATAACAAATAACGAATATACAGAAAAACAAAACATAGTTTTTTTCTGAACAAAAACCGGGTAAATGTCAAAAAAGACAATGAAAACATGACAATATCGATTAGTTGTCAATGAGAACCGTACCTAAAATTCTCTGAGCAACATTTTTGTGGAATATTTGGATGCTGTAAAATCTCATCTTGTGGTACTTTTAATACGGTTCAAGAAAAAAAGGACGAAAAGGACATGAAAGGAATTGAGTTAGAAGAATGAAATGTTCTACAAAAAGATTCGCCATTCGATTTGACTGAAGACATGTAATCTCAAAACGAAGCTACAATAACGGCAAACAGAGATATAAAACTATTTTCTCAAGCATCATAGGCGAAAATTCAAAAAATTCATCGCGCGATATCTCAGAAACTTGACCTATGGGGAAAATTTCCTTTTGGGTTCTTAATATACTTACTAAGGGCTTTCATCTCCAAAAGGAATTTTCCACCGCACAGACCTTGAGTTCCAATTTGTGGCACAGTGTAATATTAAAAACTGCCCCTGAAACGCAAAAGTAATTATTCCAAAGTTACCGAAAGTAAAGTATCCATAAAAGCACAGAAAAAGACCTGCAGATAACCAACCACAGACTTCAAAGGCAAATATCTTAAAATGTTCGACAACTTGAATGCTTGTATCATGCGGATAAGTGTCAATGATATCCAAAAACAGGTAACTAGCAGATCTTTAGAGATTGATCGCGCTTAAATACTAGAAGAGAATAGTTCTTATGTATGCTGATAACAAACTTAGGACGCACTATGTCGCGAGTTCATATAAACGGTGGCCAAAAATAGAAAAAAGTAGGCTTAGTCGGATGAATTTTGGTACAACAACTTATTGTTGGCTACCAATGTGGAGGGCAAAAATTTGGGATGGTCGGTCCACGTTTTGGTATATTTTTAATATCTTAGCTAAATTTATCAGCTAATTTGGGTGAATTTGGTTCCCGATAAAAAATTTGGACATAGGTCCACGTTTTCATATAGAACCCATATAACGGTACCTCCCGACTTTCGGTATTTTGAAGGTTGTGGCCACAATAATCCACCGAAATTTGCAGAAATTTGGTATTTGGTTTTCCTTTGGAATATTAAACATTCCAAATGAAATTTGTCGGTATTGGTCCACGCCTTCATAAAGCCCCCATAGAACCTACCTCCCGATTTTCCGTGTTGTGAAGGTTGTAGCCTCAATATTCCTCAGAAATGGTTGAAATTTTATATTTAGTCTTCGTTAGGGGTAGAAAACTTTCCCCCAGTAGTATAGCCCCCATAGAACGGTACCTCCCTCTTTGCGGTACTTTGAAGGTTGTGACCTCAATGTTTCACCGAAATGGCTGAAATTTGGTATTTCGTCTTCGTTGGTGGTAAAAAACTTCCCCCAGACATTTTTCGGTACAGGTCCACGCATTCATATTGCTCCCATAGAACGGCAGCTCCCGATTATCGGTATTTGTGGTTGTGGCCACAATAACCCAAAGAAATGGCTGAAATTTAGTATTTAGTCTACGTTTGAGGTAAAAACCTTGCCGACTGAAATTCGTCTGTATAGGTCCACGTTTCGATATAGCCCCCAAAGAACGGTATCTCCCTATTTTCGTAATTCTGAAGGTTACGACGTCAATATCCCAAACAAAGACTGAAATTTGTTATTTAGTCTTCCATGGGGTTATAAAATATTCTAGAAGAGAATTATCAGTATAGGTCCGCGGATTCCTATATACTAAATAGAAACGTACCTCATGATTTCCGTTATTGTTTTTATGTTAGCTAGGAGTCTACCGAAGTCCCACACATTCAACCATTACGCTACGTTTCACGGGAGGTTAATTTTTCGATGTATATAATAGGTCTAATAAGCTCAACCCGAAAGAGAATTAATTAAATATCACTATAAATGAACTTCGCCTTAATAAGGCAAAAATAAAAAATAATTTCAGCATGAGCCAGGCTGGGATTCGAACCTGGGTCTTCGACAACTGAGTGTCAAGGTTGCCGGCGTCTTAGCCACCATCAACTTGTCAAAACCTTAGTAGACAATATTGATGATCAAAATCTTCTGATATAGGAGAACAATTACTAATGACGTAGGAATAAAACTTACCATAGTATTTGTGAACATTGAAAAATGGGATTACCAAGCAGGACTATAGGAAAAGTTTGGAGTTTCAATTAACTGACATAATTTCGCATATGCATTTATCTTATGAAGTGGGATATATATACTAGTTTCCAAGCTTTGCCTTCGTCTGCCACAAAAACAACATTCAATACGCCTGAAGATTGGCTTAACCACCCGTGAAACGTAGCGTAATGGTTGAATGTGTGGGACTTCGGTAGACTCCTAATTTTTCAATGTATATAATAGGTCTAATAAGCTCAACTCGAAAAAGAATTAATTAAATACCACTATAAATGACCTTGTGCGACAAAAAAAAAAAAAAAAATGACAAGGAAAATCGAGTAGATTATGAAAGCAGAGCTAAAAATATGAGACACGTGTATCGGCATTTTTAAAGTTTACGTCGGAAAGTAACCAAAATAGGCGGGGCAATTTCCGCCCATTTTTAAATTTTTCGAAATATTCGAGTTTAGATATCTTGGAATCCTTGCATTTCAGGTATATAGTGTCTTTGGCAACTTTACTTAGGAGGGTGTGGGAAATATTTTTGTTAAAAATTTTAACCCTCATTCGGTTTATCAAAGGGGTCTTTTTTGTCCTTTTTTCGAAAATCTTTCAAAAACTCATTAAAAATGTGTTCGTATCAAATCCGAATATTCTACAAAATTGTTCGCCATAAAATTTTACTATAGGTCTCAGAATACACCAAAACTGTAACTCTTGTCTAATCGCCAGGAATCTCTAAAAATGAAAAACACGTTTTAGGGTTAAAGTCGGACTTCATCTGAGTTTATTCAAAATTGTTCCACAAAACATAATTTTAAGAGAGATGATGTCAGAGACAAAAATATTCTCCGTCAAATTTCACTATTGGTCACCAAAGAAATGAAATGTCTATTTATATTCTATAGCATAAAAATATCAGTATCAACTTTGCTGAAAAACATGAAAATATTTCCCAATTTTTTTAATGAAAATTTTTTCCGTCTTTTTTCTAGTTGATACATGGAAGTAATATAAAAGTTGGTTATAGGTAAAAAGTGTCAAAGGATGAAAAATTCTACACAAAATTTCACTATGAGTTTCAAAATAAACCATAAATCTATGTACACTATTTCCTTAAAAAAATTTGATTACAAATTTATATATATTAGGATGAAATTTTATGTTTTAATTTTGGACTGTTAATTTTACACAATTCCATACTGGATCAAAATATAGCAAAATTCTTTACTTTTTGGGAATATTGTTTAAGAAAGAAATGTTCATTATGAGTCTCTGAATAAAAAAAAATCTGTAACCATAACATATAACATTCTTAGCAGCACTTGTTTTTGATATATAGGTTTTAGTTCCATATTTTCCAATTTTCATACAGATTGTCGTTGTGATTGAAAAATATAAATATCTTATTGATGGTTTTTCGTTATAAATTCATACAGAATATGTTGTGCGTTCAATTTAAACAGCTTTAAAAACATTTGTATAATAATTGTTCCACAAACGGCTAGCAATTGACATAAATAGCTGTATCATATATGACCATAACGAACCCAGTCATAGTCATTTATGTCACTTTCTAAGGTTTATTCCGTAAATGCCACCAAAGTAGGAGTGAGTCCCATCAATGTAGTTTTTTGGACCACACCAAATTGTGCATGTGAGAGCCCATATGACACCTATATTTTCACTGGACCATAGCCGTAGACCTCCAATGTATTTTCGTATGTAATATAAGTAACCAATGGCTTATCCTAACTACGGAATTTAAGTGAAAGTATTAAAAATACGCAATTTTGGCAGGTCCGATCTGGGCTTTTTATTTTTTTTCAAATATATATATTCACCACAAATGTTTTTAAATCTGTTTAATTTGAACGCACAACATCTTCTTTATGAATTTGTAACGAAAAACCATCAGTAAGATATTTATATGTTTCAATCACAACGACAATCTGTATGAAAATTGGAAATTATGGCCCTAAAACCTATATATCAAAAACAAGTGCTGCTAAGAATGTTATATGTTATGGTTACAGATTTCTTTTATTCAGAGACTCATAATGAAATTTCATTTGGAACATTTCTTTCTTTAACAATATTCCCAAAAAGTAAAGGATTTTGCTATATTTTGATCCACTATGGAATTGTGTAAAATTAACAGTCCAAAATTAAAACATAAAATTTCATCCTAATATATATAAATTTGTAATCTAATTTTTTTAAGGTAATAGTGTACATAGATTTATGGTTTATTTTGAAACTCATAGTGAAATTTTGTGTAGAATTTTTCATCCTTTGACACTTTTAACCTATAACCAAGTTTTATATTACTTCCATGTATCAACTAGAAAAAAGACGGAAAAAATTTCATTAAAAAAATGGGAAATATTTTCATGTTTTTTTCAGCAAAGTTGATACTGATATTTTTATGCTATAGAATATAAATAGACATTTCATTTCTTTGGTGACCTATAGTGAAATTTGACGGAGAATATTATTGTCTCCGACATCATCTCTCTAAAATTATGTTTTGTGGAACAATTTTGAATAAACTCAGATGAAGTCCGACTTTAACCCTAAAACGTGTTTTTCATTTTTAGAGATTCCTGGCGATTAGACAAGAGTTACAGATTTGGTGTATTCTGAGACCTATAGTAAAATGTTATGGCGAGTTTATTTTATGAATTGTTAGAATATTCGGATTTGATACGAACACATTTTTAATGAGTTTTTGAAAGATTTTCGAAAAAAGGACAAAAAAGGCCCGTTTGATAAACAGCATGAGGGTTAAAATTTTTAACAAAAATATTTCCCACACCCTCCTAAGTAAAGTTGCCAAAGACACTATATACCTGAAATGCAAGGATTCCAAGATATCTAAACTCGAATATTTCGAAAATTTAAAAATGGGCGAAACTTGCCCCGCCTATTTTAGTTACTTTCCGGCGTAAACTTTAAAAACGCCGATACACGTGTCTCATATTTTTAGCTCTACTTTCAGAATGTACTCGGTTTTTCCCATCATTTTGAAAAAAAAAATTGAATTTTGTTGCACAGTGTTATTTCCTAGTTTTAAGTGCATTTCTAAATAAAATACTGAAACTTATTTTTTTTAAATTTTATTTTTTATTTTTTTTTTATTTTTTTTGACTACTGGGAACACCAAATACCTAATTGTAGCTAATTCGGTCAGTTAAAAACTTGAAAACACCACAAATTTGAGGTACCGTTATATGGGGGCAACACAACAACATGGGCATTTATCCACAATTTTATATATTTATACCAAAACATGGAACTATGTTGACAATTTTTGGTGGAGAAGATTTGTGACCACTGAGGATTTCAAATGTCAAACTATAGGTAGTTCGGTCAACATGTTGCTATAATCCTTAAAATAAGGAAAATCGGGATTTACCGTTATATAGGGGCTACACCAAATCATGTACCTATACTGGCAATTTTTGGTGAAGAAGTTTTATGACCACTGAGTAGTTCGGCCAAAACATGCAGCTATAATCCTCTAAAAAACCGAAAAGGTTTCGTTATATGGGAGCTATACCAAAACGTGGACCTATTTTTGGTAGAGAAGCTTTGGGGTAACTGGGAATTTGAAATGTCAAATTATAAAAAGTTCGATTAAAATATGTAGCTAAAATCCTCAAACACCGAATATCGGGAGATACAAAAACGTGGGCCGATATAGCCCATTCGAACTTGACCTGACAGTGTCGAAGATATGTTCAATTTTGGGGGTGACACACTGATAACACTATGCAACACTGAAAATGCAAACAACTTCTAATATGCATTTTTTGAAAGTACATATTTAGACTATAAAAGCCCTAGTAGGGTTTTGTCCTGTCAGATCCAGTTCGGATTTTATGGCCTCATCATTTATCACGCCTTTATCTCGGAAACGAATAGGAATTTGGCCTTGGTGTCTTTAGCAATATTGTAGCCCTAAACTAGTACACATAAGAAAAACTTCATCTAGGGCATCAAAATCTATAAAATATAGACAATTTTACATAATTGCTGAAATTCTGGTCAGTATCGGCTAAACTATTGGGAGTTGAACCAAGTGACCTTTTGCAAAAATCGTCCAAATAAAGTTCTCAACAATTCTTTGGAACATTCTGAAACTCTAAAATGCTTACTTCATGTTGTTTCAGCGGTATTTTGCATCATATCTTTTACAAGACGTATTTCATACACAGTTCACACCAACAGTTTATTCTCGTATTTCGGATTTCACTACATTATTGACATTTTTATTAAATCGTCGTTGAAAAATGTACTGAAGATAACGGGATAGAGGCATTTTACAACAATGACATGTTCCGAAGAGTTGTGTATTACATTCCAGGGAATATTTTTCCAAAAGAAAATATGCAGAAAAATTTAGCGGTTTTGGAGATACGGTGCGAAATGTATAAAAATTGTGGCATTTTTGCATATATTTTGAAATTTGAGGCAATAAATGTGGTTTTTCGAGTTCATTATTTCTCCAAATATTTTATTCTTATCCTTACCTACAAATTTGCTTCAGAGATCCGAAGAAGAATCGCATTGGTTTCAGTGATATAGCCCCGAATTTCTTTAAAAGCACAATATTTAACCATGTTTTGATGGGGCCATAAAATCCGAGCTAGATCTGACACAACAAAATCCAACTAGGGTTTCTTGTAGTTTGGGTCTGTACTTTCAAAAAATCCTCAGTTCGAATTGTTTGCACAAGATCACCTTAAAAATGTTGCACAGTGTAAGTAGGCAGCGGAATCCTATGCAAATGCATATATGTTTAGGATGGTCGTACAGAAAATCTGATTAGACAGAAACTCGTTTTATCACAAAATAAAACGAATTAGGACCAGGAAATGTTGTATATTTTGCACATCTTGCATATTTTGACTTATTTTTAAAAATTTGCCTAAAATGAGCATATGCAAGGAGTTGAGGGCTGAATGTCGCACCGAAATATCTGAAATTTAATATATAAATTTTCGTTAGGGGTATAACATTTTCCAAATGAATTTTGTCGGTATAGACCCACGTCTTCATATAGCCTGCATAGAATGGTACCTCCCGATTTTCGGTATTTTGAAGGTGGTGGCCTCAATATCACCCTGAAATGGTTGAAATTTTGTATTAAGTCTTCTTTGGGGGTATAAAACTTTCCAACTGAAATTTTTCGGTATAGGTCCAGGTGTTTATATAGCCCCCATAAAACGGTACCTCCCGATTTTCGGTATTTTGAAGGTTGTGGCCTCAATATCCCACCAAAATGACTGAAATTTGGTATTTATTCTTCGTTGGGGCTATAAAACTTTCGACCTGAAATTTGTCGGTGTAGGTCCACGTCTACATATAGTACCTCCCGATTTTCGGTATTTTGAAGGTTGTGGTCTCAATATCCCACCGAAATGACTGAAATTTGGTATTTAGTCTTCGTTGGGGCTATAAAACTTTCTATCAGAAATTTTTGGTATAAGTCCACGTCTTCATATAACCCCCATAGAACGCTACATCCCGATTTCCGGTATTTTGATGGTTGTGGCCTTAATATTTCTCCAAAATGGCTGAAATTTGGTATTAAGTCTTGGTATTTTTGTACCAATTACTGAAATATCATATGCATCGATTGCAATTTAATCAGAAGCCAAAAATATGCCCATCCCCAAAATTTGACATGAATCGGACCAAAAATAGGGGTAGCATAAAATTCCACTGTCTACTTATAAGGTATATGCATCAGCTAGTTAATAGTTCAACAGTTCAACACCGACGACCTTTCATACGAGCAGACTATATTGTAGAATTTTTCCTATCTGGTTGGAGAAGGTCCTATAAGATTCAGATATGTTTTAAATAAAGTAAGTATGAATTCTTTTCGAAAATGTTGGGAATTTCATGCCTTTTATTTCGAAGCATTTTCGTAATTACTTTATGTTTCACTGTTTTACCTGTTACTGTTCTATGTTATTATATATTTCAATATATGATGTATGTTTTTTCTTGTTATTCTTTCTAAGGACTCAGGGAGAAACACCATCACAACAAGTAGTTAAAGGAGTTTCTATTTCTATTGAAAGACATAAATAGTAAATATCGTTTTCTTTCTAGTTACTGTTGCCATTGAGCTTTGTTGTTATGTTGCTATTGTGGCCTTTATAATTGAAAAGTGTTTTTTCTTTGAGCTTCTCTCTAGTTAGTAAAAGCAGTGGTCCCCTACATACATATACATACATATGTACACATGTATGTCTGTGAATAAATGTTTATTTATGTTTACGGCCTTCGTGAACTCAATTTGTCTTTGGCATTTTCAAATTCGTTCTTTTCTAGCTTAGTTTTTTTATTCTTCTTTAAACAACGTCAACAAATGTAACAGTAAAAAGATGATATAATAATAAATTTAAGGATGAATTTGGGATTTATTTCGTCTTTATGTGTCTGGCACCTAAAGGCAATCTCAAGTGTTAAAATTAATTTAAAAAAATAAATCACAATAATATTGTATCACTTGGGGATAAGTGTTGTCTGTCCAATGACAGACATGTAATGCGACAAAGAAAATGGTAAATGCAGGGTACTTTTGTTATTAATTTGTAATATTTTTTTCTGCTGAATGTCCTTTTAACAAAGAGGTCATTATAAATTGTGGCACTCCTTGAGACAATGGTGGTAGCTCATTCGCAGACTGCTGAAAAGTTTACATACATAGGAAAGGTTATACTAGATGAAGATGTTAAAAGAAGTGACATAGTTTACACCAATAACCACATGTTACCTGCTTATGCTGACGATATAGACATCATGGGCCGATTAGTAAAAGAAGTAACTGATACCTTTAAGAAGGTCGAAAGAGAATCTGCTAATGTGGGTCTGCGTCCATAGAGCTCGGACCAACAATGGAAGGTGGTTCCTTTAATTTTGAGGTAGTAAAAAACTTTGTCTACATCAGCACCTCCATAAACACAAGAAACAACATCAGTTGTGAAATAAGAAGAAGAATTGTATTGGCAAACAGATGCTACTTTGGCTTAAGTAAGCGCTTTAAAAACAAAGCCACATCTCGTCAAAAACAACGATTTACAAAACACTGATACTACCCGTGCTAATGTATGGTTCCGAAGCCTGAGTACTTGCGCAAACAGATAAGGCCGTGCTTGGTGTGATTGAGAGAAAAATTCTTCAAAAAAGATCTACGGGCCAATCTGCGTTGACGGTGAATATCGACGTCGCACAATGGTGCCTCACTGGACAAAAACAGAAAAATGTGTTGTCGACTTTTTTATAATTTTATGGTTTTATTTTATTGAGAACACTTCAGATAGGACAATCGTGAAAGAATTTTGTCGATATATGGTGTTACTAAAAAGTTATAGCTCTTCAAATATAGACAATTTTTCGTAGGTAGCTTTAATTGAAATTGATATAAAAAAGGACACATGTTCAAGGAACTGTATTTAAACAAGTTATTGGAAATATTAAAACTTTTTGGGAATTAAAGAGTGGCCAATATACTTCTTTTTCGTGAACCAAATAGTTGACATAAAATGTTTATACATAAAGTACCGTTATATTGATTGAAGCAATAGCATGTTCTACATAACTCACGAATTTCGCTTCTTTCCTGGAGTGTATCTAAAAATTGCAGCAAATTGCAGCTTCGGCCATTTCGCATCTCTTTAGAATAAAATTATGCAAAAATTACATCCGACAAAATCCGATTCTTTGAGACAGAATCATATTATCCTAAACATTTTCTAGGAAAGTGCAAGTTTTCTTATACCACAGTTTACCAATTCACTTTATTTGACTGCCTTGCGTTATTTTTGTTAATATGTTGTCGAAAACACTTAAAAAAGCTCGAATCTAAAATAATTTAGCCGATAGTCCCAATTTACATTGGGCGAGTTTACTTGCGGCAATTGTCATTTTGTAGGAGAGAGAGGTGAGGCATATGGTAACCCTTTGCCTCTCAGCACCCTCTCTCACCTACAAACTGACAATTGCCGCAAGTAAACTCGCCTAATGTAAATTGGGACATAGTTACTGTAATAGTAGTATACTTCTTTATTAAAAATGTACATTTCTTTCTTCTTCTTTATTTGCCAATCCGTATTCGGACGTTAGCGATCATACAATTACAATTTTGTGTTACCACATTTAACTTAACTAATTGTTTATATTATTATACAATTAAATGACATTTTTTATTCAATTATCAAAAGGCTTCGGTTTCTGGCGGCATTCAGAAGACTTCGTTCTTCTTGCAGACCCGTCCATTCTTTAATGTTATTTATCCATGTTGTTTCTTTCCTTCCTCTGGGTCTTTTTCCTTCGATATTAGATTGAATAATGGTTTGGAGAAGCTTATATTTTACATTTCTCATTACATGACCCAGATAGGATGTTTTTCTGGTCTTTATCGTACGTGCAACTTGGAGTTCGGCATTCATGCGTCTAAGCACTTCCTCGTTTGAGACACGATCTGTCCAGCGAATTTTTAAAATGCGACGATATATCCACATTTCAAGCGAATTTATTCTTTTTTGATCTGATGCCTTTATGGTCCAGGTTTTGGCTGAATATAGTAGTACTGGCCAGATGTAACATTTAACAAAACGCATTTTTGTTGGTAAGCTTATATCGTGACTGGTAAGCGTTTTTTTGTATTTAAAAAATGAATTTCGTGCCATTTCAATTCTGCACTTTATTTCTTTTGACATATCCCACTCATCGTTAATCTGGACACCAAGGTATTTAAATGTTTTTACTCTTTCTATTTCCGTATTATTTATTAACATAGGTGCATTTGTTTCCACATTCTTTCTGCTTACAATCATAAATTTGGTCTTTTTTATGTTAACACGTAGTCCATATTCCTCACTTGTTTTCGTGAGTGCATCCAGTAATCGTTGTAGCCCCGCAAAACTACTTGCTAATAATGTTGTATCGTCGGCGTAACGAATGTTATTAATAAGCGTGTTGTTTACAGCAATACCTAGATTCTTTTTAGCTATGGATTCTGCAAATATTTGTTCTGAATATATATTGAATAAAAGTGGAGACAGAACGCATCTTTGTCTTACTCCCTTTGAAATTTGAACATTGTCAGTTGTCTCATCATCCACTTTATTATTTGATAACTGATTCCAATATAAATTTTTGATGCATCTTATATCCCATTCGTCCAGCCCAATAGAAGTCAAGATATTCAACAGTTTGTCATGCTTCACCGTATCAAACGCCTTCTCATAATCCACGAAGCAAAGAAATGCGTCCTTTTGAACTTCGCGACATTTTTGTATTAATACGTTCAGTCCAAGTAATGCTTCACGAGTTCCCATGCCTTCATTGAATCCAAATTGCGTCTGGTCCATATGTGCCTCACATATTGGGTATATTCTTCTATGTATTATTTTTAGAAATATTTTCAGGGCATGACTCATTAAACTAATTAATCTGAAGTCGCCACACGCCTTCGCATTATTTTTCTTGGGTATTGGTATAAACGTTGATTGGAGCCAATCTTGCGGATATTCCCCTGTAACATAACTTTGGTTAAACAACTTCAATAACAGTTGTTTATTGTTGCCTTCTATTAGTTTGAGTATTTCGACAGGTATATCATCAGGGCCCGGTGCCTTTTTGTCTTTCATAGATTTTATTATTGATTCTAATTCTTCCTCATTGATTAGTCTTTCTGGTAAGCCGATTAGGTGAGTACTGTTTAGGAGCTGAGTTCGACTTTCGTCTGTGAATAAAGTTCTGATATATATTTCCCATACTTTTTTCTTATCCTGACGTTCGTAGTGGGCTACGTTATTATCATCGCAAATAAATGTGGACGTTCTTTTTGTGTAAATACCGGCTGCCTCTTTCATTTTTTTGTGGAGATTGAAATCGTCGTGAAGTAGTTGTAATCTTTCAATTTCCTGGCATACCTTGTTTATTTGTGCATTTTTTGCGGCACGGGTTGCGGTTTTGATTTCTTGATTCAATTCCCAATATTTTTCAAAGTTAATATTTTTATATTTGCTTCGTTCTTCGCGAAGTGTCCGTATTTCTTCAGTTATCCAGTCGTTATTCTTACGTCTAGTTGTTGTTGTACCTAATACAACTTTTGACACGTTGTTGATGGATTCTTTTAAACTGTTCCATTGCTGTTCAATGTTATTTCCAACGATGTTTAGATTGTCGTTTATTTGATTTTTCATTGTTTGCCACGTAGAAGGGTCTCTAAGCCTTTCAAAATTGATTTTCTTCTGGGGATTTCTCTTGCGTGTTATCGCCAGTTTTAAACGTAATTTAAAAAATAAGAAGGATGTGATCTGAGGGAACGTCAGCACCGGGATATGTGGAACATCTACTCACACACGAGGAATATCGCTTATTTATTAATATGTAGTCAATTTGATTTCTGACTATGTTATTATTGTTGTCTTGTGGCGACTTCCAAGACTAAACATAGTGTTACTAATTTTAAACTTATGTTCTTGGCAAAATTGGATTAGCCTTTCTCCTCTTTCGTTACGTTGGCCTAATCCAAATTTACCTGTAACATCAGTTGTTTCTTCCTTCCCAACTTTCCCATTAAAATCCCCCTGTATTATTGTGATATCATGGGGTTTTGTCATTGTCAATACTTTTTCCACATCACTGTAAAATTGTTCTACTTCCTCATTGTCGCCATCACATGTGGGTGCATAAACTTGTATTACGTTCAAGTTAACCGGTTTTCCGGCTATTTTGATCATCATCACCCTATCCGAAATCGGGAAGTATCCTGTCACACTGGGTGCAATGTTACGTTTAACTAAGATAGCAACGCCCTTTCTGTGGATTCCGTCAACATTGCCTGAGTGATAAACCTTTGTATTTTCAGAGAAGAACTCTGAGCTTTCAGTCCACCATGTCTCACTTATACCCAATATATATCTATTTGCAGCCGTTTCATCTCGCTTATGGTGTTATCCAATTTTCCAAGCTCATAAAGACTTCGAACATTCCATGTTCCGATGTTAAGTTTTGTTTTACCTCCGGGGATTCTTAGCACCCTCGTTTGGCCGGAGACTGAGGGCCGATTGTTATTTTGTGTTTCCATTTTCATTGTATGATTTTCGTGGGATATTACTTTAGTGGTTTCCCGTTGCCTTCTAAAGGGTTTGGAGTTTACCGTCGCCGTATTCAGCCGCTCCACTGGAGTACAGACGCTGTTTGCAGTCGCCCAATGTGGGAACAGACACTGCCTTTTTCCCTTTTTTTTTTGGTTCGCCCCGCATATTTTATTTTTGCGGTACCCTTCAGTGAGCAATCGCTGACGAGCATTCCCCTATCCACCACCTGGGGAGGCGTCCGATAGGAGAAAAAAAAGTGAAGAAAAACAACTCCGCACGGAATACATTTCTTTACAATTCAATAAATGTTGGTAATATAAAATAAAATAATATGTGCATTTTTAATAAGAAGTGATTATAATATGGCGACAATGATTTAAAAAAAACGTCTGTCGCGTATGAACAATGATTTACATTTGTTATTTAATTGAATTCATTCAATAAAAATTGACGGTATTTATATCTTATTTCTAGGTAGACAGTAAGTTTATCCCAATCTGAGTCTTCTCGACCATCTAATATGTTAATAACATCATCTTCATCTAGTGTTGACCTTCCAAACGCCATTAATCTAAACTCTCGGAAAATAGGACATACTCCAACGAAGTGTTGCAATGTTTCAATACTCTGCATGTTACATAGATTAAATATTCTGTTGGATTCGTTCGAAACAAAGCTATTATAGCCCAAAGGGATCATTCCACTGCGCGCTTTAAAATTCCATATAACTTTCTCATATGAATATCGTTCATTCAAATAGATATGCGATTGTTTTGGGTCCAGATATTTGTATATGCGTAGACTCTGGCTTTCTTGTTTTCTCCGTATCCGTTCTTCATTTAACTGTAGTTTGGTACATGTTATTACGTTTTGACATATATCATTCCAGGTGTTAATAGATAATATTGTTTGAAATGAAAATGAAATTTTTGAGCCAAAGTTTTGCTCTTTTGCCCAAAATATATTTTTTTCCAATATAACTCTGTTAGCTTGTTCGGGAGTCTGTTGTGGTTGTACTTAAAAAGAGTTTTTCCTATATAGTTCAAATGCATTCCCAAAGTGTATATGGTAAATTTCAAATTTCTTTTGCAATTCCATTGGAAGAAATGTTAAAAAAATTTTTGCGAGCACATCTGCAATTTTTGGAACATAGATTAAGAAAACAGTCGTGGTTTCAAATCTGTTCTCGTTCACAAAATTGGATGCTGCGCTTCAAAGTTATGGGGGGTTTTATTCCCTTATAAAGAACAAATATTTAAAAATTCCATTTCTGCTGTAATAAGAAAATGTATATATAAAGCGTTACAGCATTTAATATCTATCCGTAGATGCCTAAATATTTACTAAATGTATTTCTATTTTCGCGGAAAATCAAGAAATAATGAAAAAATCTTGGAGTAATTTTAGAGTCCAAATAAAATTCGAAAAATATAAATTAAAAATACGTACAGATTCTAGACAACGCGTAGAAAAATATGAGACCAAAATTTTAACGATAGGATTTGTAACTGCCTTATTACAGCAACAACAAAAGACGAAAACTTAATGTTGGAATATTATTTCAAAAATATATTTTTTTGTTTAATACGAAAAATAGAAAAAACATTTTTGGGAGTTATTCTACTATTTCGCTAAATTTCGATGCAAGGACTGACGGACTTCGCTGAAACTTCTTCAAGGAAAATGCGATGACAAAGAGGAAAGTGTATTTGCTTACTTTGATAAACAATAGGATTATGAAATAGAAAGTAATATTGAAATTGCAACCAAAGAAAAAACATAAAAGTTAAAAAACGTATAATTCGCGAATTCGTTAAAATCAGTTAAGGCGCATGTGCTTTTCAGATACAGCGAGTGCATCTCTATCAATATGTAGCGATTTTTCCACTTTTCATTCAGCGGCCAAAGTGTGCCGTCAGCTGCATCTTACTGTTCAAAAAACCTTTATGTGGGTAGAAATAGCGCGATGTACATAAGATTATAAGGCGCATCCGATTTCAGTGACCGCCTATAAAAAATACGTCATTATAACAAATTTTAAACAAATTCGTCAAGAACCGCGGATGTGCTACCAAATTCTATTTTATACGAAATACGAATATTACTCCAGAATCTCGGTAATTTATGCCACACGGTTTTAGAAAATAATATAATCGCGTATGAAGGATTCCATTTATGTAAAAATAACCAAAGAAAATCGCAGTTCAATGCGCGGAATCATCAAACTATAATTTTGCAGAATTTCCTACTTTCAAGGTATCTGTAACCGCCGTTTTATTGGATGGATTTGAACGCGGAAGGGTTCATTAGATCCGGCGCGTAAAAAAACTAAAATCACGCGGGGTTCAAGGGTACCTGAGTCACAGTTGTAAATTTTGAAGCCAAAAATAGGTTTTTATAGAAAATTTACGCACCAAAATTTCGACTTTGGACTCTTATTACTAGGGAGCTGTATGAAGCACACTCATGAGATATACATCAAACGACGTGGAATCACGAGTTCTACAATCCAATAAATAGTTTGGGAAATTATCTGGTTGCGCCCTCCAATTATAAGAAAAATTCAAAAAACCCAGATTTCAAAACTTCAAAATGTCAGCATCGATTTTAGGGGGATGCAGTGTATATATCGAAAAGTCATACATCAGAACTATGTTGCCCAAGGGGTACTCTTCAATTCTTTCTTTGAGCTCAGGTTTGAATTTTCCGTGGTTTGACCAGAAATCAAGAAAGAACACAAAAAAACTTGTAAACTTCAACACATTTTTACCCATTTTTTAATATTACCACCAACACAGCTTCCACATAAATTATTTGTTATGGTTAATTTTATGCGACCCCGGCTAAAACATTTCAATTAATATAAATATATTCATATTATATAAAATATATTGACAGTTCGCGACTTATTAAATGGTGAACCTCAACTTCAACGATTGTAAAACATTTTTGAATATTACCATATTTGTGTGTCTTCAACTTCCGTTTCAAGCATAAGTATATAATTTGGTGTGAAACTTGGTACTCTTAGAATTCGTTTTAAAAAATATCTCTGCAGACTGTTAACTTCTTCAAAATAGCTAAAACCCAAAATTTGAGCGGCATATGTCTGTATGGACCAACATACAGCTAAGAATAATTTCCATTTTGAATTCATATTAATGTCCGCGTTTCCTAAAAATTGGTTCCATGTTGAATTTATGGCGTTTTTAGCGTCACTGGTTCGTCTTTGTACGTGTTTATGAAACTTCATTTTTGGAGTGAAAGTTACTCCCAGATATTTAAATTCATTGGATATTTTTATGTCTCTGCCTGCATACGTCCATCTTTCGGAGCTACCTAACTTTCCTCCATTTCTAAAGACCATTATCTCTGATTTAGATAAATTTACTTGTAAGTTCCAGATTTGACAGTAAGATTCCACTTTGCAGATCATATCTTGCAAAACTCGTATATTATCGGATAAAATCACGATATCATCAGCATATAGGAGAATTCTGACGTTTATGTTGTCTATTAGTAACCCACCACCAATATAATCTTCCAGATCATTTATATAGAGAGCAAATAACAATGGTGACAAGAGGCATCCCTGTTTTACACCCTTGGTTGTCTCAAAGTACTCCGACAGATTTTTCCCATTCCAAACTGCTGATTTACTGTAGATTTTCTCTATTAGGCTTATCAATTTTGTTGACACGCCCATCTGAACAAGTTTATAGATAAGAGCTTGTCTTGATATGTTGTCAAACGCTGCTTTAAAATCTATGAAGAATCCATAAACCTTTTTCTTCTCTGCTAATTTAAGGGTAACTATCGAAGTTAAATTGTATATGTTGTCAATAGTTGAATAATTGTTACGGAATCCTGCTTGATATTCTGTTAGTATGGCGTATTTTTCAACCCAATTATAGAATCGTTCATTTATTAGGCCCATTAAGATCTTTGCAGCGCAATTCATAAAGGAATTTCCTCTGTAGTTCGATGGCTCATTGAGATCTCCTTTCTTGTGAATCGGGAATATTATAGTTTTTGTGAATAATGGATCATGATGACCATTCGCGTACATCGTATTGTATATATTTAGCAGTTTTGAGTGCAATTCTTCGGTGGCATTTATGTAAAATTCATAGGGTATCCTATCTTCACCAGGCGCTTTATTGCGTTTTACACTTTTCAACATATTTTTAACTCTGTCATACAAAAAGGTCTGTCCAAATCCGTGTCTTCTTTGAACATGGGTGCATAATAGATAAGTGTAGGCACCTCAGAGTTATTTAATAAGCCATTATAGTAATTTCTAAAATCATCTGCGGTGATATTTGGCCCAACAACATTCTCTTGATTTCGAATTTTTCTTGCCAGCTTCCACCATTCCTAAGAGTTGTTTATTCTGTTTAAGTTATTGGAAATTGTATGGTAATATAAGGATTTGCTGGTGTTGCATACTGTTTTATATTGCTTTTGTGCCGCAATGTATCGCCTTTTATCTTCCAGATCATTCGTTCTCCTGTACACTTTAAGAAGTTTGAAGCTTTCATCTCTTGCCTTATTGCAGTTACTGTTGTACCATTTATGTTTTGGTTCGAAAGTGTGTTTACTTGTTGCAGGTATCCTAAAAGCCGATTTATTTATAATTTCGCAGATGTCACTAAGACACATTTGGGTTTTCTCTGTGATAGTACTAAGATTTGGATTTATCATACGCTGGTATCTATTTGTATCCCCTTCTCTCCATATTAATTTCGGAAGCAGTGACATCCTTTCGCCATTTTGTGGATTTGATGTTAAGTTCAGTGTTAGCAGGATTGGGAAATGGTCAGACCATACCTTGTCATCCACTTTAAACTCTGCAACGCTATCTAAAACATCATTTTATACGGCGCAAATATCATTAACAGATTCTCCCAATGTTGAAATGTACGTTAAATTTCCTTCACGATCACCTTTAGTTATATCATTTAGAACAAGCATATTGTAGTCCTCGCAAAGTTGTATGAAATATGTGCCTTTTGTGTTTATTGTTTTATCCTTTGATATTATTGTTTCGTATCCTGACCGAAAACTTTCTTTGTAGATTTGTGCAATGCTCTGATTTATCTCTCCAATTCTGACATTTAGATCTCCAATAATTATTGGATTTTCAATTTTAATGTTTTGAAGATACTGACTCTGGTTTCTAAAATCGGTTTCCCAAGTGACTGGTCTTAAGTACAGGGGTATTATGGAAAAAATCCTTTCTTTAGTGTGTAATTTTATGCAAAACTCCTCATTTGAGTGAAATATTTCATGAGATATGCCAACATCTTGTAAATGTTTATTAATTCCAACAATTTTGCCCCCTATAGCTCTACCAAATCTATTGTTACGTAATGCAGGATCAAAGTACAACTTAAAGTCGCTAAAATATTGTTTTGCTCTTTCTATTTTACCGAGTTCTAAGTGCGTTTCTAAAAGAGTGAAAATATCGTATTGTTTGATGTATTGGAAAAAGGATGGATACAAGTATTTATTTTCCAGGCCATTAACGTTGTAGGATAAAATGGTAATGTTATGTGTATTTAATATATTAGTTGTATTAATTAGTTTTTTGGATTTTCATCTTTATTCAGCTGTTCATAGTCTAAACAGATGGATTTTACACTTTCTCCATACAGTTTAATGAGTTCCTGCTCTCCATCGTCTTTACCAGACACAAGCCTTTTTTCCGAATCCCACCTAAACCAACGATCCTTAATTCGCAATTTTTCTTCTCGAACAGTAATTTTATGCTGCTTGCTTATAGATAGTAATTTTTTTCTTAGAATCAGGAATGTTCTTTTGTGTTGTTGTTTATTGGGTATTAGATCACGCTCAATCGATATATTTGACCCTGCTAATTTTCTTGTATTTCGGGATATATCATGCACTCCTTGTTCGCTTTCCAGTTCGACTATAACAGCCATTTTTCCGTTACGATCAAATATCTTATGGACAGTTTTTATATTTGTCGTTATATTTAATTTCTCTCTAAAAATTTTTTGAATATCCCCCATAGGGGGTTTCGAACTGGGTATGCCTTTAATAAATACTTTGGTAGATTTGATTTGGTTTTCTAGCCAGGAAATGTCCATTTTATGTTGTTCATTTTCTTTCTGAACCTTAGTTAGTTTCTCTCTTATAGTTGCATTTTCTGCTTGCAGTGCATTCATATTAGTGGTGATTCCACCTTTATTTCCTCTAAATCTGATTTGGTGGGAAGAGTTTTGAGCTTTTCATCCAAATTCGTGTTTATAGTGTGCTTTATGACATTTATAAGTTCATTTGAATCCATAGTTGTTGTTATTCTGTTTAAATTTTCAGGTGAGTTTATTCCTCTGTGTGTTTACGTTTCAGTGTGTGGCTGTTACTTTGCATATTTCCGAACCTTGGGAATTTTTACATATGGCAATGCCGTTGATCGCACAAGTCTGCTATCGATAACTTATACTTTATTTTATCGATTTCCTACCATCTGTGAAACTTGATTCGAAAGGGTCAGCTGTTGTGTTTATTTGTTTACACAGAGTTTGTTTACTCGTTGTTTTTTAATATTGAGTGAAAAAGTTGTGCAAAATTGTGTGAAATTAAATTTGAATTTGCTGCTCACCAAGACTTTTGTAAGCCAAACCTTCATTTGGGTATTGAAGTTATTTTTGTGGATTTTAATTTGGTACCCAAGATTGGGTGAATCGCTTGCTGGTTCCGGAGTTTTTTAGTAGAGTAATGGAGCCGCAATTAACAACGTCCGTCTACCGTAAGTTGCGATTATCAATATTTTGATAGGTGTGGGATAATGTTGTTATACATATGTATGATAAATTCGACCTACTAACGTTCTAATTTTATACATAGAATATATTTCAACTATTGAATGGGGAATTATAGAATGGCCATTGGCTTTAAAAAAGGTTAACATTGTCATGATAATGATTTATCTTGATTTAGTTGGTATTTGTTTTCAGACATTTAACGTCAAATATAGAGAAAACCGTTTCTAAAACATATATTTTCAATTAAATTCATTTTAAACTAACTATGTGGCAACTCCTGGCCGGTTATGAAAGAGGGAATATTAAAAACAATAGCACCGCTATATATAGGGACTACATCAAAAACTGAACGGATTTTTGTCTAAATCGGTAAAACTAAACAGGAACCTTAGAGAATTATGTATATTAAATTTGAAGGATATTCAATAAAAATTGACTGAGATATAGCACTCAATAGAAATTGATGATATATGGGGACTAAGTCAAAATCTGAACCGATTTTTGGCAAAATCTATAAAACTGAAAATGAAGGATTGTAAATTTGAACGCTATTCAATTAAAATTGCCCGATTTATTACAAAGTCGGGTAAAGATATATGGGGGCTGCTTCCAAATCTGAACCGATATGGTCCAAAGTTGGTATTTTTCATTCCTATGCCCTTATAAATACTTGTACAAAAATGTAGAATCCTTGATCAACTCCTTCTATTTTTGTCCACGTTTACAAGGAAGCGGCACCACTGTGCGTCGTATGAACCACGAGCTGTATCTGCTATACAACGACATCAGTATAGATATACCTATCGAGATACAATGACGGCTATAAGAATTAACATGATAAACCCGCTAAATAGGCGCATAAATACAGGCCACATGGCGGTACAGGCAGAGCTGGCTGGCCAAGTCTTCGAAGGGGAAAACAAGTGGAAGAAGAGATGGAAAGACGCGATATTCCAAAAAGCAAAGCAACAGAGAGAGAGAGAGAGAGAGGAATGGAAATCTTTACTTAGTCCTCTTATAGGACAAATGTTCTGTACGTAATTGGCCAACTAAGTAAATAAGTAAGCTTCTTCACCAAAAATTATCAACATAGCGCCATGTTTTAGATCCATCTAACGGTACCTCCACATTTTCGGTATTTTGTAGGTTTCAACAAATTTTTTGACTGATTTTGACATACTTGACATTTGAATTTCCTTCAATCACGAAACTTCTCCAACAAAAATTTCAACGTATATCCATGTCCCGATTTTAGGTAATTTTTTGACCGAAATAAGTGTTATTAAGCTTTTGAGTTTCCCAGTGTCTACAAACTTTCTACATCAAAAATTGTCAACATAGGCGCATGTTTTGGTATAGACCCATATAACGGTACCTCCCTACTTTAGGTGATTCCTTGATTTTAGCTCTCGATTTTCGGTATTTTGCGAATTTTGGCTTGCATTTTTAACCGAACGAGCTGTTATTCGACATTTGAAGATCGCAACACTTATCAATTAAAATTTAGCAACATACTCGTAAGTCCACCTTTTGGTATGGTCCCCTCAGGTTTTTTTTTTTTAATTTTTATCTGAATTTTCGGGCTAGATTTATGGTATTAAGTGGCTAAAAATTAAAATAAAAATTTTTGTACAGCCCCCATATAACGGTTTTGGGGTTTCCAATGGCAAAAAAAATAATAACTAAATAGAACATTGGTGGCGTTTTTTATTGAGATAGCTGTTACAATTTTGATTTTTCAAAATAGTCTGGCTTAATCCCGTTGTTGTTGTTTTAATATTTAAAACTACTAATTTATTAGTGGAGAAGGTTTGGCATTGTTCGCCAACTAATAAATTAGATGTTTTAAATATTAAAACAACAACAATGGGATAAAGCCAGACTATTTTGAAAAATCAAAATTAGTAACAGCTATCCCAATAAAAAACGCCACCAATGTTCTATTTGAGAAACACTGGCACGGTTCTTGTATGGTTGGTTATGGCTAGAAAAAGCTACCAACAACATTTTGTTGGAAATCAACGACACACAACAGTGGAAGAAGGTTTGCTTTGTTTTGCAAACACTTTCGTCAGGGTTGTGTGAGGTTGCCAAAGAAAAACTTCTCATTGAATTAGTTGTTTTAAATATTAAAACAACAACAATGGGATTAAACCAGACTATTTTGAAAAATCAATAAAAATTAAAGACATTTAATTACTCCATATAAATTCAGAATATTTCATGGTGGAAGCTAAAAAAAAGTTTGGCCCGACCGAACTTAACGGTTTTTTCTCGCTTGCTTAAAATGTGATAATAAAATAACTTCTACCATGTTCTGATGGACACATCAGGTGCTAGAGGATTAATATTTTCCACAAAAATATTCCCTGGAGAATTAGCGGATATCATACATCAAAATTACAAGTATTGCCAGAAATCTTACCACGAAAAGGGCAACAGAGCTAATATTACTTAGTTAATTATCTGGCCCATTATTATCTCTGTTTGCTTCTTCGCTTTCTGGAATACCGTGCCATTTCATTGCTTCATCCACTTGTTTGCTCTACCTAAACTTAGGCCTGCCAATTCTGCGTGCGCCGCCATGTGACACGTATTTACACCACTTTTTAGCGGGTTCATCATCGCTCATTCTTATGATATGGCCTAGCCAACGCACTCGTTACATCTCGATACGTTTATTTATACGGATGACGTTGTATAGCAGATACAGCTCGTGGTTTATACGACGTCGATAATCACTTTCTTTCGAATAATTTTTCTCTCAAACACACCAAACACTGCCTTGTCTGCTTGCGCAAGTACCCTGGCTTCGGATCCACACAACAGGACGGTTAGTATCAATGTTTTGTAAAGCTTTGTGACTTTGCTCTTAAACTGCTTACTTAAGCCAAAGTAGCATCTGTTGGCCAATATAATTCTTCTTTGTATTTCACAACTGATGTTGTTTGTTGTGTTTACGGAGGTGGCGAGGTAGACGAAGTCTTTCACTACCTCTAAATTATACGAGCCAACTTCCACAGTTGGTCCGAGCTCAATGGACGCATTGCGCGTCGACACCATCAACTTGGTCTTCTCGCCGTTTACCGCCAGACCCACTTTAGCAGATTCGAGTTCGACTTTTGCAAAAGTATCAGTTACTTCCTTTACCGATCGACCCATGATGTCAATGTCAACGGCATAAGCAAGCATCTTGTATAACCTTTTCCAGCAGAATGTTGAATTAGTCACACGGGAGGCTGTCTCCTTGTCTGAAACCTCTTTAGGAACTAAACTCTTCGGATAGGTTCTTTCCTATTTTAACTGAGGACGGAGTATCAGTTAATGTCATTCTATAGAGCCGAATGGGCTTTGCAGGGATACTTAATTCAGACATCATTTGGAATATCATTGCACGTAGGGGGCTGTCGAGGGCTGCTTTGTAATCGACAAAAAGGTGCTAGGGTCGATCTGCATCTGTTGGGTCTTCTCCAGGATTTGCCGCCGTGTAAATATCTAGTCAATGGTGGATTTGCCAGATCTAAAGCCGCGTTGGTATGGTCCAATTATTTTATTGTCTATAGGCTTTAGTCGTTCGCATAATATCCCTGACAATATCCTGTAGGCAATAGGGAGAAGACGTATGCCCCTCTAGGTAGAGCATACAGTCTTATCTCCTTTCTTGTGGACAGGGCACAGAATGCTCAGGTTACAATCGTCGGGTACTTGTTCTTCCTGTCAGATGGTGCTAACTAGCTGATGAATACACCTTATCAGCGTGTCGCCTCCGGTTTTGAACAGCTCGGCTGGTAAGCCATCGGCTCCTGCTTTCTTATTATTCATCAGCCGGCATATTGCTGTCCTTGCTTCATCTTGGCTGTGCGGTATACATTCAATACCATCTTCTGGGATTGGATATGTGGTATCATCGCCGTCTTAGCTACTATTGGATACCAACAGTTTGGAAAAATGTTTTTTCCATATCCTGAGCACACTATCTGTATCAGTCATCAAATCACCTTGCTGGTCTCTACAAAAGGATGTACCAAAGCCATCAGCTTTATGTTTCACTATTTGGTAGAGCTCCCGCTTTTCTATTTTTCTCTGTTTCCTGTGGAAAATAAGTTTCTCCTCTCTAATTTTCTCCCGATTCCTCTTTCGTGCGCTACACGTTGGTATTGATTGTAGAGTAGCCCTATATGCCACATTTTTTCTCTTCGGTAGCAGCACGACACTCCCGGTCACACCATGGATTCCTTGGTGGAGGTCTCTGGTATCCAAGTATAGATTTTGCGGCTGTTTGCATGGAGTGGGCAATATTTTGCCATTGTGCTGATATGTTATCGGGACAAGAAGTGCTTTCATTAAGCAATTGGGCTAGTTGAGTGGAATATGCTGTGGCTATATGATGTGTTTGCAACCTACCGATGTCTATGTTTGCTTCTCGGAACGATCGTACATCCAACACGATCGACGTGATCAATTTGATTACTTGTTCTTTGATATGGACACAACCAGTTGCCCTTATGAATATCGAGAAGCTTAAATCTGGTACTGCTAACTACCTTTTTTTTCCGCTGCAAGTCTATTAGCCTGATTCCATTGTCAGATGTTTCACTGTAGAGACTGAATTTTCCGACTGTTGGGCCAAAGATATTCTCCCTTCCAAATTCTTCATATGAATAGCCTAGAATAATTTTAATGTCATGGACAGGACAATGTTCATAAGTTTCTTCTAAGCGCTCGTGAAATATATCTTTGGTCAGTTTGTCCTTGTCTTCTGTGGGAGCATGAGCGCAAATAAAGCTGATGTTGAAAAATGTTGCTTTTTAACGAATTGTAGAGAGTCTTTCATTCACGGCCAACTACAAATCCGCAGCCAAACTCATGCTTTGTGTCATGGCAGCTATAATACAGTGCGTCACCATTAGGTGTTGTTGTGACGCTTTTCCCAATCAATCGAAGTTCCTGTATGGCAGTAATGTCGACCTTGTACTTTTGAAGTTCATCTGCCAATGCGTATGCGAACATTCCAGGTGCAGATTCGCAGATCATGGGCATTAAAACTTTAGTGGGGTTTGTTTTTTTTTTTTCATAGTAGGCTGCTTTTTCCAGGGGAGGGTTGCTAACCCGACGCCCAAACCCAAGTTTTTAACGTTATTATGAGTGTACGCGCGGCACATGTTAGCTCGCTACGTTTAACGGGTGTTAAAGGCAGCTCCCAAGGTGACATCACGAGGAGGTCAGTGTTCATTTGCAAGATGAAAATGGGACCTATATAAATCCTGGGATTTGCCATGTTAATGCCGGTCAGGACCGTTCCTTGGTATTTTTCATCCCCTGCGTCACCCAAGAGCTAATATAGGATCCATATTTATGTCGCTTCCCATTTATGTTCGTGAAGGTATGTCACCTGATTCGGCAACACATTAGGTTCATATCTTTTAATATAACCCGACATACATAGTTTCAACATATAAAGACTTCAGTTTTTCGAAGGAAACTACTTTTCAAAAGAAAATTATTTATTATCATTTCAAAAATGCAACAAAATTTATGCAGTAGAATAAAGGCTCACCATAAAATAAAAAAAAAAACAACATTGTCCAAAGCTATGATTTATGTAAGCCGTCAAAAGGAGAGACATTGTGATCTTTCCACATCACCTGGGTGACAAATGTTTCGAAAATGTGTAACAAAAAGTAATCAGCGACACACACATTGAAAACATTCCACACAAAATAAATACACAAACAAAGCAGACATCACACATCAACACCACCAGATGAATGGATGGTGGTGGTGGGGTTTGAAGAGCGATGGCGTTACTACACAACGCTTGAAGGACATCATGGATGACAAAGATGTGAGAAACAAATGAGGTGTCATTAGTAAGATTTAAATAAATTCCTTGGACTACCATATAAATGACACAAAAACATGGACAACCCCAGCCCCCACTTGACAAACACCCTCCACCTACTCGCCATGATAGCAACAATAACAAAAATAACAATAGAATGGTTTCTAGACGACAAACGGCAACGAAATCAAAATAAATGCATGAATGAAAGTGAACCAGAAAAAAAACAGTGAAGAAAAAAACTACAATGGAAATGGTAGCAACAAAAAAGAAAGCAAATGATTTGTAATAAAAAACAGAAGAGTATGAGAGAAAAAATAATTTGTACATGTCGCCAATGGCTGTTTGGCATCATTAAGATACAAACACGGTGCTTTTCCCATCTTCTGCCCGCCTCGCACAACCCTGGGGTCCAATAACTGAAGTTTCTACTTCGTGTTTTATTGTTATTCTTCACATTCCTTTTTTTTCATGCGACGGCGACTCCTGACATTCTTTGTGTGAAAAGTGGAAGAAGAAAGGAATAGCTTTTACTGGCCAGCGTACTTCTCTTTACTCACCGTGTGTACCAATTTTCTACATGAATTTAATTTTTATTCGTTTTTTATTCCCCTTCTTTTTTCGATTTGAAAAAATCTGTGAAGTTATTGTGGAGGGGGTTGTGCAAATCTCCATGTCTTCTCTTAGTGTTTTTTTTTGTGTAATTTTTTTTTTCCCACAGTCCTGCTAATGTCAGTCACAACGACAGTTCACAAAAACGCTTGGCAAATATAGGTTAAGTGAGGCCAAATGATAAACAACTGTGTTGAAAAATCTCTACGAAGATGTGAAGAAAACGTACAAAAAATCGTTCTGTAGTCTTTGCTGTTGGTGTACAGTGTCATTTGGCTTTGGTGTGTCTTTTTTAGCAGTCTCTTTTTTTCTGAAATTTTTGTTGTCCATTTTTAGCATTCCTTTATCTCCCGTTTTTTTTTTCTGAAATATAAAATTCTGCCAGTTTGAAAACAGTGGTTGTCAGTATCCTTTGGGGGTTTCCTGGCCGAATCATTATAACAATTTAAATAATGTGAATTAAGGTCTACTCGATTTTAAGGTATAATTTCTTTGGTAGAAATTGTTAGCTACAAATGCAAAAGAGGATAAGTAATGTATGTCAGTATCGCCGCATAAAAAACTGAGGAGATAATGATCTAAAGGAAATGTGTATTATAATTTTACACCTCTTTCTTTGGGTTTGTGGACCTATATTGACAATTTTTGTCAAAATGTTAAATTACAGGAAGTTCGGTCAAAGAATGTAACTAAACTCTTCAAAATACCGAAAATTGGGAGGATCGTTATACGGGGGCTTTATCAAAACATGGACCAATATTCACAATTTTTAGTGGAGAATTTTTGTGGCCACTGGGATTCTCAAATGTCAAATTACAGGTAGTTCTGTAAAAAATGTAGATAAAATTCTCAAAATACCGAAAATTGGGAGGTACAGTTATATGGAGACTTATATTGACAAATGACCAATTTTAAAAACTTTTTGTGGAGAAGTTTCGTGACTGCTGGAAGTCTCAAAAGCAAAATTAAGAGTAGAACAGTCTACTCGCGAGTGAAACTCGCTCGAATTCGAGCGTGAGTACTCGTGCAAGGAGAAAAAAATCGAGTATACTCTATTTTTCTTCGTTACTCGCACAGCTTTTTTTCGATTTGCTTGATTTTAATCGCATGTGAAAAGTAATTGCGAATACGAGTACTTAAAGAATACGAGTTTTGCAAGAAAATACGAGTAGGAGTGAAAATGCTCGAAATACACAAAATGTAAACAACTAAGAACTGCGTTAAGTTCGCCCGGCCGAATTTTTTATACCCTCCACCACCACTGTATTGAAGTAAATATGAAGGAACACAATAGGAATGTGTCACTAAAGTCTTAAAAAATTTAAATTTGGGGTACCTTACATAGGGCATTTGGCAAAACGCGAACGTATTTTTTGCCAGGAATGTTTTTTACCTGTTATAAAGTGTTGTACCCCTGGCTAAATGTTTCAAAATATAGAAAATCCGTTAGTGTCGTTCTATGGGAACTATATAAAACCTATAACGAAAAATTTCTGGTGGAAAGTTTTACATACCCAACGAAGATTAAATAGCAAATTTCAGCCATTTCGGTGGGATGTTAAGCCACAACCATCAAAATGTCGAAAATCGGAAGGTACCGTTTTCAGAAATTTCAGTAGTATATTGGTGCCACAACCTTCAAAATACAGAAAATCGGGAGGTACCACTCTATGGGGGCTATATGAAGACGTTGACCTATACCGACAAATTGCCGGTGGAAAGTTGTACACCCCCAACAAAGACTTAGCACCAAATTTCAGGATGAAATTTTTCTACACCCAAAGAAGACTAAATACCAAACTTCAGCCAATTCTGGAGGATATTGAGGCTAAAACCATTAAAATACCGAAAACTTGAAGGAACCGTTCTATGGGGACTATATGAAGACGTGAACCTACACCGAAAATTTTCAGACGGAAGACTAAGTACCAAACTTCAGCAAATTCAATGGCATATTGAGGCCACAACCTTCATAATACAGAAAATCGAGAGGTACCGACTATAGGGCCCATATTTAGAGGTTGACCTACACCGAAAAATTTTGGGGTGAATGTTTTATACTCCCAACGAAAACCATGAACCAAATTTCGGCCATTTCAGTAATATATTAGTGTCACCACCGAAAATCGGGAGGTAGCATTCTATGGGGGCTATATGAAGACGTTGACCTACACCGACAAATTTCCGGTGGAAAGTTTTATACCCCTAACGAAGACTAAGTACAAAATTTCAACCATTTCGGTGGAATATTGAGGTTAAAACCTTCATCGCGGCTTAATATAGTAAGCGGTTATATCCTATTATCGTTAACTGAATTCGCACCCTTTGCGATGATGCAAAAAAATCGAAAAGTTTCAATGGATTCGCGAAAAATTAAATTTATTAAATAATTTCACGTATTATACTTACAAAAAATATATATAAAAAATATAGCAGCATCCAGGCTTTGTGAGGAATAAAATGAAACCTAAGTCGAAGTTGAAGTTTGGAGCTATAGTATTCATGTTATTTGCAAAAATACAAAGAAAATATGACGAAAAAATAAAAATCATGTTATTCTAATTTTATTTTTTTATGGTTTTATAGGAAAGATTGAAAAAAAAATGTTTGAGTTCTTCGTCATTTTCGTCCAAATTTCACGCAATAATGAAGATATTCCGTTGTAACAAATTTTTCGCTTATAGTTTTCCTATTGGCGAATATTTTTAGAGCATTATATTAAATCACAAGGAATTCCAATTGTGGCATAACATTAAAATAATGTTATATTGAATATTACAACATTTGAAACTCATATAAACCGCGTAATAGTGAAAATGACATGATGCGCATCCGATTTACCAACACAGCGAATCAATCCCTTTTATTTGGTGTACAGTTTGTGAAATTCTAATTGGCGGCCACGATGTAGCGTGTGTTGCATATTAGGGCGCAAAATACGAAGTTCATTTACATTTTATGCGCATCCGATCCGAAAGGTTATTATCGAACCTTTAAAAAATACATCATTTGATATCGTTTCATTGCGATCCATCAAGAACCGTGGATGTAGCATCGTACTTAATTTTTAGAAAAAATCAATTGTATCTCCGGACTAGCGATAGTTTTGAAATACATGTTTTCGCAGATTTTAAACCGGCATATAGCTCTATTTATTTCAGTAAAAATTACACATCCAAAACGCGTTTCAATGCGCGCAATTTTCAAAAACATTTTTTGTAGATTTTCGTCATGGCTTATTAGATTCAGAACGTAAAAAAACTAACTTTACGCGGGTTTCACCGACAATTTAATGGCAGTTGCAAATTCTGAATCAAAAAAAAAACAGGTTTTTATTAAAATTTACGTACAAAAATTTCGGCTTTAAGCTGAGATTGTTGTGAACCTTTGAAGGCTACACGCCCGTGTTATACATCAATAAATGCGTAATCGCGAGTACTACAATCTTATAATCAGTTTTTAAACGAGTACAGTTGCGCGTCCCGATTAGAGCAAAAATTCAAAAAACCCAAATTTTCAGTCTTCAAAATGTCTGCATCCGTTTGAGATTGATGCAGTGGTTATATTAAAAAATCATACATCAGAAACTTCATCTCTGAAGTGTATTCTTTAACTTCTTCTTTGAACATTATACTCTACATTGTATTGTAAAGCCACTAAAAGAAAATTGACTTAAAAAACTCGTTTCCTTCAACGATTTTTTCCTATTTTTTACATTAATATGGCCACAGCTTCCGCTCAAATTATTATTTTAAGAAATCCATCGGTGAATCGTGCTAAAACAGTTTATTTTACCTAAATGCGTTCAAAAGTTATGGTATATTACAAAAATTCGCGGGTTACAATACCCCATACCTCAGTTTCAACATAAGTAAATTTTCTACAAAAAGGCCAATATACCGACAAATTTACGGTGCAAAGTTTTATATCCCAAACGAAGACTAAGTACCAAATTTCAACCATTTCGGTAAAATATTGAGGTTTGAACTTTCAAAATACCGAAAATGGGGAAATTGGTACCGTTCTATGATACAACAGGTACTATATCTAAATATGGACCAATGTAGCCCAATTTTAATACCAAACATCGCTGGTGTAACATACACTTCTGTAACAAAGTATAATGTTCTATCTTAAAAATATTGGGTTGTATCTTGACTTCAACAAACGGACGGATGGACAGACGGACATGGCTATTTCGACTTAGAATGTTATGCTGATCAAGTATACATGAGTAAAGGACAAAATACGCGAGCTATTGTAGTTTACCAGAACCTTTGACTATTACTGGATCAAATTAAGTGTTTTTGAACAAACCTCAAAAATTTAGCAAACAATTTTTATTTGCGTGGAAGTTATGACCGCGTAAATTAATAAACATAGGTTAAAACTCGTTGAAGCCAGCGAGATTTTTTACGTTGCTATTCGATTGCTGGTTAAGCTATTTAAATGACGAACATCTGTCCAAAATAAAAGTAAGAGAATACAAACGGAAGATTACATTTCTAATGTATCAATTTTTAAAATTTCCACTGCATCCGCCTTTTATGGATGCTGACATTTTGAAGCCGGATTTTGGGTGTTTTCTGTATTTTTTATTTAACTTGGACGCACACTCTGATATTTCAAAAAACCAATCATATGATTAAACTACTCGCGATTACGTATAATTTGATATGTATATTGACTATGTAGCCCACTCAGCGTCACAGTAATCTACTGCCAAAGACAAAAAATAAGTGCGATATTTTTTCTAAAAAAACCTATTTGTTGGCTACAGTATTTACAATATCCTTTTGAGTGCGCTGGTACCCCGCGATATTTTAGTTTTTCGGCGGTCCGGATCATATAAATCATAGATCTTGAAAATCCATCCACTAGAACGCACGATGGGGCCGATGATATGTTTTTGAGGCAAAAAATCACAGGGGCAAGCTAGACCTTCATTTCCAGCAGATGTTTATAATCAGCATAGAAGCTAATCTGCCAAATTTGGTTGATATCGGTTCATATATAGATATAGCTCTCATATATATGTTCGCCCGATTTCGAGTAATTGATGGACCAAACACGAAAATTCTGTCCAATTATGATGATATTTCGAATATGTGGCGGAATTCGGACTGGAAATACGTTTGCCAAATTATTTTGAAATCGGTTCAGATTTGGATATAGCTCCCTTATATATTTTCGCCCGATTTGAGGTATTTCGTGCAATAAACACGCAATTTCTGTCCAATTTCGAAGAAATTTGAAACGTGTGACAGGATTTGGTCTAGAAATATGTTTGACAAATTATATTGAAATCGGTTCAGATTTGGATATAGCTCCCATATATATTTTCACCCGATTTTAGGTAATTGGTGCAACAAACACGCAAATTCTGTCTAATTTCGATGAAATTTAAAATATGTGACGAAATTACGTCTAGAAAAAAAAGTATGCCAAATTATATCGAAATCGGTTCAGATTTGGATATAGCTCCCATAAATATTTTCACCCGATTTTAGGTATTTCGTGCAGCAATCACGCTATATATGTCCAATTGTGATGAGATTTAAAGTGTGTGACGGAATTTGGTCTAGAAAACATTATTGAGACATCATATTGAAATCGGTTCTCTGTCGAAGTTAATTGTTTTCTCAATTTAGTTGGTTGATACCGAACTTCCTTGAGAACATAGTTTTAATATTTTTCTTTTGACAAATTGGCCGAAACAGATGCGGCATGAATCAAGGGTTTGGTATTGTTGCCGTGTTCATAGCAGACTTCCGAAGCAAGTTTTCTTCCTTCACTATAATCCACATTAGGGCGCCCTCTCTTCTTTTTATCATTACATTGTTGTAGCGTAAATACTGTGTCGCTAGCTAACCATAAGCTTTCAAATTGTAATACACGAGTTTTTAACCTCCAGGTTTTATCCATTTTTGGTTAAGGCGTACACAAATATTATAAATTTGCTTTTTAACTTCCGTCATTAAGTTGTCTTTGACACCTCGATTAAATTTTGCAGAAATCCATTCTATAAGGTGTTTAGGTTTTCGTGATTTTCCAACCAAAAATTAAAAATATCCAAATATTAAAATTTTTCCGAAATCTGGAAGTTGATAATTTTTTTATTCGCAAGTATGCGCAAAAATTCTTTTCAAAATCTGTTAGCCGACATTATCACATTTCACCAGATACATATTTTTACGAGAATGCACCCTGGAGCCGAAAGTTCTACTCCAAAGAACACATGGACGATACCACAGACTACATCAAAAACCATCACTTACTGACACAACAAATTATTGACCACATCTAATATTACATTTACACTTTTAATAATAATCTTAATTTACATACCATCACCCGTATTTTCCATTTTTAAAAAATAGATAATATCAACAGATCAGGTTTTGGCGCCAAAATACTTAAATTGTTTAATTACGACTGAATGTCAGAAATAAACGGAATGATAATTATGACATCTTTGACAGCTTGGCATGTCGCCGTGGGTCGTTGCCAGATTGTAATTTTTTGGTTTTGGAGGTTTGAAAGTGTTAAGAATATAATTCCGTTATTATTTGATTCCAATCGCTGACTTGAAAAAATGAATTTTTGCCTCAAAAACCTGCCATTGGCCCCATCGTGGAACGGCGGAAACGGCTACTGCAGAAATTGAAAAATTTGCGAAAAATGTTTTGAAAATATCGCGGACTAAATCGTGTTTTATGTGGATCGTTTCCATGTCAATGTAGAAACTGGCACATAACACGTGTTTTTGCGAAAACATCGGGTTAAAAAATTTATTGGCATGGGAGCAGTATCCGATTTATCCCAAAAATACTGTGTGATGCTACATCCCAGTTCTTGATGGATTTAATTGAAATAGGTTTAAATCCATGTATTTTTCCACGGTTGATAGTAAAACCGGATGCGCATAAGAAGTGTATGCAGTGTATGCACTTTGTGCAAATTATAAGCGTTATACAGTTTTTTGCACACTAAACTGTAGACAATGCTGCATCGCAGCCGCCAAAGTAAAACTTGGTAAAGGTATACAAAGGAAAAGAAAACATTTCGCTTTATCGGGAAACCGCATGCGCATCAAGTGATTTTGGGGATTTCGCGATTTACACGCATTTCAAAAGTACAGTTTTCCTCCAAATTATTCTCCATTTAAAGGAACCCTAAATGTATTTGAAAGCCTTCCATTTCTTCCGCAAGATGTTAGTGTGTATCCGGGAAGATGATAATAGATGAATAACTCCGACCTATTTTTCTTAAATTTCCTTCTACTAACTCACGAAATAAATTTGAAAACATATTTTTTTCTTACAATCATTTTTTTAATTTTGCTCAATATATTTCTTGTTTCTGCTATAATATGCGAACCGCTAAACAGATTTGTAAAGTTTTGGCCTCATTTGAATCTTCGCGATGTTTAGATTTCGTACATATTTTTTTAAACATTTTTAGGATGCATAAACAGCTTGAAGTTTATTAAAATAAGTAGTAAACTACCAATTTTTTGTAATTCTTTTTTATTTTCCGCGAAAGTTTACAATTTTTTTACTAAAATTATAGGACCTCAATAATCATACAGTACGTTGGAAATCATTAACCAACAGTACTTCTCAATATAATGAGTAGTGTTTTTTTCTTATTATCAGAATTGAAACCGCCATAACTTTTGCGCGCAATAGCCGAAATTAATATCTCGGACAGATTTGAGAATGGGAATTTTTTCTCAATCAACGTACAAATAATCTTTCATGTTTCGAAGTGTTTGAAACGGCTTGACAAATTTAATTATACCCTCCATATTATGTTGGAAGGTATAAATAGAGTAACATTATATAAAATTATTTTTAACTAGCCCTTCATCAACCGGGTTGCTGTTGGGTGGAACGTTGGACAGCTCTTTCTAGATCATGAAGATCCCTCCTGATATGCATAATTAAGGGGGGGGGGGGTCGTATCCACCATATGGTGATAAGGATGGTTATCACCCGAGCAAATACTGTAACGAAAGCATGCCATTGTCTTGCTGTACTGGAAGAATATTTACCTTCTCATGTATATGGTACACCGAAAATATGAGGAGGTACCCTCTTGCAGTTATCAGGGCGGCATTCTGAAAGGTTTGAATATTTTTCCTTCAAGTGGCACTAACAGGGCTTGGACTCCTAGTTCCTGATTTCCACGTACGACTGGCGTCCACTTACAGTGTAGGCCAATACATTTGCAACAAAATTTCACATTTTACAAAATTTTCTGTAAAATATTTTTTATAGACAATTTAGGCATTTCTTTGCAATTTTTTATAGTTCAATGCTTCATGTATAAGAAAATAAAAAGTTTTGAGGCGATATCCAACAAGAATTACGAAAAATGTTTAAAATACATAAAACGCCTTCAAATTTAATGGTCAAAACATATGCAACTGAGCCAAATTACATACAAAGATCTTCATTATTTTGTAAACTATAATTTCTAATATGATTCAAATTAATTGTTTTTTTGTTTTTGTTTTTTTTTTGTTTTGGGAAGCTTTAATGTGCGTACACTTTTTAAACTGATATTAATCATACGTACTTCATCGGGGGAGTGGCGGGTCTTGGGGAGCATGGGTGCAGTTGTAAAAAATTTAGGAAATAATGGCAATTTCTTGACATTTAAGTTTTGGATTATAATAGAATTCAGAGCCCAGAGTGCAGTTATATCGTTTATTAGCAAAAGTCAGAAGTCTGGGTCTCGAAAAATGCATGAGAGTAGGGATCGGACCCTTATCAGAGTGAGTACTACTTATCTATTGACGTTATATCGGCCGATATCATTGGAAATTCGGGATTCTATGAAGGCAAAACGTTGTAGAAAACCCGTCAGATGATACTTTGCCGCAAACAAATTACCACCTGAAATGCCCAAAGACGTAACCCTCAAAGCGTTACGTTGGGGGTATACATTATATACATTTCCGGGAAGAGAACAGGCTTCCCAAGAAAAGAAATGGTTGCTCTTCGGTTGCTCTGGTCTTATCTATGTGTAGGACTATGATAGGAAAAATGTTGTTGCATGCTGCGTGAATACAGCGAGTCATCGACAAATTACGAAACTCCTCCGCAGTCTCCCCAAAAGCAACCGCATACACAGTATTTAATACCATCCCAGAAAACGCATCCTTTTTGCAATTGAAGTGCAATGGAATCCGAGGTAAGATCTAGGAAGTAGTGGACTTTAGGTGTCGGAAGAATATCAAGGTCACGGCGGTGCCGGAAACCATGCTCAACAACAACTGCAACATACAGCGTTGTGATGGTTATAACGTATTGGGGAAGGATCGCACCAGATGTGGAGGTGGGGGGTTAGCTTTCCTATTGCACCAGTCTGTGCACTACAGACCTTGAGCCTGACTCTAATGACCCGTACATGGAATGTATGGGGGTAGCAGTTAGGTGTGAGACTTTTGAGGTAGAGTTGCTGAACGTATATATCTCGCCGCTTTTGGTAGGTCATAACCGTCTGGTCTTGGGGGACTTTAATGCTCATCATGAGTTTGGGCATTCGGTCCTCGGAAACGACCAGAGCGATATAGTGCTGGCTGAGCAGATTGATAGCTCTACGTTTTGCACGTTCAATGATGACGCCCCTACCAAAATTAGAGGAGAGTGTCACAGTTCGCCAGACGGTAGTCCTTATAACGTTGCCTCGGTGTTTAACATAAGATAGGATTGTTTTTATTCTGTATTTCATTATAAGATGTTGTCGGAATGACAGTAATATTAAATATGGACTGCAAAGTCAATAAAATAATTCCTTTACCTCACATGTTCTTCGTTGAGTTAATACATTTCATCAGAAAATATGTTAAACGTGGTCTTCAAAACACTCTCTGCAAATTCTTACTATTAAAATGTTTCCCATTACAGCTGCCGTTTGATTGTAAAACAAATTCGTACAAAAAGCAGTCTTATCACTTTTTCACATTTAGGCTAACAAAATTAAGAGGTTAAACCGAAGTCTCCCACTTCCCCTTTAATAAATTAGAATAATCGCCTGGGAGATACAACATTTGAAACTGTAAGTAATGACTTAAAAGTGTGTTTAAAATCAAAGCCATTAAAATTTTCCCTAAGAAATTTGAACGTAATACGATTTTCATTGAAAGTTTTCCAAAAAAGGTCTACAAAATTCGTAGAAAAAAGGTAAACGATTAGAGATTTTATAAATGCTTTCAAATTAAGGCATTAACAAGAGAATAATATAAAGTATTTGTAAAATAGAATTGTAAACAAATTACTGCCTTACGAAAAAAGAAGAAACAAGTAGAAAAGTATATGTCGGCTTTGCCGACAGAGATATATTTTCAGCCTATGAGAATTGAAGCATTCATCTAGTGACAATCCAATACGGACGAGGCAACCGAAATCCTTTCCTCCATGATTTTGAATTTGAGGATGATCAGATTGTGTGGCCCTTTTTGGACGTATACAATTTTGGAGTAAGTGTTACGGAGGACTTACATATAGTAACGGACGGACGTAGTCCATTTTGGGTGCCATTTATTTTCGATAGCTATCGTGCTCATCCGTCATTTTAGTTAGTCAACGTATAACTTAGGGCTGTTGGACCTTTATATCAGAAAGCATGGACTTGCCCATGAAAAATATAATATCGCTGTAAACAAGAACAACGGTATAAATTTACATAGGATCTTTGCACAGACCCTAAACGGCACTTATTTGAAAATGCTGAACTTTTGTGGGGTAGGTACCCTAAAGGAGAATACCAGTGCGGACAATTTTCGAAGTTAAACTGAATTTAGGCAAAATATGAGGAGATTCAAGTTTGGACCTTATCGGTAGCTCCGTTCAAAATAATCGTCCGTACCATTTTAATGACATTTTTGCACTTTTGACAGGGTGGACCGATATTGCACATCTTCGAACTTACACTATGTTTGCACAAAATATTACGAATGCCAAATGTAGGACCAACTCGATTGATAAACTCAAGTGTTATCAAGTGTCACTACACATGGTGACATAAGGGTTTTTTACAATGTTCTAGCTTTTTCTCATAAAGTACGGACTTGCCCCTGAAATAACTCGTACCGCCCTAATGCAAGGTACTACAACAATAACCAAAGCAATTTGAGAGCAGATCTTAAATTGAACCTTGAAATTTTGTGTGGGAGGTACCCGAAATTGTGGAATCTGGTAGAAATTTCACGATGCCCAAATTATGGACAAAATAGGGTACTCCCTTAAAGAGTTATTGTGCGCACAATTTTCCTAACATTTCTGAACTTCTGTGGGGCAGGTAATCGGAGGAATGCACCGATATGCCAGTCTCTGGCATGACTATTTTGACAAGTTTGAAAAAATATGTGTTTGGTTTTTTTACCGGATTAGTCTTCTACTAGAGTACATAAAATTAGTAATACATTTTAAAAATTCAAATGTACTCTTTACTTTTGTAATGGAAATAAAATTTCACTGCGTGGCATAAGTATTTTGATAATATTGTTATATTGTTTTTTAGACCTCAGCAGTTAAAAGTGTCTTATTTATATTTTTTTATTATTATCAGTTATGGTAAAAGTAATATATTTCACACACATCTGTAACATTATGGACCCATTTACGGATCGATATATCAAGGATATAAGGATATTCAAGAGATTTATCATTAAACAAAATTTTCGATGGTTTTCACTCATTATCCCTGAATGCTTTGCGGATTTCGACTTTTTTATGCGACATACTCGTAGAACATTTATTCTCTTACAATTATTATACTTGAAGGAAATAATTTTGAGTTTGAACCCGAAATACGCTCCAAAGGTGTTCCACAAAATTCAGCTTTACCATAGTAGCAGTGTTCTGCAGATGACTACATAACACTTCGATCAGTTTAATACCATGTTATTATGAAAGATCGTTCAAAGTGCCAAAATATTTATTACAGTCCACAGCATTAACGATAAAAATCATATATTCCAGTTTTTTGAATGGTGGATACGACGATTCTGATGTCTGGGAGTATTTTCGGTGGTGTTTTGACTCAGGCTTCACGAAAGGTGTATTTTAAGATGAATTATGTTCAAATATATTTTTATCTGTCCACAATATGCTCTGCCACAATGATTGTGTGGCGTAAATGATTTTTATGGAAAATCTAATTAACAGTTTTGTAGCCATGTCTTATCAACCGAGGGGAATAGCAAAATATGACTTCAAATTATTTCTTCTTCTAATGTCTAGAGGTTCTAGTTTTAATAGAGAGCTTGTTTTGACATCGAAATTGCTCCGAAGATACTGATTTTTGTCCATAACTAACGTTAGATTTCTAATTCTGTCCTATTTATCGGAGAGCAACATCTGCAACTTCAATTTATTAATTTGTTAAAAAATAAACAGATACTGCAGCAACATCTGATTATTAGTTAGTTACTTTCATTACCGAAACTGTCATTGTATATTTCGTTACAACTTTTGAAAGCAACATCCCCTATTTTTATTAAGAATCTATGACTGCCAATTACATTTTCACTTAAATTCAATAATAAATGTCAATAATACGATTAAATACCGAAAGTAACATAATTATGACGTATCAAAATACTTATACAGAGCAGCTACAAAATCGGATGAAAATTATGGTTTTGGCCCATTTCTCACGCTAAATATTTCACGATCATCACCAAAAAAAGGGGTCTATTCCGGTATGAATCTGACCTCCATGCAAAATTTCGTGACGATCGGTCCATACTTTCGACAGGAAGGACAGACACACTTCTCAAAATCGCTTTATCTCGTCGAGATATGAAGATTGGTATACCACATTGGGGGTCTAGGACTGATATTTCGCGGTGTTACATGAATTGTTGCCAAAACAAACTTATAATACCACATAGTGGGGTAGGGTATAATTACGGAATGGGAAAACCGAGCAAATAAAAATGTATAGGAGTCAAACTAATGTCCAAAAATATTACTAAGGAGTGAAGTATAAAGTGCTGACTTTTTGTTGCAGTCACATCATCATGTAAATATAATAGAACTGTTACTAGGTCATCTATGAGAAGAAGATCCTTTCTTGATTATTTTATGGATATCTATGGGAAAACTTCTCTCGCGGTCTTTTATGGGAAGTATCCCTTTCCAAGGGGAAAAGAAGAGGAGACCGTTTTAAGCCCGTCCATCGGAAAAGTCGTTACTTCTTCTCTCTACAGATTTTTTTAAAAGACCTTTTGAATGTCTTCTACGCGAAAAGGCTCTTCTATGCGAGAAAGACCATTTCTTAGTCTTTATGCAAAACAGAACTTTTGAAAGCGTTCCATGGGAAAAAAAAAATCTGTTTTGCAGGTCTTCAGTGCGAACAAGATCTTTTGAAGTTCTTCAATGCAAAGAAAGCTTTTGACGGTCAACTATGGAAGGAAGAGCTCTTGAAAATTTTCTATGAGAATAAATAAGTATTGAAGGTCTTCTATGTGAGGAAGACCTTCTGAATTTCTTATAGGCGACCATTTTTTTTAAAGGTATTTTATACGAGCAAGGCTTTTTGAAGGACTTCTATGCAAGAAAGTAAACCTTTTGAAGGTGTTCGTTGAGAAGAAGACCTCCACAACGTCTTCTTCTAAACGAACACCTTCAGTGCAAAAAAAATCTTTTAAAGTTTTTCAATGCGAAGAAGACCTCTAGAAGGTTTTTCTTAGAGAATAAACATGCTATAAAGGTCTTCTGTGTTAGGAAAGGCCTTAAAGGGGCGAAAGGTCTTTAGAAGGTCAGTTATGCGAATAAGTCTTTTTGAAGGTATTTTATGCGAGAAATACCATTTAAAGATATAGCTTCTAGGCAAAGAAACCTGTCTTCTATGCAAAGAAAATCTCTGAATGTCTATTATGTGAAACTGACTTTTGGAAGGTCATACAGTGAGTCAATTAAGTATTTTGCCTCTTTAGAAAATTGAAAAATTTTCAATAAAATCGTTTGAAACCATCAAATTAGTGGTCAAAAAGTCGAATATTTATGTGTGGTATGTTTGTGCGTAGTTTAGTAAGTAATATCTGCAAGAAACGCAGCGAAAGGCTTAATGGTCTTCTAGATATTGACCAAAATCTATAACAACATAAAATATTTTACCTCAAAAAAGTATTTTGCCTTTTACATATTTTTTGAGAAAAATACATTTTTGTTACACGCTAAAGATTTTTATTGTAACCGTTGGAGATTATGACATTATGCAACTGTTTCGGCACCAGTTCTACCACCTTGCGACATGGTTACGCGGTTATTTTCTCCAATTTTCCTACATTAATTTCTTTGACAATATGTTTTATTAATTTTGGTCATAATCGACATTAATCTCTAAGAAAATCAGTGAAAAATGATTCGCCGCTACCTTCAAATCCTAACAAAAGCGAAACAAATAAATAAAAAGCTAAAATGCATCGCAAATAGTGAAAGAAATTACAGTTTAGAACTATGAAAATCAAGAACAGAGGCAAAAAATTATTTAAAAAATCGCGAAGATCCTTCCTGACCGTTTCCAAAAATTAATCGTGTCTTCAATATTAATCTCGGAACCAATGTCTTGCATAAATTGCCCACAAGTTTCCAAAATCCAGAGATATTGATGGTTTTGTAGCAAATAAAACATTAGAAAATAATTGGAAAATATAGGGAAACAATCATCCCTTGCCCAAACCTCTGAAGTTATAAAATTGGATTTTAAAAATGGTGCGGTTTAGTGGCGAAGGTATTTAAATATATTTGCATCGGATGACCCTCACATGTTGCGGGAAAATACCAATAAAGAGCGATCTATTTTGTCTTATTTATTAAAAAGTAATATGGTTTTTTTCTTTCTATAACACCGTCAATATCTTTGGATTTTGAAACCTTGTGGACACTTCATCCAAGTCATTGGTTCCGAGATTAGTATTGAAGACACTATTCATTTTTGGAAGCGGTAAGGAGTGATCTTCGCGATTTTTTAAATATTTTTTTGTCTCTGTTCTTGATTTTCATAGTTCCAAACTATAATTTCTTTCACTATTCGCGATGCCTTTTAGCTTTTTATTTACTTTTTAAGCTTTTGTTATGATTTGAAGGTAGCGGCGAATCATTTATCACTGATTTTCTTAGAGATTAATGTCGGTAATGACCAAAATTAATAAAACATATTGTCAAAGAAATTAATGTAGGAAACTTGGAGAAAATAACCGTGTAAACATGTCGCAAGGTGGTAGAACTGGTGCCGAAACAGTTGCATAATGTCATAATCTTCAACGGTTACAATAAAAATCTTTAGCGTGTAACAAAAATGTATTTTTCTCAAAAAATATGTAAAAGGCAAAATACTTTTTTGAGGTAAAATATTTTATGTTGTTATAGATTTTGGTCAATATCTAGAAGACCATTAAGCCTTTCGCTGCGTTTCTTGCAAATATTGCTTACTAAACTACCCACAAACATACCACACATAAATATTCGACTTTTTGACCACTTATTTGATGGTTTCAAACGATTTTATTGAAAATTTTTTAATTTTCTAAAGAGGCAAAATACTTAATTGACTCACTGTATATGTGAACTCGATCTTTGAAAGGTCTTCAATGGGAAGAATACCATTCGAAGGTCTCCAAAGCGGCGGCGACCTTTTAAAGGTATTCAATGTGAAGAAGACTTTTTTAAGGTCATCAACGTGAAGAAGACCTTTCAAGGTCTTCAAAGAGAGGAAGACCTTTTGAAAGTTATCTATGCCTTTTGAAGATCTTCATTGCGAAGGAGACTTTTAGCTCGTCTGCAATGCAAAGAAGAACCTTTGAAGGTCTTCAGTCGAAGCAGCCCCTTTGAAGGTCTTCAATACGAAGAAGACCCCTAGAAGTCCTTTTGAAGTTCTTTACTGCGAAAAAGATCTTTGGAAGGTTTTTGATGCGAATCAGTCCTTTGTAGGCCTTCAATGTGAAGAAGACCCTTTGAAGGTCTTCAATGAAAAGAAAACCTTTGGAAGGTCATCAATTCGAAGCAGTCTTTTTGAAGGTATTTAATGCGTAGACGGCCTCGTGAATGTCTTCTATGCGAAAAAAACCTTCTTGAAGGTCCTTTATGAAAATTAAAATACCTTATGAAGGTCTTCAGTGCAAAGAAGAACTTTTGAAGTTCTTCAATGGGAAGAAGACCTTTTGAAGACACTGTGCAACATTTTAAGATAATCTTATGCAAACAATTTAAACTGGGGGTTTTAGAAAGTATAGACCCAAACGAATTCTATAAGCCTATTATGCGTTTTGAGTATTATCTTGTTGTGCGTCTGGATTATAAAAAAAAATTAAAAACCCCAAATACCGGCATCTAATGCCCGTAATTTTTACTCGTAGTTATCTATGAGTTCATAGATATCTCCCGTGTAAGCAAAATTTTATAATTTCAACTCATAGGTAACGTTACCGGGCCAAAAACGGCCGTGTTACTTACACCAAGGATTTTGCCTGGTTGGTCGTTGCCAATGTGTTAAAAATTGTAAAACACTTATATGTGGCAATGTTTTTACGAAATCCTGAATGAAAATCACCAATGTTACCACTTGTTTTCAAAATTTACACGTCTCGGTAAATGGCACGTAGAAATTACCAAACGTGTAGGTAAAGATAACTAATAGGTAGCTACCTACCCGGTTACCTAGGGCTAGAAATTACGGGCATAAGTGTGTTGAACTCCAAAAAACAAAGGGAAGCATCGACGTTGCTACTACTGGATTTTGCTGATTCAACAGAAACAAAATGCATTGACAAATAAATATACCTTCTACTGTACTAAAATAACTTTCTAAAGAAATTATTGAATAAAATAAAGTCAAATAATAAACATGAAAACACGGCGTTTTATTTCTGTTAAATCAGCAAAAGCCAGTAGTAGCAACGTTGATGCTTAGCTTTGGTTTTTGGAGTTCAACACACTTAGAAGCCGGTATTTCGGGGTTTTTATTTTTGTTTTTTTAATCCGGACGCGCAACAAGATAATACTAAAAAATTCATAATAGGATTATAGAATTCGTTTGGGTCTATACTTTATAAAAACCATCAGTTTAAATTGTTTGCACAAGATTATCTTAAAATGTTGCAGTGTCTTCAAAATTTCTTCTTCCCATTGAAGAACTACAAAAGTTCTTCTTTGCACTGAAGACCTTCATAAGGTATTTTAATTTTCATAAAGGAAGGAAGGTTTTTTTTCGCATAGAAGACATTCCTGAGAAAATAGCCTGAAAGTTGCAAAAAAACTCTTATGGCACCGAGTTTTGGGGTTGGATCGCAAGATAACTCACGAACGAATTTGCCGATTCGGTCCAAAATTGGGCCTTTTTAATATTTTGTGCAAAGTTGGTTCAATGATATGCCATATCGGTCCACTCCTTCAGGTAACTCCCCCACAAAAGCTCAAAAATGTTCGAAAAAATTGTGCGCACGATAACTCTTGAATGGAGTGACCGATTTGGTCCATACTTTACACATACTAATATATCTACCAGATATAGATCAGGTTCGAATATGTACTATATTTGTCCACACCTTTGGAAACCTCGTACACAAAATTTGGGATAAGTTCACATTATGAACTGCTTTCGAATCACTTTGATTTTTTTGAAGCAACTTGCATCCGCTGCCTCAATTAAGTCCATACTTCTTGAGAAAATAGCACGAAACGTGTACAAACCCCCCCTATGGCACCATATGTGGTTGCTGGAGAGCAAACTAACTCTCGAACTGATCAACCGATTTGGTCCAAAATTTAGCCTCGGTCATCTTTTGTCCAAAGTAACATTCAATTCGAAGACGAGCAATACCGGTCGACAACTTCCAGTACTTTCCCCAATATTTAAAAAATATCACTAAAATGGTATGCACGATATGCCTTGAACGGCAACCAATGTGGTCCAAACTTTGAATCTGCTAATATTATGCCCAAATTTAGTTTAACTTCTAAAATGGCCCATATCGGTCCTCCCTTATGGTACCTCCCGTACAAAAGTTCAACATTTGTTCAGTTTAGGGTCTGCGCTTAGATCCTTTGGAAATATATACCGATGCTGTACCTTGTGGTTCCTGGACAAGTCAATGCCTCCTGGCATACTGGTCAAAAAGTCATACGATGATCGACTGAAATGACTAGTGGGCGCGATACCTATCGAAAAGATATGACTCCCAAAATAAGATCCACTTCCATAATGGACTATGTCGGTACATTCCTGCTAGTACCTCCTCCGCGAGACTTTTGAATTTCAATCCTAATCCATTTTGCCAGCAAGTTGAAATGTTCAAAAAGGGCCACAAAATTCTGAAAAGACCCTCAATACATTCGATCTATCTATTCACATAGACTGAGGGTATATCTCTGTCGACAAAGCCGACTGATACTTTTTTACTTGTTGTAATCTCAATATGTACTTTTAATAATTACATACTAGAAGTTGTTTCCATTATCAGTGTTGCATAGTGGGATCTTCTATATAAAGGAGACCTTTTACAGGTCTTCAATGCGATCAAGTCCAATTGAAGGTCTTAACGCGAAAAAAAAATTTTGAAGATTTTCGAGAAAGAAGATGTGTTGAGGGGTTTCTATGCGAAGAAGACCTTTTGAAGGTATTCTATGCAAGTAACACCGTTTTAGAAAAAGCCCTTTGAATGTCAGTAGTACGATGCTCTAACACATTTTTTGAATTACAGACAAAAATCGGTAAAATTAAAATGCTTAAAAATTCGGCAATTAACGATATTTTTCGGTTAGTTAGAGACCAAAAGAAAGCAGTTGTAAAGTTCTACCGATAGCGACAGTGTTGTCAACTTTTGTAACAGTGTTGTGAACTTTTCACTCATAATTTTTCGTTTTTATTTTACCCACATTTGTCGGTAAACCAAACAAAACGAGATAGAGAATCGCACTACAGAAGAAGGCCTTCTACCCTTTAAAGGTCTTTAATATGATGCAGACCTTTTAAAGGTCTTCAAATAGATTAAGACTTTTTAAACGTCTTCTATACGAAGAAGAACTTTTAAAGGTCTTCTATACAAAGAATATCCTTTGAAGGTTTTCTATGCAGAGAAGACATTTGTGCGCTTTAAAAACGAAGTCGAATTCTTAAAGGTATTCAATGCAAATAAGATAGGATAGGAAAGAAGTCCTGTTAAAGGTCTTCTATGCGAAGAAAATTTTATAAAATCTTCAATGTGAAGAAGACTTTCTGAATATTTTCAATGCACAGAAGACTTGTCGAAGGTCTTCAATGCGAATATCTTCTATATGAAGAAAACCTTTTAAAGGTCTTCAATGCGAACAAGACAATTTGAAGTTCATCAACGCAAAAAAAACTTTGAACTTTTTTTTGCGAGAAAACTTAACATTGTTTATGAAAATTATATTTTTGAGACTTTTTAAGCATTTTTAATAAATAATCTTTTTCTCTAAAACGTATAGTTTTCCTGCAATCGGGCCTTCTTTTAAAAGTGCCAAAAACTTTGGAGGGTAGTATATCCTTATTTGCCAATCCCTTGGTTTTTGATTGAGAAAATACTCTTACTATATTCCTAACAAATCCCTAACTTTTTACGATTCTAACATTTATGATTAAATTTGTATCGCATATTTAAATTTTCCATCAAATGTCGAAATTTTTGAATAGCTTGGGGTTTAGGCCAATTGCTTGAAATGCATAGGTCAAATGAAGTTTTATAAGCGAAATGACAGAAAACAGACAATACTATAACAAAATGCAAAAACCCCACAAAAATATTCGAAAAAACTAGAGTTTTACGCCAATTTTTTCAACCATTTTTGTGGCGTATAAACGACCAGTGGTTTTATCTTAAATGTATTCAATGCGAAGAAGACCTTTGGAAGGACTTCAGTGCGAACAAGTGGAAAGTCTTTAACACGAAAAAGATCCCTTAAAGGTCTTAAATGCGAGTGTTCTTTAGAAAGACCCTTTGAATGTCAGAATGACTTTTGAAGGTCTTCTATGCGAGAAAACTCTTTGAAGGTCTTCAATACGATGAAGAATTTTAAATGTATTCAATGCGTAGAAGATTTTTGGAAAGACTTCAGTGCGAACAAGTGGAAAGTCTTTAACACGAAGAAGATCTCTTAAAGGTCTTAAATGCGAGGGTTCTTAATACGAAGTAGATCTTTTAAAGGTCTTTGAAGGTCTTCTGTGGATGTCTAAGCGAAGAAAACATTTTAATGTTGCTATACGAATAAGATTTTTTCAAAATCATCTATACCAGAAGGTCTTCTATACTTCTGATGGTATTCTGTACAAAAAAGACCTTTTGAGAAAGACCCTTTGGGGATTTCCTATGCAAAGAAAATCTTTTAAAGGTCTTCAATGCGAAGAAGACCTTTGGAGGTCTTATATGCGAAGAAGATATTTGAAGATATTTTATTGAACGAAGCATTTTTGTAGGTATTATATAGAATGGGTGACGTAGGGGATGGAAGATACCAAGGAACGGTCCTGACCGGTTTTAACATGGCAAAGCCCAGGATTTATCTTGGTCCCTCTTTCATCTCAAGTGGACACTGACCTCCCCGTGGTGTCACCTGGGGAACTGCCTTTAACACCCGTTAAAGGTAGTGAGCTAACATGTGCCGCGCGTTCACCCATAAGAACGTTAAAAACTTGGGTTTGGGCGTCGGGTTAGTAACCCTCCCCTAGAAAAAAACAGCCTGCTATGAAAAAACGAAAGAAAAGAAAAACAAACCCCTCTAAAGTTGACGAACCCCGCAAACGTTTTAAGGACCATGATCTGCGAATCTGCACCTGGAATGTTCGCACTCTTTATAGAGAAGGTGCAGTCTTCGCATTGGCAGACGTACTTGGAAAGTACAAAGCCGATATTACTGCCATACAGGAAATACGATGGACTGGGAAAGATGTCACAACAACATCTAAAGGTGACGCACTGTATTATAGCTGCCATGACACAAAGCATGAGTTTGGTTGCGGTTTTGTAGTTGGTCGGAGGTTAAAACATCTGGTCTCCAGCTTCACCCCAGTGAATGAAAGACTTGCTACAATTCGATTTAAAGCAAAATTCTTCAACATCAGCTTTATCTGCGCTCATGCCCCAACCGAAGACAAGGACGAACAGACCAAAGATATATTCTACGAGAACTTAGAAGAAACATATGACCGTTGTCCTGCCCATGACATTGAAATTGTTCTAGGCGATTTTAATGCCAAAATTGGAAAGGAGAATATCTTTGGACAAACAGTTGGGAAATTCAGTCTACATAGTGAAACATCAGACAATGGAATGAGGCTGATAGACTTCGCAGCGGCAAAAAACATGGTAGTTAGCAGTACCAGATTGAAGCATCTCGATATTCATAAGGGCACTTGGCTGTCTCCAGACCAAAGAACAATAAATCAAATTGATCACGTTGTGATAGATGGAAGACATTCATCGAGCGTGTTGGATGTACGATCGTTCCGAGGAGCAAACATAGATTCGGACCATTACCTCGTTGCAGCAAAGGTACGTACCCGTCGTTGCAAATAAAGCACGGACAGACACAACACGAAAGATGGACATCGCCAAGCTGCAAACACAACAGATAGCCACAGCATATTCCACTCAACTGACCCAATTGCTTAATGATAGCGCTTCTCGTCCCGATAACATATCAGCACAATGGCAAAATATTGCCCACTCCATGCAAACAGCCGCAAAATCAGTACTTGGATACCAGAGACCTCCACCAAAGAATCCGTGGTATGACCAGGAGTGCCGTGCTGCTACCGAAGAAAAAAATGCGGCATATAGGGCTACTTTACAATCAGTAGCAACGCGTAGCGCACGAGAGAGGTATCGGGAGAAAAGGAGAGAGGAGAAACGTCTTTTCCGCAGGAAAAAGAGAGAAATGGAAAAGAGGGAGTGTGAACAAATGGAGATGTACAGGAGACAGAACCAAGTCCGAAAATTCTACCAAAGAGTGAAGCATCAAACTGATGGCTTTGGTACAGGAATATCCTCCTGTAGAGATCAACAAGGTAATTTGGTAACTGATACAGATAGTGTGCTCAGGATATGGAAAGAACATTTTTCCAAACTGTTGATATCCGATAGCAGTGAAAACGGCGAAGATACCACAGATCCAATCCCAGATGATGGTATTGAATGTATACCGCCCAGCCAAGATGAGGTAAGGACAGCAATAAACCGGCTGAAGAATAATAAGGCGGCAGGAGCAGATGGCCTACCAGCCGAGCTGTTCAAAACCGGGGGCGACACGCTGATAAGGTGTATGCATCAGCTAGTTAGCACCATCTGGCAGGAAGAACGCGTACCCGACGATTGGAACGTGAGCATCCTATGTCCAGTCCACAAGAAGGGTGATAAGACTGTGTGCTCCAATTATAGGGGCATAAGTCTGCTCCCTATTGCATATAAGATAGTATCTGGCATATTGTGTGAGAGACTGAAGAATATGGTCAATGAAATTATTGGACCCTATCAGTGCGGCTTTAGACCTGGCAAATCCACCATTGACCAGATATTTACCTTGAGACAAATCCTGGAAAAGACCCAAGAAATGCAGATCGACACCTTCCATCTTTTTGTCGATTATAAAGCAGCATTCGACAGCCCTATACGTTCAAAGGTGTTCCAAGCCATGTCTGATTTTGGTATTCCTGCAAAGCTCATTCGACTTTGTAGAATGACATTAACTGAGACGAGATCCTCAGTTAAAATTGGAAAGAACCTCTCCGAAGAGTTTACTACCAAAAGAGGTTTCAGACAAGGAGACGGCCTGTCGTGTGATCTATTCAACATCCTGCTGGAAAAGGTCATACGAGACGCGAAGATCAAAAGAAATGGAACGATATACACGAACAGCCACATGTTACTGGCTTATGCCGACGACATTGACATCATGGGTCGATCGGTAAAGGAAGTAACTGACACCTTTGCAAAAGTCGAAAGAGAATCTGCTAAAGTTGGTCTGGCAGTAAACGGCGTAAAAACCAAGTTGATGGTATCGACGCGTAATATGTCCATAAACACCGCACCATATGTGAATGTTGGTACCTATAATTTTGAGGTAGTAAAGGACTTCGTCTACCTCGGCACCGCCATAAACACAACAAATAACATCAGTTGTGAAATACGAAGAAGAATAGTGTTGGCTAACAGATGCTACTTTGGGCTGAGTAAGCAGTTTAGGAATAAAGCCACCTCTCGTCAAACAAAAATAACACTGTACAAAACACTGATACTACCCGTGCTAATGTATGGTTCCGAAGCATGGGTACTTGCTCAAGCAGATAAGGCAGTGCTTTGTGTGTTTGAGAGAAAAATTCTTCGAAAAATCTACGGGCCAATCTGTGTTGACGGCGAATATCGGCGTCGTATGAACATCGAGCTGTATCAACTATACAATGGCATCAATATAGTTGAACGAATCGAGATACAACGATTGCGATGGCTAGGCCATGTTATAAGAATGAGTGATGATGAACCCGCTAAAAAGGCGTATAAATACGGGCCGCATGGAGGTTCTCGCAGATCTGGAAGGCCAAAGCTTCGTTGGAGCGAACAAGTGAAACGAGATATCACAAAGCTACATATCCCAGATTGGGAAAATACAGCAGCAAACAGAGAGGATTGGAGATTTTTTCTTAGTTCGGCTTATGGAACAAATGTTCTGTAAAAGGCCAGCTAAGTAAGTAAGTAAGTATTATATAGAATGAAGACCTCTTAAAGGATGTAAAGAGTATAATCATGATTTTATAAAACGTCCCATCCTTTGCTATCGCGAAACCACTTAATCGTCTAATAGACAAAATTTGGTCGACCATAAAGCGATTGAAAAATGCCGACTAGCTCAGTAAACTACAGTGCCAGATTATCATGAAAGTTTCATAAACATTTTTTACACACAAGAGTTATATCCTTTCTGTTGCTTTTTTCATTCGTTAGCTTATATATTTTTTCTACTTTATAAAAAACGAAAAGGAAAAATGCAACCAAAAAAGTGCTAAGCCTAAAAATACCCTTTACGTTGAATGATTCAGTCGGGCTTAAGTTTAAAGATATCGCATAAAATTCGTACATGAAACGAAATCTGTGTTGGCCAAAAGTGGTCGTATTGTTGTAGGATTTTGGCGACATGTCAAAATGCTGCTATTGTTGTTGACGACGTCAGCGATGATGATGATGATGCTGATGATCTTGCTTTCATTGTGTGTCGGTTAGTCCATGATTTGGTTGGTGGTGGTCGCCAATGTGGGTGCCAAAAAAGTCATCAATCTTTAGTTGTTGTGGTTGTTGATGCTATTTTTGAGGTAGATATATGTATATGAGGAAAAAACTCCTTTCAAAGAAGAAGACGATGGTTGGAAATAATATATGAAGAATTTGAGAAGGTTTGGTGAGCAGAATTTTGAAGTATTACGTTAAACAATTCAGGGAAATATATTTCTTTTGAACTAATTATAATATAATTAAATATTTATAACATATGTTAATATGTTATTAATAATATCGTAGAGAAGTCAATTATGAAATTGAAAGAACACTGGGCGATTAACTTAGCTTGAGTGTGGGACGACTACAAAAACTCATCAGTTTTTTTTTTGCTTTATTAAAGTGTAATTATTAATTTTAAATAAGTTATTTATAATATTTTATTTCTTTACAAAAGTGTGTACCGTTTTATCCTACAGCATTCGTTTCAATACAAATATGACTCAATCCTTTTAATTTTAATGAAAATTAATGCAAAATATCCCCCAATCATCCGCGATACATTACAAAAATATGCCGCTCTGATATATTGCCAACAAATACCTACCACTAAAGTGTCTGTGTGTTTGGTACAAAAATAAGGCATATAATGCCAATAGTATTTATAAAAAAATAATTTATTTTTACAAAAGTAATAAACGCATAAAGATAATAATAAACTTTATTTTCACATTGACGTCGCCATATCAATTATATGGCAACAAAAATATTAAAACCCATAAGTGTGCGAGACCAAAGATCCAGAGATTCCATATTCGATGACATTGGCTATGACAAATTTCAGTACATTTTGTTATTTTCTTTGAGGACATAAGACGAGATGTATTTTTTCCCAGCAAGTTTCTGTATATAGTTTAGAACTTCACGTTTAATGATTTCACCTACTTCTGTAATATTTCTTCTATACGTAAGACATGATTGTATATAAACTATTTCGTTCCACTCCTACGGTTACCCCCACACAAAACTTCAATATTTGTCATATCAGTGTATTTTAAGGACTTGTATTTTAAATACTTTTGCAAATTCATCCAATTTTATTGTAAATTTTGATAAAATTTTACAAAATCAGTGGAAGACATCCCTAACATTTTTCCATATAACAATTTTTTTCAGTAAAGAACACAAACACCTGGCGTATGCTTAATGTGATTACAGCACGAACGCAAAAAACGATAACAAAATATTTTAATTTTTATTATGTTCGGGCACAGAAAGTAAAAACAGAAACCATAACAATTGCCTCATCATAGGCTTATTGGCACACGCACAAACACATAATCGTATACACGACAACATATTTCCATATGTGTGAATGTAAAGCAGCCGTCGTTTTTCAGAAGATTAATTTACGATGTTATTTAATTAAATCTTAAACCAGTTGTGGTATTTGGTAGAACATTTATTGCACCAATATTGATTATAATGGTTGAGAAGGTGCGACATGGAATACGCAGCAGCATATGTCTTTAATGCAATTGCAGATGGGCAGGATTATAAAAGAACTTATAGAAAAGTACGTGATATCACAGTACAACAAAACTGTACTTTTTTTAAAATTACAAGAAACCCCGCACAGATTATGAAAGAGGAGCGAAAAAAAGAAGACACGTGTATCGGCGTTTTGAAAGTTTACGTCGTGAAGTAACCTAAATAGGCGTGGCAATTTCCGACCCTTTCTACGCGTTTTGAAATATTCGACATCAGATTCCTTGGAATCCTTGCATTTTAGGTATAACGTGTCTTTGGCAATATTACTGAAAACAATGCTGAGTATCTTTTTATTAAAAAATTAACCCTCATGCGAGTCACTAAACGGGTCTTTTTGGTCCCTTTTTTAAAAACGTTTAAAAACTCCTTTCAAATGTGGTCGTATCAGATCAAAATATTCTACAAAATTATTTGTCATAAAATTTTACTATAGTTCCCCAAATACACCAAAACTCTAAATCGTACCTAACCGCCAGGAATGTGCCAAAAGCAAAATCACGTTTTAGGGTTAATGTTGTACTTTATCTGAGTTTATTAAGTTTTGTCCCACAAAACTTTATTCTAGATAGAAGACGTCAAAGACAAAAATATTCTCCATCAAATTTCAATATAAGTCGCCGAATAAATGAAATATATATTTACAGTATATATCAAGAAAATATATACATCAATTTTGCCAACAAAACACCCGAATATTTTTGAATACATTTGTTTTGTTCTTTTTTCGAGTTGATGCATGATAGTAACATGAAATTTAGTTTTAGACGAAAGGTGTTAAGAGAAGAAGTATTCAACACAAAATTTCACTGTAATACCCAGAACAAAGTAGATATCTAAGTAAAATACTTTGTTAAGAAAATTACGTTACAAAATTAGATATTATAGGTAGAAATTATTTGTTAAACTTTTGGACTCTTAATTAAAATGTATTCCATACTGAGTCAAAATCTCCTAAAATATTTCACTTTTTGGGTATTGTGTCAAAAGAAGAAATGTTCCAAATCAAATATACATTCACTGGAGAATAACCGTAGACTATTCCCGCACCTATATGACATATCCTGATTACGTTATTTTAGTTTACAGTACTAAAATACGTAATTTTTCAAAGTCCGATCTGGGTTATCAGTATTTTCCCTATATATATTCACCATAGATATTTCAAATACAGTTTGGATCGAGCACACATAATCTTCTGAAAGAATTTATTATGAAAAACATCAATAAAATATATTTTGTTACCGCAGATAACAAAAATGTGAAAAAAACGGTAGAATATGGTCCTAAATCATATATAACAAGTATAAAAGCGTAAAGTTCTGCCCTGCCGAACTTTTCATACCCTCCACCATAAAATATTCTGAACTAAAATGGAATAATTAGTTTTCATTCCTGTCCCCAACTTTAAGTGGGTACGTTAAAATGTCAGATAATGTACATAAAATGTTTCATTAGGTAGGCCCTTTTTTATGGTGCCTATATCTAACTATGTATGTTGACAATGTTTGGTGGGCTAGAAATTGGGAGGTACCGAAATAAAGGGGTTATAATAAAACATGGACCTATGTTGACAGTTTTTGATGGGAGCCTTCAATGTCAAATAACTCCTAATTCGGTTAAAAATTGTAGCTACCGAAAATCGGTACATAACGTGGGAACTTCAAATGTCATTAACAGCTAGTTCGGAGGTATGTGGGCTATACGAAAATATGAACTTAAATGAACAATTTTTGTTGGCTTTAAAATTTCAAATTACAGAAAGTTCGTCCAAAAAATAAAGCTAAGGTACGGAAAATCGGGAGGTTTGTTTTAGGGCTATACCAAAACATGGACCTACGTTCAGTTAAACATTTTAAGTAAAATCCTCAAAGTACCGAAAATTGGGATGTATCGTTATATTGGGGCTATGTTGAAAATTGTTGATGCAGATGTGTGGTGACCACTACAACCTTCAAATGTCAAATTACAGTTAGTTCGGTTAAAAATTTTAGCTAAAATTGCCAATTGCTGAAAATTGAGAGGTACCGGTATATGGGAGCTATATCCGAACATGGACCTATGTTGACAATTTTTTTTATGGAGAGGTGTTGTGACCACTAAGAACTTCAAATGTCAAATTACTGCTAGTTCGGTTTAATATTGTAGTTAAAATCATCAAACTACTGAAAATCGGGAGGTACTTTTATATGGGAGCTTTATCAATACATGGACCTTTCTTGACAATTTTTGGTGGAGAGGTGTGGTGACCACTAAGAATTTCAAATGTTCAAATTACAGAGAATTCGGTTAAAACTTGTAGGTAAAATTCTCAAAATACCGAAAATCCGTTATATGGGGATACCGAAATCCGTTATACCGAGGTACCGTTATATGGGGCTATACCAAAACATGAACCTACGTTCATAATTATTTCGAATATAAGTTTTTTGGTCACTAAGAACCCTAAATATCAAATTATAGCTTATTCGGTCTAGAAAGGTGAATTTAAACGTCAAAGAACCCTAAATGTCAATTTATAGCTAAATCGGTCTGTTAATGTAACTAAAACGTAAAAATGCCATAAATCGGGGGTACCGTTATATAAGTTCATTTACACTTAAGAACCCTAAATGTCAAATTATAGCTTAATCGACCTGAAAATGTAGCTAAAAACGTCAAAATACCGTAAATCGGGGGACACCGTTATATGGGGGCTATACCAAAATGTGGACTTATGTCCACAAGTTTTGTTATATAAGTTTATTGACATTTAAGAACCCTAAATGTCAAATTATAGCTACAGCGGTCTTAAAATGTAGCTAAAAACGTCAAAATACCGTAAATCGGGGGTACCGTTATATGGGGGCTATACCAAAACGTGGACCGATATAGCCCATCATCGAACTTGACCTGCATGCAAACAAAAGACCCATGTTCCCAAAATTTCAAACAATTTTTGTGGAGAGGTGTGGTGACCACTAAGAACTTCAAATGTCAAATGTTCAAATTACAGCTAATTCGGTTAAAACTTGTAGGTAAAAATCTCAAAATACCGAAAATCAGGAGGTACTATTATATGGGGCTATAACAAAACATGTACCTATGTTCATGATTTTTTCGAATATAAGTTTTTTGGTCTCTAAGAACCGTAAATATCAAATTATAGCTAATTCGGTCTAGAAATGCGACTTAAATCGTCAAAATACCTGAAATTGGGCGGTAACGTTATATGGGGGCTATTCCAAAACATTGATCTATGTCCACTAGTTTTGGTATATAAGTTTATTGACACTTAAGAACCCTACATGTCAATTTATAGCTAAATCGGTCTGAAAATGTAGCTAAAAACGTCAAAATACCGTAAATCGGGGGTACCGTTATATGGGGGCTATACCAAAACGTGGACCTATGTCCACAACTTTTGTTATATAAGTTTATTGACACTTAATAACCCCCCAGCAAAATTTTCGATGCCAAAGATGACATTCAATCATGGGTGCAAGTGATCTAGCATGTCGTCTTTTTAGCATCTTCATCGATGAATTTTATATGAGCGTGGACCCCAAAAGATAACGTTCTTTTCTCGGTCCTAAGCATGTCATTTTAACCAATGCGTTGATATGTCATTTCCACCAATGCTTTGGCATGTCATTTCCACCAATGATTTGACATGTCATTTTCACCAATGCTTTGACGTCATTTTCACCCATGCTTTGACATGTCATTTTAACCAATGCTTTGGCATGTCATTTTCACCAACCCCTTGGCATGAAATTTTCATGTCTTGTTTGGAAAATGGAAATGCTGTATTGAAATATGGTTTTCATGAAAAACAAAACTCTTTATTAATTCAAACGAATTCATGAAATAGCTACAATTAATTTATCAGTTTAGTTTTTCAAAAGTTTACATCCAAAATTTCAATGTAATCACCACCGCTGCAACGCAAAAGATTACTTCCTCCGTTCTCCGCAACTGATATTCTTTCATCTTACAAAAGGTTTTTATACCCTCCACCATAGTATGGAGGGTATACTAAGTTTGTTTTTCCGTTTGTAACGCATTGAAATACTCATTTGCGACCCTATAAAGTATATATATTCTTGATCAGGGTAAAATTCTAAGTCGATCTGAGCACGTCCGTCCGTCCGTCCGTCTGTGGTAATCACTCTAGCATCCACAAAAATGGAGATAGGACGCTGAAATTTTGGGAAAATGCGTCTTTTGTTTGCAGGCAGGTCAAGTTCGATGATGGGCTATATCGGTCCACGTTTTGGTATAGCCCCCATATAACGGTACCCCCCGATTTACGGTATTTTGACGTTTTTAGCTACATTTTCAGACCGATTTGGCTATAATTTGACATTTAGGGTTCTTAAGTGTCAATAAACATATATAACAAAACTTGTGGACTTAGGTCCACGTTTTGGTATAGCCCCCATATAACGGTACCCCCCGATTTACGGTATTTTGACGTTTTTAGCTAAATTTTCAGACCGATGAAGCTATAATTTGACATTTGAAGTTCTTAAATGTCAATAAACTTATGTGACAAAACTTGTGGACATAGGTCCACGTTTTGGTATAGCCCCCATATAACGGTACCCCCGATTTACGGTATTTTGACGTTTTTAGCTACATTTTCAGACCGATGTAGCTATAATTTGACATTTGGGGTTCTTAGAAGTCAATAAACTTATATAACAAAAGTTGTGGACATTGGTCCACGTATTTGTATAGCCCCCATTTAACGGTACCCCCCGATTTACGGTATTTTGACGGGTTTAGCTACATTTTCAGACCGATTTAGCTATAATTTGACATTTAGGGTTCTTAAGTGTTAATAAACTTATAAATTAGAAGTTGTGGACATGGGTCCATGTTTTGGTATAGCCCCCATATAACGGTACCCCCCGATTTGCGGTATTTTGCCGTTTTTAGCTATATTTTCAGACCGATGTAGCTATAATTTGACATTTGGGGTTCTTAAAAGTCAATAAACTTATATAACAAAAGTTGTGGACATTGGTCCACGTATTTGTATAGCCCCCATTTAACGGTACCCCCCGATTTACGGTATTTTGACGGGTTTAGCTACATTTTCAGACCGATTTAGCTATAATTTGACATTTAGGGTTCCTAAAAGTCAATAAACTTATATAACAAAAGTTGTGGACATAGGTCCACGTATTGGTATAGCCCCCATACAACGGTACCCCCCGATTTACGGTATTTTGACGGGTTTAGCTACATTTTCAGACCGATTTAGCTATAATTTGACATTTGAAGTTCTTAAATGTCAATAAACTTATGTGACAAAACTTGTGGACATAGTTCCACGTTTTGGTGTAGCCCCCATATAACGGTACCCCCGATTTGCGGCATTTTGACGTTTTTATCTACATTTTCACACCGATTTAGCTATCAATTGACATTTAGGGTTCTTAAATGTCAATAAACTTATATAACTAGTGGACATAGGTCCATGTTTTGGAATAGCCCCCATATAACGTTACCGCCCGATTTCAGGTATTTTGAGAATTTTACCAACAAGTTTTAACCGAATTATCTGTAATTTAAACATTTGACATTTGAAATTCTTAGTGGTCACCACACCTCTCCACCAAAAATTGTCAAGAAAGCCCCCATATAACGGTACCTCCCGATTTTCAGTAATTTGATGATTTTAGCTACAATATTAAACCGAACAAGCAGTAATTTGACATTTGAAGTTCTTAGTGGTCACAACACCTCTCCATCAAAAATTGTCAACATAGGTCCATGTTCGGATATAGCTCCCATGTAACGGTACATCCCAATTTTCAGTAATTTCGCAATTTTAGCTACAATTTTTAACAGAACTAACTGTAATTTGACATTTGAAGGTTGTAGTGGTCACCACACATCTGCATCAACAATTTTCAACATAGCCCCAATATAACGATACTTCCCTATTTTCGGTACTTTGAGGATTTTACTTAAAATGTTTAACCGACCATGTTTTTGTATAGCCCCAAAACAAACCTCCCGATTTTCCGTACCTTAGCTTTATTTTTTGGACGAACTTTCTGTAATTTGAAATTTAAAAGTCAACAAAAATTGTTCATTTAAGTTCATATTTTCGTATAGCCCAGATAACTCCGAACTAGCTGTTAATGACATTTGAAGTTCCCACGTTATGTACCGATTTTCGATATTTTGAGGATTCTAGCTAAATTTTTTAACCGAATTAGGAGTTATTTGACATTAAAGGCTCCCATCAAAAACTGTCAACATAGGCCCATGTTTTATTATAACCCCTATATAACAGTACCTCCCAATTTCTAGCCCACCAAAAATTGTCAACAGTTAGATATAGGCACCATAAAAAAGGGCCTCCCGAATGAAGCATTTTATGTACATTATCTGACATTTTAACGTACTCACTTAAAGTTGGGGACAGGAATGAATATTTTATGGTGGAGGGTATGAAAATTTCGGCCCGGCCGAACGTAATGCTTTTTTACTTGTTTTCAATTATCTTCCCATCACCAGTTCAGATTTCAACATGGACTCCTTTAAGTATTTTTATTTCGTAAATTACTTTTATTTTATAATTTTGTTATTTTATAACAACATTTTGGTAATTTATACTCTTTTGTTTAGTGACGGAAATATGTAGGGATCTACAACCCGGTTTGCTTTAGGGATCTCTAAGAACAAAATGTAACGAACGGGGAGGAGAGACTTTTTATGGAAAATACCATTTATGCTTAATTAATTTATTTTTAATTGTTTCTTTCCAAAAGTAGTTTCTTCTTTATTTTCAGATTCTTGTTCCTTTTCGTTTCGGACTTTTTTTTCAAATTCCAAGAAGCGAGATTTGATTGATTTCATTCTATGTCAGAATTAGAACAGACAAGGGAACTTTTAAAATAGCAATGTGTGCAGTCCGATTCTATTTTTAGCTCGATGGTTGGGACTTCATATAATACCAATTGTTTAGAAGTTTTAGTTGTTTGATATGCAGGAAATGTAAGACAACATCACGACGGCAGTTCTAACAACTTTGGTCTGCTCCAGAAACTGCAAGAATCTACTTATTTTTACAACGATAACAATTTTTCCTTTATGTTATCGGAAAAAATAGTAAAAATTAGTAGATTTTTGCAGTACTGGAACATACCAAAATGAAAATAAACAGGTGTGTAAATAAAAACACAAACATCATCTCTATTGGATCGATGGAATGGGTACAAATGCTGATGAAAAGATCGGATCTTTCACGACTTCCTTTGCATTGGTTCAAATCCTAATGAAAAGATCGGATCTTTCACGACTTCCTTTGAACCAATGCAAAAGATGACATGAAATCACGTCATCGCAAAGAACCCCTTCCGTCAAATTTTGCTGGGCCTAAATGTTATAGATAAATCAGCGTCCTATCTCCATTTTTGTGGAAGCTAGAGTGATTACCACAGACGGACGGACGGACGGACGTGCACAGATCGACTCAGAATTTTACCCTGATCAAGAATATATATATTTTATAGGGTCGCAAATGAGTATTTCAATGCGTTACAAACGGAAAAACAAACTTAATATACCCTCCATACTATGGTGGAGGGTATAAAAAGCGAAAGCTTACGGAGATGTTAAATATTATAGCTACAAATTTATTTTGTTCAGAGACTTATAATGAAATTTGATTTGGAACATTTCTTCTTTTGACACAATTTCCAAAAAGTGAAATATTTTATGAGATGTTGACTCAGTATGGAATAAATTTTAATTAAGAGTCCAAAAGTTTAACAAATAATTTCTACCTATAATATCTAATTTTGTAACGTAATTTTCTTAACAAGGTTTTTTACTTAGATATCTGGTATGTTTAGGGGCTTACAGTGAAATTTTGTGTAGAATATTTCTTCTTTTAACACCTTTCGTATAAAACTAAATTTCATGTTACTTTCATGCATCAACTCGAAAAAAGAACAAAACAAATTTATTCAAAAATATTTGGGTGTTTTGTAGGCAACATTGATGTATATATTTTCTTGATATATATTGTAAATACATATTTAATTTATTCGGCGACTTATATTGAAATTTAATGGAGAATATTTTTGTCTTTGACGTCTTCTAACTAGAATGAAGTTTTGTGGGACAAAACTTAATAAACTCAGATAAAGTACAACATTAACCCTAAAACGTGATTTTACTTTTGGCAGATTGCTGGCGGTTAGGTACGATTGATGTATATATTTTCTTGATATACCTATATTGTAAATACATATTTCATTTATTCGGCGACTTATATTGAAATTTGATGGAGAATATTTTTGTCTTTGATGTCTACTATCTAGAATGAAGTTTTGTGGGGCAAAAGTTAATAAACTCAGATAAAGTACAACATTAACCCTAAAAAATTTTTACTTTTGGCAGATTCCTGGGAGTTAGGTACGCTTGGGAGTTTTGGTGTATTTGGGGACCTTTAGTAAATTTTATGATAAATAATTTTGTAGAATATTTTGATCTGATATGATCACATTTTAAAGGAGTTTTCAAACGTTTCTGCAAAAAGGGACCAAAAAGACCCCTTTGGTGACTCGCATGAGGGTTAATTTTTTTCATAAAAAGATACCCCGCATTGTTGTCAGTAATATTGCCAAAGACACTTTATACCTAAAATGCAAGGATTCCAAGGAATCTGATGTCGAATATTTCAAAACCTGTAGAAATGGGCTGAACTTGCCACGCCTATTTAGGTTACTTCCCGACGTAAACTTTCAAAACGCCGATACACATGTCTTCCTTTTTTCGGTCCTCTTTTATAATCTGTGCGGCGTTTCTTGTAATTTGAAAAAAGTTCGGTTTTGTTGTACTATGTTATTTATTTCCTCAAATAAAACTTCCACCATTTTAAGACTTTTTTACGAGTATATTGATAAATATCAAAAAACGGGCAAAATCGGGTTTTGAAACCTAGTAATACCAATGCAGAAGATTTTCAGTAACTTGTTCTAGATGGCAAAATCACGGCCAATTTAGTAAAAGTCTATATGAATCGTGTTTAAGAAAAATAAAATATTTATTTCTAACTTTTTGTGTTTTTTGGTCGTTACACAAAACGTTTAAGCTATGTATATTATGTATTAAATAAATTCCACTCGCAATTGCCAATCTATTCCATTTATTTATATTTGGTTTATTTTTCCGCGGTTTTAAACACATTTATATATGCCTATTAAATCATTATACCCTCAGCATTTATGCTAACGAGGGTATATACACTTTCATACGGGCAAAATGTGCCTCATCGAAATAATAGTTTTAGACCCCAAGTATGTTTGGACGAAATGTGTTTCTGACAATTTGTAGTCGATTGAGCAAAGCCCGTCTGTCTGTCTGTCTGGCTGGAGCGCACGATAACTCTCGAACGGATCAACCGATTCGGTTCAAATTTTGGCTTTCGTAATATTTTACCCAAGGTTAGTTTAAGTTCGAAAATGGGCTATATAGGTCCACTCCTTCCGGTACCTCCCCCACAAAAGTTCGAAAATGTTCGGAAAATTTGTGCGCACGATAACTCTTGAAGGGAGTAACCGATTTGGTTCACACTTTGCCCATCGTGAAACGTTTACCAGACGTAAATAAGGTTTCAATATGGACTCAATCGGTCCACTCCTTTGGGTACCTCACACACAAAATTTCGGAAAAGTTCAGTTTAGGTCCATTTCTCGAATCGCCTTGATTTTTGTTTTAGCAACTTGTATTCGCTGCCCTCCATACGATGATACAAGTTTCATCAGGGGCAAGTCCATACTTCCTGAGAAAATAGCTTGAGAGTTGAAAAAACCCCTATGACACCGTGTAAGGTGGTTGGAGCGCAAGATAACTCTCGAACGGATCTGCCGATTCGGTCCAAAATTTGGCCTTAGTAATACTGTGTCCAAACATAGTTTAAGTTCGAAAATAAGCCATATCGGTCCACTCCTTCAGGTACCTCCCCCACAAAAGTTCAAAAATGTTCGGAAAAATTGTTCGCACGATAACTCTTGAAGGGAGTGGCCGAATTGGTCTATACTTTACACGTCCTAATATATCTACCAGATATAGATCAGGTTCAAATATGGACTATATTCGTCCACTTCATTCGGTACCTCCCACACAAAATTTCGGATAATTTCACTTAAAGACTTGATATCGAATCACTTTGATTATTGTTGACGCGAATTGCATTCGCTGCCTCAATTACGATGGTAAAAGTTTTTTTAGGGGCAAGTCCATACTTCTTGAACAAATAGCCCGAAGAGTGTAAAAACCCCCTATGGCACCATATCGTCGGTGTCATGCTTAAGTGTTCCATACGCCATTTGCCCGTTTTGAGATAATCGCATTTTAATGTTTTGCGCCACAACTGCGTGGAGCTGATTAAAGAAAATTTTTATATTTTTGACTTGAAATATTAATAATAGTATATAAAACATATTTGCAAAAATTTAGAGGAATATGTATTGGAATATAAAAGTTATAGAAATTGTTTTAAAATAAAAATAGGTAAAAAACTTTTTAAGTTAAACGGTTTTATGTTAAACATACATTGCAATGTTTAAGATAAATGTACTAGAAACCAACAAATAATAAAATAGATACAGTCGTGGGAATTATAAACATATGCATAGACTAGACTAAAATAAAACCGTGGGGCACGTCAATTGATTAAAATGTTTGTTTTGTAATGTTACACTAGAATTAGGCAGTTGTTCAACCGACAACGATGGACGTGTGATAAGTAGGGCTAGAATGTGGAAACAAGCTAGCAAGCTCGATTATAAGCGAGTTTTAGGGTTTCATAGTGGTGAGCGAGTAGTACTTTGTCGATTAAAGACAAACTACGAGCAGTGAAACGATTCCTCGCCAGCCAGCAGTGTGAATGTCCAACGATAAACTAGTTGAAACATCTCTTTTATTTACATGGAGTGTATAACTATTGGAATTTCCATGAGCAGGAAAGTAGTAAGTAATTTCCTCACCGTCTGCGGGCCAACTGCCTAACGACGAATTAAACGATTCTTCTATCGCACATTAAGTCGATAATTTGTAGACAATTGACGTGCCCCACGGTTTTATTTTAGTCTAGTCTATGCATATGTTTATAATTCCCACGACTGTATCTATTTTATTATTTTTTGGTTCTTAGTACATTTATCTTAAACATTGCAATGTATGTTTAACATAAAACCGTTTAACTTAAAAAGTTTTTTACCTATTTTTATTTTCTAGTTTTTAGTTTTTATTTCGCATTCTGTTTAATTCATTTAGTGCTTCATTATTGCAAGGTTTCCTGCCCGTTAGTTTATTGCAGTCCAACTCCTCTATACGTAGTCCATGCAAAGATCTTACTCTACTAAGAGCTACGTAGGCTTGACCTTCTTCAAACAGTTCCGCACCTAAGTATACGACTGCGTGATCCACAGTGCTGCCCTGCATTTTATGTATTGTAGAAGCCCATGATAGTATTAAAGGCAACACACATCTGTGTGTATCGCTCCCGTTGTTTTGTTAACCTGGCTTCATATCCTTCAGGCGTTTCTGACGCTATCATCTGTGTGTATCGTTCACGTTGCTTTGTTAACCCGGCTTCATATTCTTCAGGCGTTTCTGACGTCGTCATTTGTGTATATCGCTGACGTTGCTTTTTTAACCTGGCCTCATATTGCTCAGGTGTTTTTGACGCTGATTGTTCCCGTCGTTTCTGTAATCGACTATTTCTATCACCTTCACTTTCTTTAGCTCGTTTTGCTTTATACTTTTCTTTCGCTTTTTGAAGCCTTCGTTTACGTTGTGTTGCAGTTTCTGTTTTATTTGTGTTTGTATTTTTTATATTTTTTACCATTTTGTTCCCACGAGTAATGGACATTTAAACGGTCGACCCCCCAGAGGTCCAATAAAGGGGCAAGGCTATGTACAACAAGATGCGCCTGAGTCTTGAGGGGAAAACGCTAACGACATACCATTTTTATCCACCCTAATGCCATACAGTTCTCGGCGCGTTTTAACCTTTCACCTTAACTTGGGTGGTGTACCGCTAACGACGTATCATTTTTAGCCACCCTAACGCCACACAGTCCTCAACACGATCAAAAGTCTTGACTTGGGTGGTGGATTCAGGCTGGATTAATCAGATACCTAAATTACAGATTCAATTTCTAAATTTAAATCTTAATTATACGCCATTTAGTGGCTGCGCCCATCTTAAATATTGAGGTTGTATAGTGCACTGTATTCTTCTTGTCAAGCCCTTTTATTTGATACCTATATTGGTGGGATTGATAAAAAATTGTTATCAGCCATTTGGTAGCGGCGGCCATCTTAGATTTCAATTTTGCATAGTAAATTGTATTCTACTTGTTGAGACCTTTCATTTGATACCCATGTTGAGGGGATTGATAAAACCTAAGTTATCCGCCATTTTGTAGAGGCCGCCATCTTAGATTTTAATTTTATATAGTACATTGTATTCTATTGGTTGAGCACTTTCATTTGACACCCATATTGATGGTATTGATAAAACCTACGTTATCCGCCATTTTGTAGCGGCCGCCATCTTGGATTTCAATTTTTTACAGTATAGAGCCCTTTCATTTGATACCCATATTGATGGGATTGATAAAACCTACCTTTCATTTGAAACCCATATTGATGGGATGATGGGATTGATAAAACCTACGTTATCCGCCATTTTGTAGCGGCCGCCATCTTGGATTTCAATTTTTTATAGTGTATTGTATTCTGCTTGTTGAGCCCTTTCATTTGATACCCATATTGATGGGATTGATAAAACCTACGTTATCCGCCATCTTGAATTTATAATGATAATGAATAAACATAATTGTATTGTCACCAAAATCCACAGTGTATACAAAATGTCAGATTAATCGGTTGACAGGAAGAGGGTGAAATTTGAATTACTAAATTTGACCCAAGAATAAATAATAAAACAAACGGGGTGAGCTAAATAAAACCATTTAAAAAGAATTTTTGTCGATTTGTTCAATATCCACACTTATGACACAAACCTTAGAAACCACCTATATCTCAAAAAGTCAAAAATGGCGTATGGAACACATAAGCATGACACCGACGATATGTTGTGGCTGGAGATCCACTTCCATAACCATCAATGTCGATCCATTCCTTTTAGTATCTCCTCCGCAAAACTTTTGATCTTTAATCCTAATCAATATTTTTGTCGATTCAAACGCCAATATACATAGGCTGAGGGAATATTTCTGTCGGCAAAGCCGACTGATACTTTTTTGCTTGTTTTTTTTTTTTTTAGTTTTTCTTCGAAATTCTCACTTTGACTGCAATTTAAGTCTGGATAGTAGCGTTATTTTGAAAAATATCATTCATACTAATAAATTTTGACATGTTCATTTTTCAATGTCAACTAAAAAATTATTATTATTAAAAGTTGAAAAAAACTATTTTTTGCCTTAAAAACTGGGCAAATTACCTATAGTGCATAGAAGACTAGGATGCCCGTTGTTATTACTATTAAGCACCGTGAGATTTTACTAATAACAGGCCAAAAGTCTTCCAAAAAATGTTCAGGAGGCCATGATGACTTTCTCTAGAAATATGTGTCGTCATCCTGTATTAAAAGAAAGGAGAACCGTGATGTAATAGGATACCATGAGGTCTTTTATACGATCCAAGATAGAATTATGAGGTTTTTGTATAGAAGACCGTAAAGTTCATTTATAGAAAACATGTGATTTTGCAATAGAGGACGATAAAATCATTCCTTATGTCTTACACTAGAAGACTATGGAACCTTTTTATGGATGAACATAGAATCCTATTTAGAAGACAATTTTTCTGTGCACGATAATGCCCTTTCTTTAAAATGTCCTTCTATAAAAGACCCATCCATAGACTTTCGCAAAATTTTTCATAGACTCAGGTAACGACTCCCCTTCGACTCCATCTGACCATAAGCCGTCCGATTTACATAAAATCTTTTAACAATAAGTTCCGGAATGATGCTAAATCGACAATATCATTTAAATCACTGAACAGTGTTGACCCCGGTGTGATTCATCCGGATCACAATCACAGAGTCTCAACGACAAGATAACCGCATAAACATTTTGAGCTAGAGCTGTCGCTAAAAATATAGTTATCCACTCTCCCTCATAACTTGCAAGAATCCTTATCGAATGCTCAGCTAATATTCGTGTATATAATTTTGGAAACAACCTCCACAACTACCAACCATAACCATCAATCAATACATGTTTACGAAATTTAATCCTCATTGTACTTTAAAAATGCTAATTCCCCGTATTTCACTTGACTTTCCTTGTCAAGCGAAACAAATCTGCGCTATACTCGTTACCCCATTGCCACCCATTGTGTTTTTGGTGCGGTGATTCATTCTGTGATTTCACATAATTTGCAAACATTTGCATAATTTCAATTCGATTCGTTTATTTTCGTTGATTCGTTCATTCGTTATGTTTAAATTACATGACGAGAATATTTTTCTGGAAGTGATTTCTTTTTTTCGTTTACAATCTTTTCTTTAACAATCCAAAAGAAATCTCATCCGCCTTTTTGTTCATATCTTCAGTGGATTGGTTTTGATATTCATGAAATGGGGTTTCCCTTTGACTTCTTGTTTTCCATTTTTTCTAAGTTAATCTGGTTGTTGGCATAATTCCTCACTTGGCTTTCGTGATTTGTTTAACTTGAAAATTTCATATGGAGAAGAAAAAGAATAAAATTAAAGCTTAGTTCTAATCCATCTTAAGGGAACTTCCGTTCAAAAAATTTCTCCATATGAATAAAACAAAAGTTGGGATATGATTGAAATTATATGAGAGAGGGTAGGTTATGTCGGGAGGAAATAATTTAAAACATAAAAAATAATTATATGTGATGTAGGAGTTGATAGATACCATGCTAATAATACATCCACCTAGCCAGAATGAGGTCAATTCATATATTAGTTATCAGCACTTGGCTTCGTTAACTCTACCTATGAAGCTTGGATCGTCCATTTTTTCGCAATGATCAGGAGATACCTATGGAACAAAGTCCGGATTTTGCCATGTGTTAAAGCTAGGTAAGGAACGATGAGGTCAATTATGGCACAGATCTCCCTTGTCACAATTAGAATATTTAAACTATACATTTTGGATTTTCTATTTAGTCTAGCTCAGGTTCCATTTGGATAGAGTGTGTAGAGGATTGTTGAGAAGTCAGCCAGTCGGTGTTGCGCTACGACGGTTTTGCTGATTCTGGAAGAGTTCTCTCGAAGTCCGAGACCGCTGGAGAATGTTGCTATACGACTCGATTGGGTTCATTCCGGTTCACGGCTTGATGGACTGAAACAAGCAGTGACAGTATGTCGATGTTAGCTTGAATTATATCCCAGATGTCGGGACTGCATCTCCTGATTTCCCTACGCTCGTGTTTAGGGGATAATTTACCTTCCACGATATGATGGTTGAGATGCATTGACTGATGGCATGACAGCAGGAACTGGGCTCCTCTTCGAATCTGCCTTACCATAAAACGTCCACAGCAGACTAAGAGACAATGAAGTATTTCTACCGAAGACCGTGAAATCTAACTACAGATGATCATAATATACCAAGAGGTTTTTTTCTAAAAATGGCCTCTGGAAAACCGTGGCGTCTTTCTATAGACATGTATTGTCCTGCTATATACGAAATTAGGCCTTCCTATGTAGGACCATGATGCAACCCATGCTTTTCTTCCATAGAAATTGATGTGGTCTTTCAATAGCAGATCAGCACCGAAGTCAAATGTCCTCAATGTATGTCGGCCTATGTCGAAAATTTTTGTTGTCAAACTACAGGAAGTTTTGTCAAAAACGTAACTAATATCTTCAAAATGCCAATAATTTTGAGGTACCTGTTCACAATTTTTTGTTGGAGAAGTTTTGAGACTACTAGGTACCTCAAACGTCAAATCACAGCTAGTTCGGTGAAAAATAGTAGCTAAAATCCTCAAACTATATCAAAACGTGTCCAGCAACGTACTTTACCTGCCTATGGAGATTAGTATGCAAAAATATAGCGTTAAAGATAAATTATTGTGGACGCTACAGTGATTACAACAGACTGACATGGATAGTTAGGCTCAGAATTGTATCCTGATCAAAAATATATATAAAATATATATACCTTGTCAACTTATACGTTCCAAGATATCGTCACTGCTGCAGCGGCTCGTCATATACCTGCTGGTCGAATACCCAAAGTGAGACCAAATTTCCCAGCAGAGGTGATGGGAGTAGCAAAGGAGCGTGTTGAGCTTCGACGCCAGGGTCAACGAACTGACACTGAAAGTTAAAAGGTTGGGTGGTGAGCATAAACGGAACAAGTGGTGAAATCATCTTAAGATTGATTGGAGCCGGAATAAGTGTACTGTGGGCAACGGTTATGTCACTCTCGCAAAAGTCACACTGCAAAAAAGGAAGATAGGACCTCAGTCCCGTTGGGCGACGATACGCTGACTGATCCCAAGTCGTGTGCAAGTTATTTCAATCGACAGTTTGTCGAAGAGGAGAATACTACATTGCAAAAGATCTCTTCTTGCCGTGGATGAACCACCCCGATTTAAAATGGATGATGTTGCGAATGTCATCGGGAACGCTAAATAATCCAAAGCGTTGGGCCCTGATGGTAATGCTGAAATAGCTGGATGTGAACATCTCACTAGGGTGACGTGGGGGATGGAAGATACCAAGGAACGGTCCTGACCGGCTTTAACATGGCAAAGCCCAGGATTTATCTTTTTCACTCTTTCCTTCCCTGGGGAACTGCCTCTAACACCCATTAAAGGTAGTGAGCTAACATTTGCCACGCGTTCTCCCATAAGAACGTTAAAAACTGGGGTTTGGGCGTCGGATTAGTAACCCTATCCTAGAAAAAACAGCCTACTATAAAAAACGAAAGAAAAGAAAAACAAACCCCTCTAAAGTTGACGAAACCTGCAAACGTTTTAAGATCTGCGAATCTGCACCTGGAATGTTCGCACTCTTTATAGAGAAGGTGCAGTTTACGCATTGGCAGATGTACTTGAAAAGTACAAGGCCGACATTACCGCCATACAGGAAATATGATGGAACGGGAAAGGCGTCAGAACAACACCTAAAGGTGACGCACTGTATTATAGCTGCCATGACACAAAGCATGAGTTTGGTTACGGATTTGTTGTTGGTCGGAGGTTAAAACATCTGATCTTCAGCTTCACCCTACTGAATGAAAGACTTGCTGCAATTCGATTAAAAGCTAAATTCTTCAACATCAGCTTTATTTGCTCTCATGTTCCCACTGTAGACAAGGACGAACCGACCAAAGGTATATTTTACGAGCGCCTAGAAGAAACTTATGACCGTTGTCCTGCTCATGACATTAAAATTATCATAGGCGATTTTAATGCCAAAATTGGAAAGGAGAATATCTATGGCCCAACAGTCGGAACATTCTGCCTAAACAGTGAAACATCTGACAATGGTATGATGCTGATAGACTTTGCAGCTGCAAGAAACATAGTAGTTAGCAGTACCAGATTTAAGCATCTCGATATTCATAAGGGCACCTGGCTGTCGCCAGATCAAAGAACATAAAACTATTAAACGTTGTAAATAAAGTGCGAACAGACACAACACGGAAGTTTGACATCGGTAAGGTGCAATCCCAACAGATAACCACAGCATATTCCACACAACTGGCCCAACTGCTTAATTAAAGCACTCCTCGTCCCGATAACATATCAGGACAATGGCAAGACATTGCCCAGTCCATGCAAACAGCAACAAAATCAGTACTTGGGGAGAGACCTCCACCAAGAAATCCATGGTATGACCAGGAGTGTCGTGCTGCTACCCAAGAGAAAAATGCGGCATATAGGGCTACTTTACAATCAGTAGCAACGCGTAGCGCACGAGAGAGGTATCGGGAGAAAAGGAGAGAGGAGAAGTCGACGAAGATACCACAGATCCAATCACAGAAGATGGTATTGAAAGTATACCACCCGGCCAAGATGAGTTAAAGACAGCAATAAACCGGCTGAAGAATAATAAGGCAGCAGGAGCTGATGGCCTACCAGCCGAGCTGTTTAAAACCGGAGGCGACACGCTGATAAGGTGTATGCCGCAGCTAGAGCATCCTGTGTCCCGTCCATAAGAAAGGAGATAAGACTTTATGCTCCAACTATAGGAGCATAAGTCTTCTCCCTATCGCCTACAAGATAGTGTCAGGGATATTGTGCGAACGACTAAAGCCCATGGTCAACGAAATAATTGGACCATACCAATGCGGCTTTAGACCTGGCAAGTCCACCATTGACCAGATATTTACCCTGCGGCAAATCCTGGAGAAGACCCGAGAGATGCAGATCGACACCTACCACATTTTTGTCGATTATAAAGCAGCCTTAAAATCGGAAAGAATCTCTCCGAAGAGTTTTATGCCAAAAGAGGTTTCAGGCAAGAAGACAGCCTTTCGTGTGATCTTTTCAACATCCTGCTAGAAAAGGTTATACGAGAGGCAAACGTCAAAAGAAGTGGCACAATCTACACAATAGGCACATGTTACTTGCTTATGCTGATGATATAGACATCATGGGACGTTCAGTAAAAGAAGTAACCGATACCTTTATAAAGGTCGAAGGAGTATCTACTAAAGTGGGCCTGGCGGTAAACGGCGAGAAGTCCAAGCTGATGGTGTCGACGCGCAATGCGTCCATTGAGATCGGACCAGCTGTTGAAGTTGGTTCCTATAATTTTGAGGTAGTAAAAAACTTCGTATACCTCAGCACCGCCGTAAACACAACAAACGACTTCTGTTGTGAAATAAAAAAGAAGATTGTATTGGCCAACATATGCTACTTTGGCTTAAGTAAGCCCTTTAAAAACAAAGCCACAAACAAAAATAACGCTTTACAAAATACTGATACTACCAGTGCTGATGTATGTTTCCAAAGCCCAGATAAGGCAGTGCTTGTCGTGTTTGAGAGAACAATTCTTCGAAAGATCTACCGATCTGCGTTGACGGTGAATATCGACGTCGTATGAACCACGAGCTGTATCTGCTATACAACGAAATTAATATAGTTAAACGTATCGAAATGCAGCGATTGCGTTGGCTACGCCATATAATAAGAATGATCGATGATGAACCCGCTAAAAAGAAGTATAAATTCGAGCCACATGGCGGTGAATGCAGGATTGGCAGGCCAAAGAATAGATGGCGCAAACAAGTGGATGAAGAGATGACAAGGCGCGGTATTCCAAAAAGGGAAGCACTAAACAGAGACAATTGGAAATCTTTCCTTAGTTCGGTCTATGGAACAAATGTTCTGTAATGGGACAGCAAAGTAAGTAAGAGCATCTCACTAAAGTTCTTAACCTCTCGATAAACACCACATCGTTCCCAAAGTCTGGGAAATGGGCACGGTGGTCCCGCTACTGCAGCCAGGCAAAGATACCAGCAAACGTGAATCGTACAGGCCAAATCCGCTTCTGTCGCCCGTAAAAAAGACCTTTGAGGCCTTAGCCATCCCCAGCGTCAGAAACAGCTATCCAATTGTCTATCATCATGGATTCTGCAAGCAGCACGGCAACATCCTTGCACGCCTTCTCCACACATATTAGTCGAGAAATCAACCAGAGCAAGCTATGTGACAGAACAGTGATGGTGGGTGTTGAATTATTATTTAACCTCTACCTCTCCTGTAGTCCGCCCCAGACGGATCTTGACGTACTTTCCCTGATGTCATTTGCGAAAGGCTGATCTCCTACTTGACTGCCCTTATCACTAAATCTACGGTCACTCTGTTTACCACATGGACGGCAGAGGTGAGAACAGAGTTAAATGTCGTGGTCGATGGTAGCAGATTTCCGACCACAAACTTAGATGTTCCTCAAGTCCTTAATAGGCAGCTCTTAGCGTGCAGATGAAGAAAACTTGTCGACCACATATAACGCTATAGGTCGGTCTGTGGTAAGTGCAACGCGATGGAAAAATATTCAAGGCTGCCAGAATGCCGCCCTGATAACTTCAACCACCATAATATGGATAGGACCTAACCACCATAATATGGATAGGACCCCACCTGCCCAGGCATGTCAGGAGGGATTTTCTTGATCCAACGTTACAAAAGAGAAGCCCTAGATCAATAGGCTTCAAGCAGAATCGATGAAACCGTGAATAACATATGCACAGCATGCGGCATGGGCTCCAAACACACTGCACCTTTTCAACTGCCCTGCCAAAATTTACTCAACTAACTCCAGTAGATCTGAGTTACATTCCATCGAAGCAGCCACATTCCTAGAACTGGAGATGACCCAGAGCCAGATTAAGCAGAAAATGAACTTACAAACATATACAAAAAATACGGTTACAACAAACCAGATGTTCGCCATTTTAATGATTTTAGCTACATTATTTTGGGTGCCACTGTGGTGCAATGGTATGTACACCCGCCTTGCACTTAGAAGGTCTGCGGATCGATTCCCAGGCCAGGCAACATCAAATTTCCAACGACGGCAAAATGCACCTCAGTAATGTTGGCGACATTTCTTGAGTATTTCAGCCATATAAAACTTCTCTAGAAGTGGTGTCGTAAGATACGCCGTTCGGACTCGGCGATAAACAGTAGGTCCCATATCATTGAGCTAATATGAATCGGGGTGCACTCATTGATATGAGAGAAGTGTCCCTTGTCCCGCCTGGGATGTTTGTGGAACATTATTATTAGCTACATTCTTTGGCCGAACTACCTATAACTTGATATTTGAGATTACCAGAAGTCACAAAACTTATCCACCAAAAATTGTTAACAAAGATAGTGTAACGTGGTTTTGTCATTGACTGGGATAAGCTCAGTCGCATCCAGGGTCTCCATAACGACCCACTAAACCTTACGAAATTAGAAGACTATTATTCTTCCTTTCCTTAGGGGGCAAAAATCGGATTCTTTATTGATAAAATACTAGTCTACAATCTACTTGTGTTTAAATGCGATAAAAAATATATTCAATTGGTATAGCTTAGAATTGAACGTTGGTGTTAAGATCGTTTAGGCAGATTGGATGGTGGTTTGGCAGCTGGGGGGTTAGCGATGAGTCGGCGAGTTCTGTTCTAGGCGATTCGTTGGTGGTTATGTTTGCTCTAACGGCTCGGGAAGCCAAACAGTTGCTGAATGACTTGTAGATAGCCGGGGATATGTCTGTTTGGGTGCAACTAATCGGGAACACGATGCATTCGGCGTTCGTGTATGGACGATGTGGAACACGATGTATTCGGCTTTTATGTGTAGACGATCGTGACACGGTGTGTTTGGTTGTAAGTAATCGGTGATACGATGGATTCGATGTACGGATGTAGATGGTCGGGAACACGTTGTACTTATGTTGTAAGATGGGTTCGGCTGTTGTTGCTCGGAGACACGATGGGTTCGGGTATTGGTCTAGTCTTATTATCTAATTTCTACTATGTGCTACTGGTTTCTAACTACCGAACAGCTGACCCGAAGGCCCTGTGGAACTGCTGACCCGAAGGCCCAGTGGAACAGCTGACCCAAAGGCCCTGTGGAACAGCTGACTCGAAAGCCCTGTGTATGTATTAGCCACCACAACTTAATGGGTAGCCCTCAAAAAGTATTCCCAACGCTATAACACCCGTGTAGCTAACTCCCTGCAACCCGTGTAGCTAACTCCCTGCAGTAGTAAGCTCGCCATTCTCAACCATTTCTGAAATACTTCAGTGACCTGGAGTATGAAGTGAATTAGAATTATTAGTCGTGAGCACTGATGACGATTGTTAAACAGTTACACTGAAATGCAATTTGTAACGTGACCGTTTCATATACTCCTACACGCGTTCATTACCATCAACTATAACTACACAGTTAGCATAGTGGACAAATTTAACTTCAATGTAATTAACTACAATCCCTGCTACACAATAATTCTCATTCACTCCGTATAACTACCCGAATATGTATTCTGGTTTTATTCACCGAGATGGTCGATCACCAGCCGAACAAAGTACGAATAGACGTGTGGCTCGTCCGCAGTCTACCATCCTAGTTAGCCACGATTCGATCCAGCTCATAGCAAGCTCTCAGCTCATAGCAAGCTCTCAGCGCTTAGCAGGCTCCCAGCTCATAGCAAGCTCTCAGCGCTTAGCACGCTCCCAGCTCATAGCAAGCTCTCAGCGCTTAGCACGCTCCCAGCTCTTAGCAAGCTCTCAGCTCTCAGTCAGCTCAAGCTCATAGCTAGCTCCATGCTCATAGCCAGCTCCATGCTCTTAGCCAGCTCCCATTAACCAATCTCTTCCCTACAGCAACCCGAGCCGAGTCACACACCGGACGACTGCCGACATCAACCCTAACACCACCGAGCCGGGCCACATACACGAGGATTGCCAACAAGCCGACAGCAATCCGAATACCGCTGAGACGAACCACATACCCAACGAGCCGACAGTAACCCGAATGCCACAGAGCTGAGCCACATACCTGAAGATTGCCAACAAGCCGACGACAATCCGAACACTACAAAGCCGAGTCACACACATGGCGATTGCCAACGAGCAGAAAGCCACCCGATTGCCCCGAGCCGAGAGTAGTGTGGAGCCGAACCATAACAGACGACTGTCGAACCTAAAACTACCGCAACTCAGAAACGAATCCAACTATTTACTCATACCGCATCCATTTTCCTCACATATATTATTCGTTTAACAAACACCAAGAGTGTAAAATAAAGATTAAAGTCGTAAACACTCGCGTTTTACTTGAGGATTGTGGGTCCTTAGGTCGACCCTGGCAGCGACTGAGTTCACCTCAGCCCTAGAAGAAAACCACTCGTTATAAATTCTCCCTTCCATTACATGTTATCTCACAGCGGGGGGGTACTAATGATGTAGTGCGTGTTGCTTATTGGATGGCTGGTTTGTATGGTAAGGTGTAGTTGTTGTTGTTTTATGTACATACGTGATCATTTTGTCACGTTACAGAAGCTCCCATATAACGGTGCCTCCCGTTTGTCGGTATTTTGAGGATTTTAGCAATTTTGTTTTGACAGAACTACCTGTAATTTGACATTCCAGATTCCCAGTGGTCGCAAAACTTATCAACCGAAAATTTTTCAATATAAGTCCATGTTTTGTTACATAGGATTTTGTCTTTTTTTAACCGAACTACCTATATATAATTTTTCGATGGTCAAAATAGGTCCACACTTTAATATAACCCCCATATAAAGTTTCCGCCCATTACACTGTGCAACATTTTTAAGGTGATCTTGTGCAAACAATTCGAACTGAGGATTTTTTGAAAGTACAGACCCAAACGACAAGAAACCCTAGTTGGGTTTTGTTGTGTCAGATCCGGCTCGGATTTTATGGCCCCATCTAAACATGGTTAAATATTGAGTTTTTAAAGGAATTCGGGGTTATATCTCTAAAACCAATGCGAATCTTCTTCTGACCTCTGAAGCAAATTTGTAGATAAGGACAAGGATACAATATTTGGAGAAATAATGAACTCGAAAAACTACATTTACTGCCTCAAATTTCAAAATATATGCAAAAATACAACAATTTTTATACATTTCGCACCGTATCTCCAAAACCGTTTATTTTTTCTGACCATTTTCTTTTGGAAAAATATTCCCTGGAATGTAATACACAACTCTTCAGAAGATGTCATTGTTGTAAAATGCCTCTATGCCGTTGTTTTCAGTACATTCCTCAACGACGATTTAATAAATATGTCAATAGTGTGGTCAAATCCGAGATGCGAGAATAAACTGTTGGTGTGAACTGTGTTTGAAATACGTGTTGTAAAAGATATGATGCAAAATACCGCTGAAACAACATGAAGTAAGCATTTTAGAGTTTCAGAATGTTCTAAAGAATTGTTGAGAACTTTATTTGGAAGATTTTTGCAAAAGATTACTTGGTTCAACTCCCAATAGTTTAGCCGATACTGGCCAGAATTTCAGCAATTATGTAAAATTTTCTATATTTAATAGATTTTCAAGCCCTAGATGCAGTTTTTCTTATGTGGTTTCTTCAAAAGTCAAGTTCTACTAGTTTAGGGCTACAATATTGCTAAAGGCAGCAAGTCCAAATTCCTATTCGTTTCTGAGATAAAGGCCTGATAAATGCAAAAAAGTGTAGATTTAGCCCGGTTTAGATGAGGCCATAAAATCCGAACTGGATCTGACAGGACAAAACCCTACTAGGGTTTTTGTAGTCTTAAAATGTACTTTCAAAAAATCCACACTAGAAGTTGTTTGCATTTTCAGTGTTGCACAGTGTTATATACATTATTATTATTTAGGCATTCGGGATATCCGAGGTGGAAAAAACTTCTCCGCCTAAACTTGTGGAAGGGAAAGGGAACTAACTATTCCATTTTTGTTCAGAATATTTTATGGCGAAGGGTATAAAAATTCCGCCGGCCGAACTAAACGATTTTTTACTTGTTTATTCAAAGTTCCAAAAGATTTTTAGAAGTAAGATGAATAAATTTTCAAGGATAATCCACATAGCACTACGATAGTTGGCTTTAGAATCTGGAGTTGCTCAGAAAACGATTCGGAAATCCACCCGTAGTTCGATAGAGAAAATGTTTTTTTTTTGTAAATTTTAGGTCAATTCTATTGCATGTTGTAAACGTAGAACTTCCTCTTCCGACTAACATAAGTCCTCTAGCTTCAAGGGGTGCTTAAATACCTTCATTTAAAATAAAATTGGAAATTTTTAAAAATTTTTTAATTTCTAGAAAATTTAATATAAACATACTCTACACAAACAACATTAGTTGAAATAGAAGCAACAAAGCAACGACAGACGCGCATTGATATCTCCGACCATATGTACACACACATATCATAAACGAGTATGTATGTATATAAAAATGCCAGATGGGAACAAAATAATTCTCAAACATGAAAACAAATAATACAAAAAAAAAATCGCACATCTCCTCTGAACGTTGGTTGTGTAATCGCAATATTTCCCTCCCAAAGGCAATTTGCATGGCATGTGAAATCAAAGTAAACCAAAGACTGTAATTTGACACAAGTCTTCTCATATGTAAGTGTGTTGCTACGCGTTTTCTATCCCCAAACAACGTTTCAGAGGTTTACTTTTCCTTCCGCCACCGCTGATGGTTGTGTTTACGTTATTGTTTATATTTTAAGCCTACGCCTTTTTCCTGAATTGCGTCGATTTTTTTTCATTTATTCTTTCTTCTAAATGATGGTTTAACAATTTTAGCACAATGCGTGCTGGTCTGTCTGACACTGAATGTGTGTTCGTATATCTTCATATTATGGGGGCAACTTGACATTGTTATTTATGTTGCGATATTGTCTTTTGTTTTTTTTCAGCGATATATTGGGGGTGATATCGCGAAAACGAGGAATGTGACATTTTTATAAAAAAGTAGAATAAATAAAGCAATACATGCAATGTATAAACCACTAAATTAGAAGAATTACCGAAAAGTCGTAATAAGGCTTTAAGTTGTTATGATGTTAAATAGTTTTGAGGGCGTAGTATTTGAGAAGATAATTCGCACGTAAGACAACAACAATACTCTGTAATGTGGGGAGTTTAAAAGTTATGTCCTATCTCAATTGTTCCATAAAAAACGTTCTAATGTGTAGAACCACATTTAAAGTAGGCCGCATATTTGAAATTAGTAACCGAAAATGGTCACAAAGTAACCAATGATACTATTAAAAATATTAAGTTGTAAGTTAGAGTAGTCAAGTATTATGAAGACTGTCTCTTAAACAGACAGGCAAGGAATTTAATCTGATGGTGAACTTAAATAAAAAATGTTGGTATAAAGAATGTTTAATAACTGGTAACACATAATCCCAAATTACAACCAATTTGGGAGGAAAATGGGACTAATATATTTAAAATTCCTTAAAGCGTCGACGCGGTACGTTAATACAAATTGCTATGACGTATATTTTTCCCCACGTGCAATATTTTTGTCAAATGCAAAGTTTAGTGGATTTGAACTTTAAAGGCATTGAAAGGTACATATATATTGCCAGAAAGATAGCTGAGCGCCAATACATACGTGTGTACCAGTCCCGATCTGCTTTTTAACACTTTTTATACCCTCAGTCAGTGGGTATATATAGCATAAGTCGGAACACAAGAGACCCTATTAAGAATGTATATCGTCTGCTAAGCACGAAAAGGTCGCAGGTCCATTTTTAAAAATTTTGCAGGAGGAAGAAAAAACATTTTACCAATTTTTGTATTGTTACGAAAGTAACTTGTAGATTTAAGTTAATTTAGACTTATTTCTGTTTTATTTAAGAATTTGAATTGTAACGTAAATTTCATTAAGCCTTTAGTTCATTTAAATCGAATTTACAACAACAATTCCTCTATAAGAAATCCAATCACTACTTTTCTTTGTTGCTTTGATCTTGTTATTGTTGTTCGCCTTCAGTTCTCTCTTAGAGTTGGGCAATCTCGTTCAATTGAAGGATCCGGATCACTATCTCGTTCAATGTACACCGGTAATTTCTTTGACAAAACTGCGTATACTTAATTTCACACTTTGTATGGTTTGTATGGTGTTACTCATTCGTCTTTGAATGAGGACAGTGATCCGGATCGTTCAATTGAACGAGATTGCCCAACTCTATTCTCTCTCTTATTTACTTCTGCAACAACAAATATTACTGCAATTATGAAATTGTTGTTGTACTCTTTCTATTTACTTTGACCATTCGATTATGCTTCTGCATTGTAACCCCTTCTCCTCTCCCTTATTTACTAAACAACCCCTTAGTTGTAAACACTCACCGCTCAGTTTGTATGTGCGTACATGTGTGTATTTGCCAAGTGGTTAGCAGTTCGTCGGAACATTGTAGAAGCTCCTAGATCAAGGAGACTAGAACAGTCTATGTAGCATCGGGCGCATATAAATAGGGGAAAGAAAACGCTGGGAGTTAGTTATGATCTGAACGCCATATTTAGACCGTAAGTTTAAGTAAATAAGTAAAGTGGAAACCAACTAAAGTGAAGTCTTGTGTGAATAGCTGAAGTGAATAAAGTCTATAAAGCATTGTAGAATCGTAATTTAAAACGAACCCTGTTTTATTTGGTACAAATCGTATCGTGGAATAAAACAACGTCTACACGGGATTGAGTTCAAACCCTAATTCCGTAACAGTATTAACGATTTCATTATGGTGGTAAAGACAGTATTCTTCGTTTACTTTTTCCGCTTCAATACATATATTTTTTTTGAGATCCAATTCCATCGCGTTCGGGTGATAATTCGATACCGTAGGACTTACAACCTTCTACTCGTATAGTTTTGAATTTTTGTTGCGTCTTACTACATTTTCTTCTATTTACGAATGTTTATACCCTCAGCATTTATGCTTTGGTTTTAGACCCCAAAAATAACTCTCGAACGGATGAACCGATTTGGCTTTCGTAATATTTTGTCCAAACTTAGTTTAAGTTCGAAGATGAGTTATATCGGTCCACTCCTTCCGGTACCTCCCCCACAAAAGTTCGGGAAATTTGTGCGCACGATAGCTCTTAAAGGAAGTAAACGATGTGGTATGGACTCAATCAGTCCACCCCTTCGGGTACCTCCCACACAAAATTAAGACCTGCTCTCGAATCACTTTAGTTTTTGATGAAGCAACTTGCAATTACGACGGTAAAAGTTTTTTTAGAGGCAAGTCCATACTTCTTGAGAAAGCAGCCCGAAAGATGTAAAAACCCCTATGGTGACCATATGCAGTGGCTGGAGAGCACGGTAACTCTCGAACTGATCCAAGATTTGGCCTTCGTCATATTTTGTCATAGTTTTAGTTCGAAGATAGGCAATACCGGCCCACAACTTCCGGTTCCTCCCCCGAATATTTAAAAAATGTCACTTAAATGGTATGCACGATATCTCTTGAAGAAATTTGGTTCAATCTTTGGATCTCCTAATATTTTTCCAAATTTAGTTTAACTTCAAAAATGGAGGTACCTTAGGGTACCTCCCCCACAAAAGTTCAACATTTGTGTCTAAGTGTAGTTTAAGGTCTGTCGAAGATCCTTTGGAAATTTATACCGATGCTGTTCGTTGTGGCCCTGTTTACAGCGATATTTAGTTTTCCGTGGAAAAGTCCATGCTTACTGGCAAAGTTATACGATGACCCACTGAAATGACTAGTGAGCGTGATATCTATCGAAAAGATATGGCTCCCAAAAGAAGATCCACTTCCATAATGGATTATGTCGGTCCATTTCTTTAAGTATCTCCTCTGCAACACTTTTAATCTTTAATTCGAATCCGCATTTCCGTCGGCAAGTTCAAATATCCAAAAAGGTCACAAAATACTGAAAACACCCTAAATACATTCGATATGACCGTAAATGAAAGCTTCAATTCAAATAGGCTGAAGGTATATATCTGTCGGCATAGCCTTTACTCAACAATGTGGAAAGGGTATAAAAAGTTTCTTTTGCCCAATATTTTTGTAACATCACGAAATATTCGCCGCAGCCATTTTTTATATCTCGACGAGATAAAGCGAAGTAACTATGTATATCCGTCTGTCCATTAAAAATTGTAATAAGAACTCCAGGCCTCAATTATGGACCGAACGTCACGAAATTTTGTCGGGAGGTCAAGTTCCGGCCAGAAGTGGCCCCATTTTTTTGTTGGTAATGAACGTAAAATTTAAAATGCACCAAAAACAATTTTTATACCCTCAGCCTTTAGGCTATGAAGGGTATATACACTTTCATACGGGCAAAATGTGCCTCATCGAAATAATGGTTTTAGACCCCAAATATGTTTGGACGAAATGTGTTTCAGACAATTTGGAGTCGATTGAGCAATGTCCGTCCGTCTGTCTGTCTGTCTGTCTGGCTGGCTGGAGCGCACGATAACTCTCGAAGGGATGAACCGATTCGGTTCAAATTTTGGCTTTCGTAATATTTTGTCCAAACTTAGTTTAAGTTCGAAGATGAGCTATATCGGTCCACTCCTTCCGGTTCCTCCCCCACAAAAGTTCGAAAATGTTCGGAAAATTTGTACGCACGATAACTTTTGAAGGGTGTAACCGATTTGGTCCATACTTTGCCCATCGTGGAGCGTGTACCAGACTTAGATCAGGTTTTAATATGGACTCAATCGGTCCACTCCGTCGGGTACCTCCCACACAAAATTTTGGAAAAGTTCAGTTTAGGAACATCTCTCGAATCGCTTTGATTTTTGCTTTAGCAACTTGTATTCACTGCCCTCCATACGACGGTATAAGTTTCATCAGGGGCAAGTCCATACTTCCTGAGAAAATAGCCTGAAAGTTGCAAAAAACCCCTATGACACCGTGTGAGTAGGTTGGAGGGCAAAATAACTCTCGAACAGGTCTGCCGATTCGGTCCAAAGTTTGGCCTTAGAAATATTTTGTCCAAACATAGTTTAAGTTCGAAGATAAGCCATATCGGTCCACTCCTTCAGGTACGTCCCCCACAAAAGTTCAAAAATGTTCGGAAAAATTGTGCGTACGATAACTCTTGAAGAGAGTGGCCGAATTGGTCCATACTTTACACATTCTAATATATCTACCAGATATAGATCAGGTTCAAATATGGACTATATTTGTCCACTCCATCCGGTACCTCCCACTCAAAATTTCGGATACATGTTCACTTTAAGACCTGCTTTCGAATCACTTTGATTTTTGTTGAAGCAACTTGCATTGCTGCCTTAATTGCGATGGTAAAAGTTGTTTCAGGGGCAAGTTCATACTTTTTGAGCAAACATCCCTGAAGTTCTAAAAAACCCCTATGGTACCATATGTAGTGGCTGGAGATCCATTCTTTTTAGTATATCCTCCGCAAAACTTTTGATATTAAATCCTAATCAACATTTTTGTCAGTTCAAACGCCCAAAATTTTTAAAACTCCCTAAATACATGAGTTTTTTTGGAAACAAATTGTTTCAATATACACAGGCTGAGGGTATATCTCTGTCGGCAAAGCCGACTGATACTTTTTTACTTGTTTTATCTTACTTTACAGCGGCAGTGGAAGTCGCAATGAGGGTTTGAAGACAAAGAAGAATATTGCAATTTAACATGATGATAATTAGCAGGTTAATTGAACCGAAACATTTGTGTGAAAATTGATAAAATGTTTAGTATTTTTATTCCTGAAAGATATGTTCTATCCTTATAAGTTATATTTAGAAGAGGAACTGCTGACCTTTCCATTGATGTCAAATATGTTGATAACAGAGTTTCATGGCCAGATAACAGAGTTTCAGCCAAATATATACCGGCATCCACAGTTTCAATTCTTTGTAGTATAACCATAATCACGCTAGAGTACCCATTTGTAGTCCAATATTGACAACATTTCCCACGACGAAAGATCGTATAGACCCGTGGGGAATTGTTAGATCCTCTATCGGTACCCTTAGTACCATTGGTGGGCGGAAGCTGAATAAGCTAGAATGGTCACCTCTGGAAATCGGTTGCCTTAACTAAAAGTTTAAAACTGATTTCGAACAGCGAATGAATACTAATCACAGCGTCTGTTCCCCTATTGTGCGGCTGTGAACAGCATCTGAACTCTTGTGGAGCAACTGCAACTATAGATCCTTCAGGAGGGAACGGAAAATCACTGAAGTAATATCCCTTGCAAATCATATAATAATTAATATTGAAACAACAGAAGAAACACGGCCCTTAGTCCCGGGCAATAAGAGGGTGCTAAGAAACCCCGGAGGTAAAATAAAAAAGTTATTAAAAATAGGAACGTGGAATGTTAGAAGCTTATACGAACCTGGAAAGCTTAATAACATTATAAGCTAATAAACAGATTAAATATACACATTATCGGAATAAGTGAAACATGGTGGACTGAAAGCAAAGATTTTAGATCGGAAAATACTCAAGTATTTTACTCAGGAAATCAAGAAGAAAGGGTGAGGCAATAATAGTAAAGAGTTATATTGCAGAATATGTAACAGGATTCATCCCACATTCGGGCAGAACAATGATGATAAAAATTAATACAAAATATATTAATATAAACATAATCCAAGTTTACGCCCCCCACATCGGACTCAAGTATTGACGAAATCGAAAAATGTTATGCAGAAATCGAATAGTTAGTTAAAAGCACCAAATCTCATGAAATTACTATAAAATAAGGAGATTTTAACGCAAAGATGATGTAAATGGAGGAAAATATGGACTAGGACAACGCAATGATAGAGGGGATAGACTGGTACAGTTCATCCAGAACATAAAATGAAAGTGACAAGTACAATGTTTCAATAACATCCCAAAAGATTTTATACGTTGGAGATCTCCTCATGATAACCCAGCAAACATCAAGTCAAATTGATTGCATAATTACCAACAAACGAGACTCTTCATATGTGATGGAGTTCTCAACTTGCCCCTGTGCAGGCGTTCCATCTGACCATAACCTGCTACTTTCCAAAATCAGGATAAAACAAGTGAAAAAGTATCAGACAGAGATATACCCTCAGCCTGTGTGGATTACAACACTTTTTTCCAAAAAAAACTTATGGATTTAGGGGGGTTTTCAAAATTTTGGGCGTATGAACCGATAACCGACGTATGCCATTATCCTCTCTTTTGCCTAAATAAGGCGCTGAGGCATTAATATAAGAAATGATTTAAAGATTTATAAATAAAAAGAAAAAAAGTATGGATAGGATTAAAGCTCAAAAATTTGCTGGGATATCGATAGATAGGACTTTTTTATCACAACAGCCTACGAAAAACATAATATCGCTGTAAACAGGAAAACCTTCGGTAAAAATTCCAAATGTTCCTAGAACAGACCCTTAACCACACAAAAATGTTGAACATTTGTGTGTGTGGCACCACAAGGATTGGAAAGATAGGGCCCAAATTTGAACATAAACTAAGTTTCGAAAATATTGAAAGATCCAAAGGTTGGACCGAATCGGTTGCTACGTCTATGAGAAATCCCGCGTACCATTTTAGCGAATACTTTCGAACTTTTGTGGGGGAGGTACCGGAAGAAGTGGACCTATAAGCACCACCTTCGAATTTCACCTTATGTTCGAAGAAATATTACAATATCCAAAGTGTGGACGAACGCAGTATTCGGTTCGAGCTATCCAGCCACTACATATGGGTGCCATAGAGGTTTTTTTACAACTTTCGGGTTGTTTTCTATAGAAGTATGGACTTGCCCCTGAAACAACTTTTACTGGCGTAATTGAGGCAGCGAATGCAAGTTGCTTCAACAAAAATCAAAGTAATTCGAGAGCTGGTCTTAAAGTGAATTTATCCAAAATTGTGTGTGGGAGGTAGAGTTGGGCAATCTCGTTCAATTGAACGATCCAGATCCCCATCTCGTGCAATGGACACCGGTAATTTCTTTGGCAAAACTGCGTATACTTAATTTCACACGTTGGCTTTTATGTTGTTACACATTCGTCTTTGAACGAGGACAGTGATCCGGATCGTTCAACTGAACGAGATTGCCCAACTCTAGTGGGAGGTACACGAAGGAATGGTCAAATATAGTCCATATTCAAATCTGATCTATATCTGGTAGATATATTAGGATGTGTACAGTATGGACCAAATCGGTTACTCCCTTCAAGAGTTATCGTTCGCACAATTTGTCCGAACATTTTTGAACTTTTGTGGGGGAGATACCGGAAGGAGTGGACCGATATAACCCATCTTCGAACTTAAACAAAATATTACGAAATCCAAATTTTGTACCGAATCGATTGATCCGTTCGAGAGTTATCGTGCTCTCCAGCCAGCCAGACAGACAGACGAACGGACATGGCTAAATCAACTCCAAACATACTTGGGGTCTAAAACCATTATTTAGATGAGGCACATTTTGCCCGTATGAAAGTGTATATACCCTCGTTAGCATAAATGCTGAGGGTAGAATTAGCAGTTACCCGAAAAAAGAAGAGGGCACCCAGAATAAATCTACACAGGATGAAACAAGTAAGAAAAGTCTATAGTCGCACGGAGCCGACCATGGGATACCCTATACCACTATCCCTGGACAATCGCTAACCACGGAACTTCTTTTCAATGATTGTGAAAATTTATTTATAAAATATCAGAGATGTAATGTATAATACTTATGACCAAAACCAAAAAGTTATCTAGCATGACAAAGACATTTTTGTAGCAGGAAAGGAAAATTTAGTTCACACAAACTAAAATGTAATGAAACCCACTTATGTAGTACTACTACTTCCTTTGTTTAACCGTTACGTTATTTAAATTTTTACCAATTTCACACAAAAGTTTCAGTCCATTTAACCAGCTAAGTATTATCTGATCTTTACGTTGGTTTGTACGCTTCTTCTTCATCATAAACTCAAACTTTGTTTAAAATTTTGCGGGTTATTATTTTGACCTACAGAGCCGCTACAAAATTGGTTAAAATTTTGTTTTTGGTCCATCTCATTCCCTGAACATTTCACGACCATCACCAAAAACTATCGGTCCATAATTGCGGCCTTAAGCTTGTTTACAATTTTTAATGGACGGACACACATCGCTAAATCGCTTTATCTCGTCGAGATATGAATTTTGGCATACCAAATAAGGGGTCTAGGACGAATATTTCGTGGTGTTACATAAACTTTTGGAGATACAATATGTAGCATGGGATAAAAATGTGGTTCTCTACACAGAAACCATTATATATTAGGCAGTAGGCCCGTTATCTAGCAAACACTTTATTGCAATTTACATCAGAGGAAAGGTCAGTAGTTTTTTCATATGTAGGCTACTTTGCGAAATATATATGTCCTCAAGGAATTAAAATATCGACGGACGGACGGACACACATCTCAAAATCGCTTTATCTCGTCGAGATATGAAGGTTGGTATTCCACATTGGGGGTCTCCGACGAATATTTCGCGGTGTTACATGAATTTTTACCAAAACAAACTTATAATACCCTTTTCCACATTGTGGTATAGGGTATAAAAACCAACTGTTAAAAGCGAAATTAACTTGAAGGAGTAAACAAAGAGGACGTAGAAAATATATGGCATAATCTCTAAACAAAGATAAACTCCCCCACAAATATGTACTTTCAAAACTCGCCGACGTCAAGAGAGTATGAATGGGTCACTGAGGAAATAAAACAATTACGAATCCTAAGAAGCCAGCTAAAAAATAGACATTTCGAAAGATTCTGAGACAAGAGCAGCAAAAAATAATTTATTTAATAGAAAATGTCAAGAAATTGAAACTCTACAGAACCTACACGATGACTTCAACCTTCATAAGAAGTTAAAGGAAGCAGCAGAAGTATATAAAAAACAGCACCATCCACTATGTTAGGTGAAAATAACAAAGCTAGTTTTGTAGTAGCGGAGAAAAAACGAATATGGAAAGAATATGTAGCAAAACTATTAACTGATGCCGAAGGAACTCCTTACGAAAAAACAGAAGGCAATATGATTGGAAACCAAATAACAAAGTGCGAAGTGGAACAGACAATTAAAACACTCAAAGATATGAAAGCAACAGGACCTGACGATATTTCACCTGAAATATTAAAACTTAGAGAGGATGAAAGTATGGAACTAATAGTAATACTCTTTAACCACGTATATGACACTGGGAAATATCCACCAGACTGGCTCATTTCAAAATTCATACCGATACCAAAGAAGAACAACTCGAAAAAATTTGAAGAATATAGACTGATTAGTATGATGAGTAATGCATTGAAGCTTTTCCTAATAGTAATCCATAGCCGAATATATCCGCACTGTGAAGCGTATTTGGGCACATCATAGTTCGGATTTAAACAAGGAATGGGGACTCGAGAAGCACTGCTTAGCTTACAAGTACTAGTTCAGAACACCGGCATGTACAAAAGGATATATTTATATGTTTCGTTGACTAGGAAAAAGCTTTCGACACAGTTCGTCCCGATAAACTAATAGAAATTTTGAAAACGATTAATACAAGTGACAAGGGAATACGATGTGTACGAAATTTATATTGGAAACATGTGGCATACATCGATGTAAACGGAGAAATGACGGAAAAAGTGACGATTTTCAAAGGTGGTACGACTAGGTTGTATCCTTTCGCCGTTGTTATTTAATATATACTCCCAACGAATATTTATGGAGGCTATAGAGCACCAAAGAATAGGAGTACAAATACATGGGATGACTATCAACAACATCAGATACGCAGACTATACCACAATATTCGCTAGCACTATATCCGGTCCACAAAAACTTAATGACAAAGTCACAGATGTAAGTGAATCATATGGATTGAAAATCAACAAAAGGAAAACAAAAATACATGACCATCAGCCGAAAAAATACGTAAAACAACAGTACATTGAAAATACATAACACAATAATGTAAAAGGAAAAAAACTATAAATATTTAGGTGTTACCAAGGCCTATACAAGGTCAGCCAATAAGCCCACCTGATTATTATGTTTGTTGTCAAAAACATTATTGTGATTTAAAATAAAAAGAAACTCAAATCACAATAATGTAAAATCTATTATGTTTGTTGTCACCATAAATGAAAAATAGGATGCTTCGAAAGAAATAACTTGTCATATAGAAATGGTAAGGGATGCATTCTACAAATACAACAAGACTCTAACAAGTCATGACATCGGTATACAAACTAAAACCAGATCCATCAAATGCTGCAGTTGGACTGTTTTATTATATGCAGTTTAAAAACAAAGCCACATCTCGTCAAACAAAAATAACGCTCTACAAAACAATGATACTACCCATGCTGATGTATGGCTCGGAGGCCTGGGTACTTGCGCAAGCAGACAAGGCAGTGCTTGGTGTACTGTAGAGAAAATTCTTCTAGAGATCTATGGACCAATCTGCGTTGACGGTGAATATCGACGTCATATAAACCATGAGCTGTATCTGCTATACAACGACATCAGTATAGATAAACGCATCGAGATTCAACGATTGCGTTGGCTAGGCCATATCATAAGAATGAGCGATGATGAACCCAGCAAAAAAGGCGTATAAATACGTCCCACATGGTGGTGCACGCAGAATTGGCAGGCGTTAGCTTAGATGGAGCAAACAAGTGGATGAAGAGATGAAAATTCGCGGTATTCCAGAAAGCGAAGCGACAAACAGAGAGAATTGGTAATCTTTTCTTAGTTCGGCTAATGGAACAAATCTCCTGTAATGGGCCAGCTAAGTAAGCAAGATATGAGGCAAGATGAATACATGGCCTATTTTGTAGTGGTTCTACATTTTTGTCTCTGTTTGATGACGGTGGTCTCCGAGTACGGCATTAATACGATAACTTTGACCTGCCTGTGTCTAGGGGTTCTCTCTACAGATCCCGACGTGCCTGGGTGGAAGAATCCTGTCCACATAGTTGTGGATACTCACGACAATAACACCCAAGCAGTTATTACACAGACAATATCCGTAAAGGAAATATTTATCCACGTCATAGTTTATACTTTATAACGCCCTATAAGGCACTCCTATAGATCCTCCTATGTAGCTCACAAAGAGATTATTTTGTACTTGGAACCGATGAATAGGTACTTGGGAGGGGCAGTTATTTTAGTACTTCGATTTGAGAGAAAACATTTTTCGAAGGGTCGCCGAAAGTATCAGACCACTTAAATATTTAAATCATTTATTTTAATTAATTACTGTTTGCCTGGTCAGGAGTTTGAACGTCCTTAGATCGGAGTTGGTACATCAATTACACAGTACAACAAAATTGAACTTTTTTAAAATTACAAGAAACCCCGCATAGATTATGAAAGAGGGCCGAAAAAAAGAAGACAAGTGTATCGGCGTTTTGAAAGTTTACGTCGGGAAGTAACCTAAATAGGCGTGGCAAGTTCCGCCCATTTCTACAGGTTTTGAAATATTCGACATCATATTCCTTGGAATCCTTGCATTTTAGGTATAAAGTGTCTTTGGCAATATTACTGACAACAACGCGGGGTATCTTTTTATGAAAAAACTAACCCTCATGCGAGTCACTAAATTATTTGTCATAAAATTTTACTATAGGTCCCCGAATACACCAAAACTCTAAATCGTACCTAAACGCAAAAGTAAAATCACATTTTAGGGTTAATGTTGTACTATATCTGAGTTAATTAAGTTTTGTCAGACAAAACTTCATTCTAGATAGAAGACGTCAACGACAAAAATATTCTCCATCAAATTTCAATGTAAGTCGCCGAATAAATGAAATATGTATTTACAATATATATCAAGAAAATATATGCATCAATTTTGCCAACAAAACACCCAAATATTTTTTGAATAAATTTGATTTGTTCTTTTTTCGAGTTGATGCATGAAAGTAACATGAAATTTAGTTTTAGACGAAAGGTGTTAAAAGAAGAAATGTTCTACACAAAATTTCACTGTAAGTCCCTGAACATACCAGATATCTAAGTAAAAAACTTTGTTAAGAAAATTACGTTACAAAATTAGATATTATAGGTAGAAATTATTTGTTGAACTTATAGACTCTTAATTAAAATTTATTCCATACTGAAATTTAGTTTTAGACGAAAGGTGTTAGAAGAAGAAATATTCTACAAAAAATTTCAGTGTAAGTCACAGAATAAACTAGAAACTGACATACATGTGTGTATTATGTTAGTTACTTCGATTTCAATGGTTAATTCAGAAAAGTTTGTCAGAGCAGGAGTAGCTGCCGTCATTATATTAGTATTTAGGACCATGTATTTATAGTATTTAGGACCATGCCAAAATCATGGATGGAAAATATATACATACATCAAGTTCGCCAACAAAATACCCAAATATCATTTGAATAAAATTGTTTTGTTCCTTTTTCGAATTGATGCATGAAAATAACATAAAATTTAGTTTCAGACGAATGGTGTTAAGGAAGAATTATTCTACACAAAATTTCACTGTAAGTCCCAGAACAGACTATATATCTAAGTAAAATACTCTGTTAAGAAAATGACGTTACAAAATTAGATATAGGTAGAAATTTGTTAAACTTTTAGACTATTAATTAAAATTTATTCCATACTGTGTCAAAATCTCCTAAAATACTTCATTTTTTTAATAGTGTCAAAAGAAGAAATGTTTCAAATCAAATTTTATCTGCGTTGAAGGTGAACATCGACGAGCTGCATCTGCTATACAACGACATTAATATAGTTAAACGTATCGAGATGCAGCAATTGCGTTGGAAAGGCCATATTATAAGAACCGCTTGGCGGTGCACGCAGAATTGGCAGGCCAAGGAATATATGGCACAAACAAGTGGATGAAGAGATGAAAAGGCGCGGTATTCCCGAGTGCGAAGCAACACATAGAGAGAATTGGAGATCTTTTCTTAGTTCGGCCTATGGAACAAATGTTCTGTAATTTGCCAGCTAAGTAAGTAAGTAAACTTAAACAATATATGGAAAATGACTTTTGACCTTTCCATAGATGCAAATAAGAGTAGCGGTTACATAACGGAATTGGTAATATATATATATATATATATATATATATGTGGGTTAGAACTGCAATGCAGTTATACTATTTTTAATTATTTAAGGTAAACTCTTCCCCTTCAGTTCAAACCATTTATTTCAATTTGGCATGTATTTAAAACCGCACAGATCCGTCACTTTTGCATCATCGACCAGATCGAATATTTTTAAAGAATGGAACGTTTTTTAAACTTTAAGAAAATATATGATTCAAATACATACAAATGTATGATCATACGGCTCGGGATTATGACGGACTGCTTTGAAAATGCCTATATAATCAGCGGAAACATCGACCTTTTTATTTTGCAAAAAGGACGTATTACATGTAAGCATCACATTTTTATAAATTTTGCAGTATGCGTGGTATTTGAACACATACATCATCATCAATAATAAGGCCAGGAGTCCATTTTTCATAATCAGTGCCCTTAAAAAGCAAAATAGCAGTGAAGTATACATTTTAGTTGCAAAATAAATAATTAAATTAATTAAAAGAAATTATCAAATTTTTATGCAAAATTTCGGTCCTTTAGCTCCGCCAAATAATATTCGATTATCGTCCACAGTTGTAGACTGCTTCTTTGCAATGTAACCCAACCATGGAAGACGTATATCATTATATCTGAACTATATTAGCTGTAGTATTCATTCAAAATATAACTTTTCTTACTCAAATTACTTTTTCGTACTTAAATTTCTACATTTTGCGGACTTACGACCACTTCCGACAAGAGGAAAAAATATAGAAAAACGCGACACAATACCATTTTCTTTATATCATACTACGTGTTTTGACTTACAATACCATTTTGTAACAAAAACGCGATTTCCTAAAAAAGTGGACTTACGACCATTTCGTGCGCAGCAGACGATATGCTTGATCAGCATAAAATAATGCGTCAATATAAAGATGCCCGTCTATCCTTCCGTCCGTTTGTCTTTTTGCTTTAGCCTCATTAGGCTAAAATTTGGTTTTTGATATCCCTCCCTATTTTCGAAAGTTTTAGCGTCATTGTCTAACCGAAAAGGATGAAAATTGATATTCAGTTATCGATGAAGGTATAAAACATTCCAGAGGAGAATTATTAGTATAAGTCCACGTAGAGGGTTACCTCCCGATGTTCGGTATTATGAAGGTTGTGCCCTCAATATTCAACCGAAATAATTGAAATTTGGCATAGAACAGTATCTCCCGATTTTCGGCATTTAAAGGTTGTGGCCTCAATATCGCACCAATATGAATACATAATTTTTAGAGAAAAAACGATTTTTATACCCAAGCAGGCTGTGGGTATATCTTTGTCGGCAAAGCCGATTCGCAAGATATAATCCTAACAAAGTGGTTCCATTGGACATCAAGTTCCCAAACTTTTAGGGGCCCTTTTATGGGTTAATGAGATAGGGAAAAACGGGCAGACGCGGGTTTTCTCTCATGTTGTGGAGAGAAGTTTGAGGCTGTTTGTATGGAGTGGCCTTTCATTGTGTAATCGGGTAAGTGCGGCTCTTTGTGTTGACTGTTTCCCATATACGTTTCCTGCACCAACTTCATTCGATGCGTTTAATATGGTTCGTACCTTTGCTGCAAAATGTAGTTATTCAATTCAATAATCGATAATATCGATTTTATGCCAGCTCTACTACATAATCTATCTGCCTTATTAGGTTTATAGATGGTTCTTGTCGTATCCACATTTCAAAACTTTAAAATCGCTTAGAAAAAATTTAGGAAAAATTTAATATAATGGGCAGTTTTTTTCTATTTTAAGCACTTGCAAATTATAATTTTATTTTCTTCTGAAGAATTTAGCTTTAATCAAGATTGTAGTTTGTCTTTAATCCAACGAAGTGAAACTTGGGACCCGATATTTTATCATCCATCTATCTTCAAACGCTCCGATAAATTTGTATCTCCTGCCATGATCAGGACCGTTGCATAATATTTATCATTCCCCACATGGCTGCAGGACATCCAAAGCAATCTGGCCTTTGACCTCTTATCTTAGAATGATCCCCATTTTCTCACTCGACAAGTTAGGGAAGAAAGTCACTGTGGGACTTATTACGGGTCATCGTAGAGCATATATTCAAACTATAATCACAGGTTTGATGCTGAGTTGGAAGCCGCCGGCCGAATCACTAAGGTTTCTGGTCAATCCGGTACGAAAGAACCCGCTACCGTGTGAATGTCAAACTATAACTAAGTTATGATAGCGTGTTAGCGAGTTGTTACACACGCAAGCTTCAAAACAAATCAAAACATTTGCTCTCTTTTAGTTATTTGCATTCGGGCCGTGTTTGCATAAATTGCCGAAAAACTTCGGCACCACCGTGTCTAACATCCAAATGACATTAATTCCTAAAGGTTGTGAAGATGCAGAGAAATAGAGACAGTCGAACATCTTCTAGAATGAAGCCCAAAAATTCTACCGAAGAGTGAAATATCAAACTAATTTTGGTACAGGCACATCCTCCTGTAGAGACCAGCAATGTAATTTGTTAACTGATCCATATAGTGTATCAGATAAGGAAAGATCATTTTCCAAACTGTCGTCTGTAATCACTCTAGCGTCCACAATAATTGAGCTAGAGCGCTGTATTTATGCACCCGAGTGTCTTTTCTCCATAGGCAGATCAAGTTCGAAGATGGGCTATATCGGCCCTCGTTTTGGTATAGCCCCCATAGAACGGTACCTCCCGATTTTCGGTATTTCGGGGATTATAGCTATATTTTTGACCGAACTACCTGTATTTCGACGTTTGTGGTTCCCAGTGGTCAAAAAACTACTACACTAAAAGATATAAAGATAGGTCCAGGTTTTGGAGTAGCCCCCATATAACTGTACATCGGTCTTTTAAGGATTTTTGCTACAATTTTTGACCAAACTACCTGTAATTGATTATTTAAAGTTCAAGGTGGTTACAAAACATCTCCACCAAAAACCGTCAACATAGGTCCATGTTTTGGTATAGCCCCCATATAACGGTACCCAGAAATTTTTGCATTTTTTGCATATTTTGCATATCGTGCATATTTTATCATATTTTGACATATCTGCATAAAATGAGCATATGCAAAACCATATGCAAAAATATATTCAAGGATTTGTGGTCTAAATATCGCACTGAAATGGCTGAAATTTGGCATTAAGTCTTCGTTAGGGGTATGCAACTTTACAACTGAAATTTGTCCGCATGGGTCCACGTCTTCATATAGCCCCCATAGAACGGTACCTACCGATATTCGGTATTTTGAAAGTTGTAGCCTCAATATCCCACCAAAATGACTGAAATTTGGTACTTAGTCTTCGTTGGTGGTACAAAACATTCCACCGGAAATGTTTCGGTATAGGTCTACGTCTTCATATAGCCCCCATTGAACGGTACCTCCCGATTTTCGGTATTTTGAAGGTTGTGGCCTCAATATCCCACCAAAATGACTGAAATTTAGCATTTTGTCTTCGCTGGGGTATACAACTTTCCACCTAAAATTTTTCGGTATAGGTTTACGTCTTCATATAGCGCCCATAGAACAGTACCTCCCGATTTTCGGTATTTTGAAGGTTGTGGCCTCAATATCCCACCAAAATGACTGAAATTTAGCATTTTGTCTTCGCTGGGGGTATAAAACTTTCCATCTGAAATTTGTCGGTATAGGTCCACGTCTTCATATAGCCCCCACAGAACGATACCTCCGGATTTCTGGTATTTTGAAGGTTGCGTCCTTAACATCCCTCCGAAATGGCTGAAATTTGGTATTAAGTCTTCGTTGTGTGTATAAAACTTTCCACCTGAAATTTGTCGGTATAGGTCTACACGCAGAGAAAAAAATATGATTGATCCAACAATATTCGAAGAGCAAAATATGTATTGTAAAGATAATGTTAAATTCCAAATGTAGTATTGTGATTCCAACAATTGGGTTTTGTTAAATCTAAAAATTGTTTTTGTCAACTGGACAATAGTTCTCTCTTTTCTTCGACAATTTTTTCTCTTCTCTCGCTATTCGATGCCGTGTTGAAAAAAACAATTATGGTGAGTTTTGTTTGTATGACATGATGCCTTTATCTTTGTTTTTGTGTGTATGTATACCAACAAGGAGACTCTTGTTTTTATTTGTTTCTGTTTTGTTTCATTCTTCTATCTTCATTGTGCTTTGAGGTTTGGTGTTATACCGGAGTTTGTTATGGTGTTTAATTATTCCTTATGTTGTGGTGGGTGCTTGTGGCTGGCTTTTTGTTTGTCTTTGTTGTCAGCCTATGCAGCAAACCATGTATTGTGTTCATCAATGATTGCAATATTATACGCGACATTTATATCCAAGTTATGTGAAAAGTGTATATGAGAAGTATATACACTCAAATCAAAAATTTCTGGTCTGGTTTTCTGGGTTGACAATACTTTTTGTAAACAAAATTAGATTATGATAGTTCCTACAATCGGTATTGTTAACGATTTTAACAATATTGCGGAAATTCGAAAGTTGTTTTTATACCCTCAGCCTTTAGGCTAAAGAGGGTATTTACACTTTGATACGACCAAAAATGTGCCTCATCGAAATAATGGTTTTAGACCCCAAGTATGTTTGTACGATATCCGTTTCAGACAATTTTGAGTAGATCTACCGATGTCCGTCCGTCTGTCTGTCTGTCTGTCTGTCGGTCTGTCTGGCTGGCTGGTGCGCACGATAACTCTCGAACGGATCAATCGATTCGGTTCAAATTTTGGGTATCGAAATATTTTGTCCAGATTCGATTTAAGTTCGAAGATGGGCCATATAGGTCCACTCCTTCAGGTACCTCCCCCACAAATGTCCAAAACTTGTCGCAAAACTTGTGCGCACGATAACTCTTGTAGGGAATAACCGATTTGGTCCATAGTTTGCACATCGTGTAATTTCTACTAAACTTAGATTAGGTTCCAATATGGACTCAATCGGTCCACTCCTTCGGGTACCTCCCACACAAAATTTCGGAAAAGTTCAGTTTAGGACCTGGTCTCGAAGCTCTTTGATTTTTGTTTACGCAAGTTGTATTCGCTGTCCTCTATACGACTCTGTAAGTTTCATTAGGGGCAAGTCCATACTTCCTGAGAAAATAGCCTGAAGGTTACAAAAAACCCTATAACACCGTGTGTAGTGGTTGGAGCGCAAGATAACTCTCGAACGGATCTGCCGATTCGGTCCAAAATTTGGCTTTCGTAATATTATGTCCAAACTTAGTTCAAGTTCAAAGATGGATTATATCGGTCCATTCCTTCCGGTACCTCCCCCTCAGAAGTTCGAAAATGTTCGGAAAATTTGTGCGTACGATAAGTCTTGAAGGGAGTAACCGATTTGGTCTATACTTTGCACATTATGAAATTTCTACCAGACTTAGATGAGGTTCCAATATGGACTCAATCGGTCTACTTCTTCGGGTACCTCCCACACAAAATTTCGGAAAAGTTCAGTTTAGGACCTGCTCTCGAATCGCCTTGGTTTTTGTTGTACCATCTTGTATTCATTGTCCCCTATACGAAGGTACAAGTTTCCTCAGGGGCAAGACCATACTTCCTGAAAAAATAGCTTGAAAGTTGAAAAACAAACCCTATGACACCATGTTTATGGGTGGAAGCGCAAGATAATTCTCGAACGGAAATGCCGGTTCCGGCCAAAATTTGGCCTTCGTAATATTGTTTCCAATCTTAGTTTAAGTTCGTAAATAAGCCATATCGGTCCACTCCTTCAGGTACCTACCCCACAAAAGTTCAAAAATATTCGGAAAAATTGTGGGCACGATAACTCTTGATGGGAGTGACCGATTTGGTAAATACTTTACACATTCTCATAATATCTACCAGATATAGATCAGGTTCGAATATAGACTATATTTGTCCACTCCATCCCGTACCTCCCACACAAAATTTTGGATAAGTTCACTTTAAGACCTGCTATTGAATCACTTTGATTTTTGTTGAAGAAACTTACATTCGCTGCCTCAATTACAATGGTAAAAGTTGTTTCAGGGGCAAGTCCATACTTCTTGAGAAAACAGCCCGAAGGGTGTAAAAACCCCCTATGGCACCCCATGGTCTATGTCGGTCCATTCCTTTAAGTACCTTTTCAGCAAAGGTTTTGAACTTAATTCCTAATCAACATTTTTGTCGGTTAATACTGGACCAAGATTTTGAAACCCCCTAAATACATAAGTTTTTTGTGATAAAAGTGTTTCAATTTCCACAGGCTGAGGGTATATCTCTGTCGGCAAAGCCGACTGATACTTTTTTACTTGTTGTTTTCTATGTTTGGAACAAAAGATGGTATTTTTGGATTTGGATTACAATGTTTGAACAAAACAAATACATTTTTGGAACCAAAACAGATATTTTAGTTCCAACAAAATCGAAAAATATTTTTTCTCTGCGTGTACGTCTTCATATAGCCCCCATAGAACGGTACCTCCGGATTTCTGGTATTTGAAAGGTTGTGGCCTCAATATCCCTCCGAAATTACTGAAATTTGGCATTTTGTCTTCGCTGGGGTCATAAAACTTTCCATCTGAAATTTGTCGGTATAGGTCTACGTCTTCATATAACCCCCATAGAACAGTACCTCCCGATTTTCGGTATTTTGAAGGTTGTGGCCTCAATATCCCACCAAAATGACTGAAATTTGGCATTTTGTCTTCGCTTGGGGTATAAAACTTTCCATCTGAAATTTGTCGGTATAGGTCCACGTCTTCATATAGCCCCCACAGAACGATACCTCCGGATTTCTGGTATTTTGAAGGTTGTGTCCTTAACATCCCTCCGAAATGGCTGAAATTTGGTATTAAGTCTTCGTTGTGTGTATAAAACTTTCCACCTGAAATTTTTCGGTTTAGGTTCAGGCCTTCAGATAGCCCCCATAGAACAATACCTCCCGATTTTCGGTATTTTGAAGGTTGTGGCTGTGGTTACACATTTCTCTATTTTATTGACTTTTCTGAAAAGAATTTAAAACAGAAAAATTGTACAAACATTTTTGTACCTATTATTGAAATATTTGTTGCATAAGAAAATATGTAAAATGCTAGAGTTGGGCAATCTAGTTCCCGGATCGGATCGATCTTTCTAGTTCCTTTTCCCAAAAGGAACTAGTTCCTTAATATAGTTCCATAGTTCCAAATAGTTCCGAGAGCGATATAGTTCAATGAATCTTTCTCTTTCATCGTTCTTTCTGTTTCTTTCGTTCCAAATAGTTCCGAGAGCAATATAGTTCCATGAATGTTTCTCTTTCACCGTACTTTCTGTGTCCTTCGTTTAAAAATAGTTCTGAGAACGAAATATATCGTTTGTTTTCATTGTTTGGTGGAATTGACATAATAATAATAAACGAATTGCAGCGATGTTAGGTGCATGTCATTTATGTTTATTTGCCAATGTGAAATAAGCAAATTAACGTAACGAAAAAAGATAGACGTAGGTGAGGTGATACAGTAAAGGAACGAGATGAACAAAAGGAACTATATGAACTAAAGGAACTATATAAAAGAAAGAGCTGGATATAGTTCCAATAGTTCCTCATTCGGAATAGTTCCTTGGAACTAGTTCGTTCCGGAACTACACAACTCTATAAAATGCATAAATTTTGCATATGCAAAAAATTATGCAATTTGCATTATTTTGCATATGTGATATGTTTCGATTGCAATGTAATCAGAAGCCAAATATATGCCCAGTCCCAAAATTTGACATAAATCGAACCAAAAATAGGGGTTGCATAAAATTCCGCTCTCTATTGATAAGCATAAAATTTTTCTTTTTGCTTTAGCCTCATTAGGCTAAAATTTGATTTTTGATATCCCTCCCTATTTTCGATATTTTGAAAGTTTCAGCGTCATTGTCTAAACGAAAAGGTATTTTCAGGATTTTAGCTAAATTTTTTAATGGAACTAGCTGTAATTTGTCATTTGAGGTTTTCCGTGGTCATGTAACTTAGTGCCAAATATCGAACTAGCTGTAATTTGACATTTGAATTTTCAGTGGTAACGAAAATTTTTCACTAAAAATCGTCAACATAGCTCCATGTTTTGTGTAGTTACCATATAACGGTACCTCCCGATTTTCGGTATTCTGGGACTCTTAACTACATTTTATACGGAAGTACCCATAATTTGACTTTTGAGGTTCCCTGCAGTTATAAAACTTTTCAACCAAAAATTGTAAAGATAGGTAGACACTTTGATCACACACATTTTTTAGATTTGATTAGATAATTTAGACATTGGGGTATCCATGGTCGGAAAATGTTTCCACCTAAAATTGGGAAAGGAAACTAATTATTCCATTTTAATTAAGGCAATTTTATGGTGGAGGGTATAAAAAGATAAAGTTTTTTTACTTGTTTTTACTGATAATAAAAACCTTTCGAAATTAATCTGGAGACAATGTATTTTATTCTTCGCTGTACCGTAAATTAATTAGTTTGTATGTCTCCTTTGAAGCAAGCTATAATACAGGACGAAGTCATGCCTGTTCTTTACGCTAGGTGCTTTTCCATCACACTTACTGTCTGGAAATATCTTTCCTAAAAGTGAGTTCGACGCTCCAAACCAAATTTGTATAGTTTTCTTTATGTAAAAATGTTACGCAATGTTGAACTATTTAAACGGTAGTGGCATGGTGATAACTAGAAAACATGAAAAGAGAACCATAATTCCTCTGACAGTCTGGACCGATTTTGTCCGAAAATAGTAATCGAATAAAATAATTTCTACAGTTCCAACATACAAACATTCATTATATTTATTTACTTAAAAATCACATTCAACATCCTCAACACATTGCACATCCAATTCATTCATTATCTATTCCCATACTTCATCCCAAATTCCTTTCTAACTAATTAGGTAATTCTATTATAACTCACCAGACCACATATGCATGTACATCTCAATGGTTTATAGCACTCGTTTGACCTCTTTTAACAAAAAAAGTGATCTACCTCTTTTTTACAGTACAATTGAAACTTTGGTGTGATATCTGGGTTCACTTGTGGGTTGGATTATTGGTTTTGTTGGTTTCTTGTTGGCAATGTGGTTCGTGGCTGCTGAGATGACTGCAATTTTGTAGCATTTTTTCATATTTAAATTAAACCACAGAAAATAAAAACAAAAATATTTATACAACATAAAGTTGTTAAACTCATGCAAATATATTTGTTCGTTTATGAGGATGTATTTTATTTTCGGCTTGTTTATACATTATGGGATGGTCATCAGCATCATCATCGTATACATATGACATCAAACACACATACATATATGTGTTTGTGTTTGAATATCAGTGTTTACATGTGTGTTTTTATCATTGTATGATTTTCGTTGTTTGGATATTTTGATTCTGGATTGGTTCGCCTTTCCGGTTTGCTGGGTGCTTCCCAGCCACTGGAAAAAGAAGAAGGGTTTAGCTGCTTGGATTTGCGTTGGGTAGATGCTGATGCTACTAGGACTGCTGTGTCGTTGCCATTGTAGCATTTACTTAAAACCGTTTTTATAACCATTTCATCTACACTTTATTGTAGGCTTTAAATCTTATTTAACTAGCTGTAAAATAAACATGTTTAAGGGGGAATTCTAAGGTTTGTCGGACTACGACTTTGTTTGGTGCTAAGCGAGAATTATAATGGGTATCGAGGGAAGCTTTGGTAGAACCAAATCCAAATTTGATTCGGTTGTCCGTCCAGCTCTTTTGGCTGATGAACACGATAACTGTCGAAAGCAGATAATTAATAAATAGATCAAGTTCGTAGATGGACCATAAGTTAGGGTACCTTCATCAGTTTATGATATGTTTCTAAAATCTATTTTTGCCTAATCTGGCTCTGGGTCTTTTTCCAGCTCTAGGAATATGGCTGCTCCGATAGTTTGTAACCACAAAGCTACAGGAGGTTTGGCAGGGCAGTTGAAAAGGCGTATTTCGTCGTGCGGGCCTGTGCTTTACAGGAATTTAGATGACAGACCCATCCCGACTATCAAGGGTAGCTTTGGTAGAACCAGATCCAAATTTGATTTGGTTGTCCGTCCAGCTCTTTTGGCTAATTAACACGATAACTGTCGAAGGCAGATAATTAATAGATCATGTTCGTAGATGGACCATAAGTTAGGGTACCTTCATCAGTTTATGATATGTTTCTATAATATCTATTTCTGCTTAATCGGGCTCTGGGTTTTTTGCAGCTCTAGGAATATGACTGTTCCGATGGGTTGTAACCACAAAGCTACAGGAGGTTTGGCAGGGCAGTTGAAAAGGCGTAGTGCGTCGTGCGGGCCTGTGCTTACATGAATTTAGACGGCTCCACCATCCCGACCATAGTTGAGCCAAAACCACTACGATTTGTCGTGGGAGCTGACGCTCCTCAGCTGCAATAGATAGATGGGGATTTTCTTCGATGACCGCATTCACACGACAGTTGTTTAAGGCATCTGCGATTGCACAAGTGTGAATGCTTTTAAAACTATTTCATAAGCTTGTTGATTTAGGGGTTCTCTTTTGTAACGTTGGACTTTTCTTATAGGTTGAGAAGATTCTTCCTGATATGCCTGGGTGAGGCCCCATCCCCATGATGATTAGGAAAGCCCTCACGGTAACACCCGAGCAAGTACTGCAACGAGGGCATGCCATTGTGTTCCTGTACTGGAAGAATCCATGGTTTCCATGTAGGTAATCCATGGAAGATATTAGGAGGCATTGTTGCAGTTCTCTTGGTGGCAATCCGATAGTTTTGAATGTTATGATCGCGGACCACACTGACACCGAATAGCTTACCACAGACCTCCCTATCGCCACACTGACGCCGAATAGCTTACCACAGACCTCCCTATCGCGTTATATGTGGTCAACAAGGTTTGCTTATCTGCACCCAAGCACTGCCGGCTGGGGGCGTGAGGACCTTGTTCCTACATATCAGGTTACCCCAAATAGTTGTGGCATGTGAAGACGACGTGAACATGCTGTCGAATGTGACCGCTAGGTTCTTGGGGTAGTTGGTGGTCGGAATTTTTCTACCATCGGCCATGACATTCAACGCAGTGCTCACCTCTTCAATCCATGTAGTGAACCGAGTGGCCGTAGATTTAGTGGCGGATATTTGCATATAACTCGCGTGAAGAAGGTGGTAAGATCAGTCAAATAGGAGTTCATAAATTACATCAGGGGAGGTAACTGACGCCAACATCATACAATCATCGGCATACGTTAAGTTCTCAGTGTCGTCTGATTCCAGAGATATCACCCCACCTTGGGGAACTCCCAGAGATATCACCCCACCTTGGGAAACTCCCAGAGATATCACCCCACCTTGGGGAACTCCCAGAGATATCACCCACCTTGTTGAACTCCCCGTTTTACTCAACGGGCGTCAACACTTACAATATGTTATGAACTGTTTAAACATGGACGGAGGGTAATGCTTAACAGTATCAGAAGCTCTTGGTAAGTCGAGCGCCACCATCACTGTTCTATCACACGGCTTGCACTGATTGAGTCCTCGACTAATATGTGCGGAGATGACAGCTATTTTGTAATGCTGATGACCGGCAACTGGATACGTATTGCTGACGCCGGGGAGGAGTAAAGCCTCAAGAGTTTTTGCTACGGAGGACAAAAGTGAAATCAGTCTGTAGGATTCACGTTTGCTGGCATCCTTGCCTGGCTTCAATAGCGGGACCATCCTACCCATTTTCCAGACTTCGTCAACGATGTGTTGATATAGGCTAAATGTAGGTTGAGAATTTTAGTGCAATGCTCGGGTCCCAGCTCATTTAGCTGTTTCAGCATTATCATGGAGATTCGAACCCTTAGGATGCTTTAGCATTCCTCATGCCATTCTCTACATCATCCATTGTAAATTGTGTTGATTCCTCCTCGGAGGAATGTAGGTTGAGAATTTTAGTGCAATGCTCGGGTCCCAGCTCATTTAGCTGTTTCAGCATTATCATGGAGATTCGAACGCTTAGGATGCTTTAGCATTCCTCATGGCATTCTCTACATCATCCATTGTAAATTGTGTTGATTCCTCCTCGGGTGGAATAGATCAGTGTCACTTAGGAGTGCTCGATTAACTGCCGATTAAAATAATTTGCGCACTCCTTTGGTCAACTCTGAGATCCTATCTTACTTCTTTCCAAAGTTCGAGTGTAACTTAACTGTTGCCTACAATTTGCTTATTCCGGTTCCAATCTTGCAACTCTTCAGATACTTTAGTCATCTGTTCCGCTTATGCTGTTAACTTCCAGTGTCAAGTCCCTCACTTTGTCGCCACTGAGGTAGGGACGACGAAGTTCATCATGCATATTTGCAAATCCCGTCGCCTCTGCTGGGAAATTTAGTCTCACTTCGGATATCCGAACAGCAAGTATATGGCGAGCGGCTGCAGCAGTGATGTCTCAAAACGCCTTTTCTGCTGATTGAACTCTCTGTAACTGTGTGGAGTTCAGAGGTGATTAAATCGGCGGTCTACAGATAGACACAAATATGAGAGCAAAACGACGGGTTGTCGGGTGTCAGACCAGGTGACACGACGGTTATATCTGGTGAACTGTGACACTTTCCGTTAATTCTGGTAGGGGCGTCCCCATTGACCATGCAAAACTTAGAGCTATCAATCTGCTCAGGCAGCAATATACCGCTTTGGGCATTGCCCAGAACCGAACTCATGATAAGCATTAAAGTCCTTCAGGTTCGCACTATTATAGCCTTCCATAAGCGGGCTAATACCTGGAATACAGTTATTTTTCGGCGGGATGTACATATAAGCTAAGCAGATCTACTTCGGCAGTTCCTGCACCATGTACGGGTCATTAGAGCCAGCCTTAAGCGAGATTGGTCTGTATTAAACTGTCAGATTCAATAGGAAAGCTAATCGTCCACCTCCATCTTTGTTTCGATCCTTCTTCAGTTCGTTGTTACCCTCACAATGCTGTACGCTTCAGTTGTTGCAAACCAAGTTTCTTGCACCGGCGGGAGCACGATATTCTTTCTAAAATCCACAATTTCCTCGATCTTACCTCGGAACGCCTTGCCCTTTGTCTTTGATAGACTGGCAAGTGAGAGGTCGTCAATTCCAACCACAAGGAGAGTGCCATCCTCCTTCTCCTCCCTGTGGAAGACTTCCCACCTCTTCACTTCCAAGGTCTCATTCTGCTTACCAAAGACCTCAAGCATGCGTTCAGTCTCCAATTTGCAGCCATACCCTTTGACATATACCGCCTCTTTAGTCAGGTGAGGTATTTGGTCCTTCCTTACCAGCTTCAATGTGCCGCCATCCCAAGGAGTTGTCACGCTGTTGATTACTTCCTCGAGAGCGGCCGGGTTTGCGTGCGGGCCCAAGTGGTATACTGGGAGGTCCTCCTTAAGCTCGCTGCTGACAATTTGTACTGGTCCACTTTTTAAAATGTGGTCCAAAATTTTCTCGCAGACTATTTTTTCGATGGCCTGCTGGTGTTCTTTGGGTATTCTGCAGGACCCTCTACTGATATAAATCACCGCATATCACCACCCGTCCCAGTAGTTTTTCCTGGCTATCTTGGCGTAAGTAGATGGCGGCTCCGTACCAGTCTCTGCGGCCAATTTCCTCTTCTGGAAGGTCCTGGGCTTCTTTTCTGAGTCCTTGGAACTTCCATAAGATTCTGCGGTCGCGCTCACCTTCTTCGTGTCCGGGCACTCCTTCTCGCCCTCCGTTGAAGGGTACTTTGGGCAGTCTCCTTCGCGTGGGTTTTGAGTGGGCTTGCTCATGGCATTTGAGGGTGGGAAGCTCTTTTTCTTCTTACTTGGCTTGGCGGTATTTTGTTCCTCTGGAGAACTGATCCTCTTCGCCGCTTCCGAGGAAGTAGAGGGAGTGTTCTCGCTTGGTGCTGCCAGCTGTTTTTTGTTTAGCCGCGCTTGGATCTTCTTAAACCTTCGTCTCTGAGCTCCAGTCCACCGCACTTTTTTCTCTGTCGTGAGTTTAGATATGCTTTCGCTTACCTTATCTACCATCTTGTGGACCTCCTCATTGACGGGCTTCTCCACAACGGTGGTGTTGTTTTTGCTGCTGCTATTGGCTTCGGAGTCAGGGTCGCTCCCAGTCCCGGATGGTTGGGTCCAGATTAAACTCTCCCTTCGCTTCCCCTTTTCCTCCTACATTTTACCTTCCGGTTGCGTGCTTCGAATAACATCTAAGATTCTTGTGAAATGTTTGGCCAAGTGTTTATTGCAACAATTTAGCTCTTTTGTGGTCCTCTTTACAACAATAAAATGTTTTTCGTGGCAAGTCCATACTTGCTGACAACAAAATTTGTGTGACGTAGAGGGTTGAAGATACCAAGCAACGAACCTGACCACCTTTAACATTCAAGGCCCATGACTTATCTTGGTAAATCTTTCATCTCAGGTGGACACTGACCACCTCGTAGTGTCACCTGTGGAACTGCCTTTAACACACTAAAGGTAGTGAGCTAATACTGAGATGGTCTTGTCTCAAACAGAACGTCGCACCCTTATTCTGCATTTAAACAACTATAGAGTGTTAAGGACATTAAATCCATGTCCTAGTTGTTGTTTATGATCCTTATGGGTTTTGTATACTCCATCCCTTACCCTTGCCACCACCCATAGTGATAAACATATCGCATACAAACCACTGGAACACATTGACAAGTGGGCGGGATAAAAGGCCAAACAGAATGAATAAAAAAAGCAACAGACAAACTTGAACCAGCGAGAATTGGGAATGTTTGTATTTTACTGCATTAATATCATAAAATTTGGTTGTTGTTAAACAATGTTGTAAAAATGTTTGCACATATATGTGTGTGTACATATGTGTATATGTGAAGAAACATGTTTCCGTTACAGTTGTTGATGTTATTTTTGTTCAGCTTTTCTGTTCATCTCCTGGTACCGGATAACTTGCTTAGCCTTTCCCATGCCAATACCCTTAGAGCCCCGGAGGTTCTTCTTCTTTTTTCGAAGATGCTACTTACCGATAATGCATGTTTGTTAGCTTCTGTATATCATGCATGGAACCACATAAACATATACATTGTATGTACATTGTGTGTCTGTGTGTGTGCTGACAACATAAACTTGTGCTGGTATTATTAGATAAGTCAATGATTCGTTTTTCTTACCCTCTTCCTTTTGCCAAAAAAAAAAGACTTACAACATCAACGAATATGGCAAAGGATTTATAAGCATTCCGTTTGCAAGAGGAACTAGTTTAAGAGTTACATGACCTAAAGTTGTCTGCAACCAAGACAAATTGCATAAATTGGGAAAGCCCCATAGGGATGTTTCCATGTATATTTATTTATTTTAAATAATAAGAACAAGTCACATCTACTACCATTGGTTTCACTAGTACCATGTCGACAATCGTCACTTTCTTTAGAAGAATGAAATAAGATCTTAAAAAATGATTTTTTTTTTTGGCGAAAAAAACATTTTATTGAAGACTTCATTTTTTATTGTTATTGATGTCATCCAAAACAAAATTATGGTAGTATCAAAAATAACTTCATTTAATGATTGATAAGATTTTCATAATACAACAAAATGGGATTTCGTTTCAGTCAAAATGAATTGCTGTATTACAATAAAATAAAATTAAATAAATGGTCCAAAACTTATTTGAGAAATTGTTATTAATTTCCTGTTTGCAGTCATTTTTGGGTATCAAATGAATGTAAGTACTTCGAAATTCATATAAGAGGATGAAAAAAAAACCGTCATCAAAATCGTGCTATAATCATAACCTAAAATGTTAGGCAACCAAATCGGAATTTGGAATTATTAAGTAAAGAACATATATTTATGGTATACTTGTCAAGTGGCATTTTTGGATTAGTATACAAATATCAAAAAAAAAAAAAAAAAAATAAAATAATGATTTAGAGAGAAATGTTTGTTGTTTCGTTGTTATTTATGAAGTTAAGCTGGTCATATGACGCAGAATGGTACATAATCCTTTTTCCTGGCCAAAATTCAATTACATTTGAACGGATAAAAATACTCAATTAATTTTTTTCGAGTTTTAAACACGTAACATCATAAATTGGGTGACATAGGTTACGAATACCAAGCAACGGTCCTGAGCGTCTTTAACATGGCAAAGCCCAGGATTTTTCTTGGTCCCTCTTTAAATTTTAAATGGACACTGACCTCCTCGTGGTGTCACCTGGGGAGCTGCCTTTAACACCTGTTAAAGGTAGTGAGCTAACATGTGTCCGGCGTTCAAACATAACTACGATAAAAACTTGGGTTAGGGCGTCGGGTTAGTAACCCTCCCCTAGAAAAAAAAACATCCTGCTATGAAAAACCAAAGGAAAAGAAAAACAAGTAAGGAAGTATCAAACGGCTGTGCTGACGGAGATACACCCTCAGCCATTGACAAAAAAAAAAAAAAAAACAAGCAAGCAAAGGCTATAGTCGGGCCGGGCCGACCATGTGATACCCTACACCACTACTCTTGGGAATTAGCTTCCAGCAAATCAAAATTCCTCTATGGAACAAATAAACTTATTGTAAGAAATAACTTTGTGCATTCTGCTATCTTATCACATCAAGCCTAAATAATAATATAATAATTGTTTCAAAAACATCCAAAGGGACAAAGCAGAGTTCTCTCATATCAATGACTGCACCCCGATTACCTACAGTTTATCGGCGAATACGAATGGCGTGCTCTAAGACACCATTTGTAGAGAAGTTCTGCACGACTGAAATACGTAATATTTCAAAAAAACTTTAACGGCAGCGACTCCGAGTACATTTAAAAAATGGTGGCGAAGCGACCTTATGCTGCAATATATCGCAGCTGTTCAACAAAAAGGCAGTAATGGTAAGTGATATACCGGTATTTTTAACGAAAGACTAGACAATGAAATGTCAGATTTTTACAGTGGGTAGGGTTAATCATTTTCTTAATAAAAAGTTAAAATTTTTAGTTGCTACTCTTTTGTTGTGCATTTGCGATATGTATAAAAAATCCAATTGGACAATTAATACGCTTGGGCTCCACGTAATTTGCAATAATGCTCAAACTGCGAATGTCAGATTTTAACAGTGGGTAGTGTTAATCATTTTCTTAATAAAAAGTTAAAATTTTAGTTACTACCCTTTTGTTGTACAAGTGCGATATGTATAAAAAATCCAATTGGACAATTAATACGCGTGGGATTCACATAATTTGCAATAATGCACATACTGGGAATTTTTCTGTCATGGTAGAGACAATTTATAGCATGGGTGAAAAATGTGGTTGTCTACAGAAAATCATTTTATACTAGGCAGTAGTCCCGTTATCTACCAAACTCATTATTGCAATTTGTATTCATATGTAGGCTACATTGGCGGTAAATTCCCTCCAGAAATTAAAATATGGACCAAATATAAAATGTTTATATTTTTCATACAAAATTAATGGTCCATTTCACTCCTCGTACAAAATTTCGTGACAATTGAGTTATAATCACGACCTCTAGCGTGTTTATTATTACACCACAAGCAAATAATTGGATATATAAGGCTGTAACTCTGTTATCTGCTCATGTACACCAACACAATTGGCATCAATAGAAAGGTCAAAAGTTTATTTTCCAAGTATAGCTTACTTACCCGGAATATGACTTCCAAGAAAATTGCAAGCTTCTTCTTTTTCATATTCTCTTACCTAAGATAAAATTTCGAGGCGATCGGACTATTATTGCGACCTACAGAGCCGCTACAAAATTGGATAAATATTATGTTTTTGGTCCATTTCACCCGCTAAATATTTCACGATCATCACCAATAAGAATAGGGATCTATTCTGGCCTGAACCCGACCTCCATACAATTTCGTGACGATAGGTCCAAAATTGTGGCCTGTAGTTTGATTACAATTTATAATGGACAGACGGACGGACGGACACACATCTCAAAATCGCTTTATCTCGTCGAGATATGAAGATTGGTATACAACATGGGGGTCTCCGACGAATATTTCGCGGTGTTACATGAATTTTTCCCAAAAACAAACTTATAATACCCTTTCCACATAGTGGTGTAGGGTATAACAAGTAAAAAAGTATCAGTCGGCTTTCCCTACAGAGATATACCCTCAGCCTGTATATATTGAAACAATTTTTTCCCAAAAACGTATGTATTTAGGGGTTTTTAAAAATTTTGGGAATTTGAACCGACAAAAATGTTCATTAGGATTAGAGATCAAAAGTTTTTCGGAGGATATACTAAAAGGAATGGATCTACATTGACCATTATGAAAGTGGATCTCCAGCCACTACATATGGTGCCATAGGGGGTTTTCACACCCTTCGGGATGTTTGCTCAAAAATATGGACTTACACCTGAAAAAACGTTTACGATCGTAATTGAGGCAGCGAATGCAAGTCGCTTCAACAAAAATCAAAGTGATCCGATAGCAGGTCTTAAAGTGAACTTATCCGATATTTTGTGTGGGAGGTAACGGATGGAGTGGACAAATATAGTCCATATTTAAACCTGATCTATATCTAGTTGATATATTAGGATGTGTAAAGTATGGACCAATTCAAGAGTTACCGTATGAACAAATTTTCCGAAAATTTTTGAACTTTTGTGCGGGAGGTACCTGAAAAGTGGACCGAATGGCTTATCTTCGAATTTAATCTATGTTTGGACAAAATAATACGAAGGCCAAATTTTGGACTGAATCGGTAGATCCGTTCGAGAGTTATCTTGCGCTCCAACAACTACACACGGTGTCATAAGGGCTTTTTGCATCTTTCAGGCTATTTTCTCAGGAAGTATGCACTTGCCCCTGATGAAGCTTGTACCGTCGTATGGGGGGCAGTGAATACAAGTTGTTGCAACACAAATCAAAGCGATTCGAGAGCAGGTCCTAATCTGAACTTTTCCGAAATTTTGTGTGGGAGGTACCCCAAGGGGTGGACGGATTGAGAACATATTTGAACGTCATATTACTCTGGCAGAAAATTTACGCTATACAGAGTATGGACCAAATCGGTCGCACCCTTCAAGACTTATCGTGCGCACAAACTTTCCGAACATTTTCGAACTTTTGTGGGGGAGGTACCGGAAGGAGTGGACCGATGTAGCTCATCTTCGAACTTAAACTAAGTTTGGGCAAAGTATTACGAAAGCCAAAATTTGAACCGAATCGGTTTATCTGTTCGATAATTATCGTGCGCTCCAGCCAGCAGGACAGACAGACGGACGGACATGGCTAGATCGACTCCAAATTGTCTGAAACACATTTCGTCTAAACACACTTGCGGTCTAAAACTATTATTTCGATGAGGCACATTTTCATTGTATCAAAGTGTATATCGACAAAAATTTCTAAAATCGTCTTTTCCATTTCAAAAAAATCAAAAAAAATTTTTGATACTACATCTATGATTTTTGGTACATATATTAAGAAAAAAATCGTCATTCCAAATCTGTTTTCGTTACCAACTTTGATCGTTGCGCGCAAAAGATATGACCGTTTTAGTTATGCTAATTAGAAAAAATTCTAAAATCGCGGCTTAATATAGTAAGCTGTTATATCCTATTATCGTTACCTGAACTCGCACCCTTTGCGATGATGCAAAAAAAAAAAATTCGAAAAGTTTCAATGGAAAAAATGGGAAAAAATGGGTTGAAGCCAACGTGCCTTTTTTTGTTTTCTCTCGATTTGTGATTAAACCACATTTTTCCCGATTTTCCTGTCAAAGTGAAAGTAGAAGCCAACTAAATAAGGATCATCCCACCAATGTATAACTTTTCAAAATTTGATCTGCGTCTACCATTAAATGATGCTGACATTTTGAAGCCAGATTTTAAGTGTTTTTTGAAATTTTCTTTTAATTTCGTTCCGCAAACAGGGGTTTCAAAAAATCATATAAAGGAATGAAGAGCTCACGATTCTGATTTATTTGATATATGTGTCGTGAATGTAGCCTACACAGCTTCAGAGAAATCTGCATCCAAATACGAAAATTTTGTGCGAACAAATTTCTAAAAATCATATATTTCGGGTCTAATTTGTACAATTGGCCTTCGATTTACTCGTGCATGATTGCAAATTTTGGATTTTTACGTTGCGGATCTAATAAATCATTATTCGTTAAAATCCATCTACTAAAACGCGAGATACGAGAAATTCCAAGGTAGGAAAATCACCTAATATTGTTTTTGAAAATATCGCGCATTTTATCGCGTATTCTGTCGGCCGCTTGCACTGCTATGAAAAAACTAGTGCTGCATCTTCCTTTTTGCGAAAACAGAGATTTAAAAACTTTACTGATAAGGGAACTACATTCATTTTATCCCAAAAATAGTGTGTGATGCTACATCCACGGTTCTTGACTGATTGCCTTGAAATAGGTATATATCGATGCAGATTTTCATGGTGACACTAAAACCGGATGCGGAACGAAATTGTATGAACTTTGCGCAAATTAGCGATGTTTTATAGGTTTTTTAATGCTAAGATGCAGCCGATGCTACATCTTAGCGTCCAAATTATATTTCGAAAAATATATACAAATTAAAAGATATGGTCTTGCTGTACATGAAAATCACATGCGGACAAAATGATTTTGATAATTACGCGACTTACACGTATTTTAAAATGCATATAAATTAAAATGGGTTATGTGACCTCTATTTCCATTTTAGAAGCCTTGAGATATATCCTCAGCAATCCAATTATCTTCCCCAATAGGAAATATTTTATATGAATGTCTATAAAGCAAAATCCGTATATTTTAATGGGAGATTTAAGCAAAATAAAGGAAGTATTCCTATACATTTTTCCAAAATTTTATACTACATAATGAATGTGAAAAATAATTTTTTCAAACAAAGAATTATTTTTTTAACCAAAATATGTGTTTATTTTGGCTGCGACATCGAAACTATAATACAAATCTGTATGATTTTAGTCTCATTTGATTCGCCGTGAAGTTTTGCTTCCATACGATTTTTTTCGTAATTTTATAGCGGGTAAATGGACCTTTATTTTGAAAAAAGTTGACTTACATTCAATAAGTTATCAATTTATTATACATTCCGCGAATACTGAGTAACATTTACCAAATAATATGCATTCTTAAAACTCAAGTCCCCTCGAGATACATTTCTAGTGAGATTTGCGCGCGTTAATGTAATTAACATTTTTATAATAATTTTTTCTTAAAAGCAGAAGTAAAACCGCGATAACTTTTGTCCGCAACAACCAAAAATTTGCTCGCGAGCGGATTTGTACAGGGGAATTTTTTCTTAACCTATGTACCAAAAATCGTTGATGTAGCGCGAAAAGAAAAAAATAAATTTTTTGGAAATGGAATATGAAATAATTGGCAGTTTTGCCCATATACCCTTGTTAGCATAAATGCTGAGGGTATAAAAAAACGTAAAAGTGCAGTTTAAGCTTATATTCCTAAGATAATAGCCCTACGATTTTTGAGAAACGCTGTTGGCAAAACAGCTTAAATGTCTGATAAACTTATGAATTGAATATCTTATTGGGACGAAATTGGGAACATCAAAAAAAGTTCATCTTAGGGTACCTCCCTCACATAATTTAAAAATGTTTCCTTAGGTGTAATTTAAGTGCTTTTCGAGGATCCTTTGTAAAATGTTAAGGAAAGTAATCCTTATATCAAATTCACAGGTGGACTTTTTCGGTCCACTACCATCGGTACCTCTCCCCCAACAGTTCTAACATTTAGGCTTAAGAACTAGTTGAGAAAAGCTGGCAACTATCTTGGTTCCATCTATGCTATGCCGTTATTGCTACCTGAAAATTTTTCCAGAGATTACATAAAGACCTAATCAGAACTGTTAGAGATGTGTTCAAATAAATTATATCTGGTGTAAAGTGTAATGTAATTTATCTTATGCGATGTCTTTCACGGTGAGTAGCAAGAGGATGACACGGCCCTTACGACTGACATAGGTAATGATAAACAGGTATCAGTCACAAGCCTTCTTGTCTTGTGACTACACCATATTTGGATTTATTTTAAGACAATATCTCCATTTTAAATTTTCAACGAAAGTACACGTAACATCCCTCCCATGAACGTATGCATGTGCTCGTATGCATGCAGACTCACAATACCTTTGGGATACGGTTCATATCATCATTCGTGTCCATAAACATTGTCTTTTAACAAATAACAACATAAACAAACGGAAAATGATAACAAAAACAACTTGGCTACAAAGAAAGAAAGAATAATAGTAACAGAAAATAGCAACAAGATTACATAACTATTTTCGATATGACCTCTTTTTTTCTTCAGAAAAATATCTGAGAAAAGGACAAGAAATCACACATCTGAATCTTTTATTGCAATGTGCCAACACATTTTAAATTGAAGTGCACACATACACACACGTTCAGATGTATTAAACCCACAGCAAAACTAACAATGGCAAATCCAATACAAATAAAAAAACTCACTCACAAATAAACTTCTGCCAGCGACAGGCAAAGGAGTCAGTCATATGAGAACTGTAAATAGTAAAAGAAAAAAGCCGCCATAAAATGTCTAGCAAAGAAACTGGAATTGAACGAAGCTAAGCATCTATAGCTGTCTTTTAATGTGATAAACCTACAAAAAATACGGGCTAGGGGAGAATAGAAGTGTTTCGATTTTTATGTTGAAGGCAAAATAACACTGTAACAAGATAAGAAATGGGGCAATGGTAGATTCCATATTGTGACTATAGTGAATAGTTTAACTAACTAAGAATTTGGTGTTGCTAAATTGTAATATAGAATTGTTCTCTTAAGATTCAGCATTTGTATTAGCCCTTCTTTCATACTTTTTACATCTAGCCCATGACAATTTGAATTTTAGTTGTCTTCCCAGGTGAACCTACATAAATAACCACTTCTAAACTGTGTTCAAAAATGTCTCAAGTATCTTAGAACTACTGCAAATCGGTGATAACTCTAATACAGGAAGATTAGGTCCACAGAAATTCGACAAATTACAAACACAATAGTAAACTTAAAGTACTATCTACCATCTATCTCTCTGTACCACAGTATATAAAAACAGTAACTAAGGTACAATTGTGGTAATAAAAACATGAAACAAAGCCAAACTGTATCCAGGGAAAGTACAGAAAAGACCGACTAACCAGAATAAATTGCTGACTCTTGACAATAGGCAAGGTAGTAGAAGAGGTTTCAGCGCTAATATCATCTTACCAAATAGAAACATTGCAATCATACAGTTGCATCTTTTTTGGATTTAATAGGGAAAAATACTGGAATAGCCAAGACAAAACTTAAGAATAACTGTTATAAAAGAAATTATTGGTAAAACCAGGGTTTCGGAGTCGAGGTATTTTTGGCTCGACACCGACTCCGACTCCAGACGAGTTTTTTTCACGACTCCGGCTCCGACTCCGAGAGTGAATTCCTATACCACTAAAAATGAATAAAATGTGCACACATTTTTAACTTTTTCCTATATTTTGGCCTATATAGGCTAATGTGTTAGTTATACCCTACACCACTACGTGGAAAGGGTATTATAAGTTTGTTTTGGGAAAAATTCATGTAACACCGCGAAATATTCGTCGTAGACCCCCAATGTGGTATACCAATCTTCATATCTCGGCGAGATAAAGCGATTTTGAGATGTGTGTCCGTCCGTCCGTGTGTCCGTCTGTCCATTATAAATTGTAATCAAACTCCAGGCCGCAATTATGGGCCGATCGTCACGAAATTTGGTATGGGGGTCGGTTTCACATCAGAATAGATCGCTATTTTAATTGGTGATGATCGTGAAATATTTAACGGGCGAAATGGACCAAAATCATAATTTTTATTAGATTTTGTAGCTGCTCTGTAGGTCGCAATAATAGTCCGATCGCGTCGAAATTTTAAATAAGGTAAGAGTATATGACAAAGAAAAAGCTTGCAATTTGAGATGGTGATCAGATAATATTTAGAGAGTTAAATGGACCACAACTTTTGTGTGAAAATTGTGAAAATTTTTAGTATACAGCTTATATCTTTTTTCCTGGAAGAGACACTCCGGGAAAGTAGGCTATACTTGGAAGAAGAACGCTTGACCTTTCTATTGATGTCAATTGTGTCGGTGTACATGATAAAATAACAGAGTTACATCCTAATATACCCAGTTTTTTGTTCGTAGTGTAATCATAAACAAGCTAGAGGTCGCAATTACAGCTCAATAATCACGAAATTTTGCATGAGATAAGAGTTTAGGTAGAAGAATATGCCTACAATTTTGGATAATGATCTGATATTATTTAGCAGGTGAAATGGACCATTACTTTTGTATGAAAAATACAAAAAACAAATGTTTGGTCCTGGAGGGCATATGCCGGCAAAGTAAGCTAGATATGAAAATAGAACTTTTGATCTTGCCCCTGAGGCAAATTGCAATCACGTGTCTGCTAGATGACGGGCCTGCTGCTTTTGCATTATTACAAATTACATGGTGTCCTAACGTTTCAATTGTCCAATTGGAGTTTTATACATACATTGTTGCGTGGGTCGCTTTGTCACCTTTTTGCAAAGAGATTCCCCAGCCAGGCAAAATCAAATTGTCAACGGTGGCAAAATATCCTTCAGTAAGGTTTGCGACATTTTCTGAGTATTTCAGCCATATAAAACTTCTCTACAAGTGGTGTCTTAGGGCACACCGTTCGGACTCGAAGATAAGCTGTGGGTCTCATATCATTGAGCGAATATGAATCGGGGTACACTCACTCATTGATGTGAGAGAAGTCTCCCTTGTCCCTTCTGAGATGTTTGTGAAACCATTATTATATTATTATTTAAGCTTGGTGTGATACGGTACAGAATCCACAAAGTTATTTCTTACAATAAATTTATTTGTTCCATTAAGAAATTTTGATTAGTGAAAAGCTAATTCCCAGTGGTAAAGGTGTAGGGTATCGCATGGTCGGCCCCGTCCGACTATAGCCTCGGCTTACCTGTTTTTCCTTACATATTCATTAGAAAGGGCATTCGTTCGAATAAATTCGAACATATCAATATTGTTTCTGCCGAATCTTACATTGAAAATAGCAAATTTAGAAAGTTTTTTTTTTGAAAATTTTGCCTTTTTATGCGAAGATCATTTTTATACCCTCAGCCTTTAGGCTAAAGAGGGTATTTACACTTTGATACGGCCAAAATTGTGCCTCAACGAAAATAATGGTTTTAGACCCCAAGTATGTTTGTACGATATCCGTTTCAGATAATTTTGAGTCGATCTAGCAATGTCCGTCCGTCTGTCTGTCTGTCAGTCTGTCTGGCTGGCTGGCTAGTGCGCACGATAACTCTCGAACGGATCAATTGATTCGATTCAAATTTTGGGTGTCGAAATATTTTGTCCAGATTTGATTTAAGTTCGAAGATGGGACATATCGGTCTACTCCTTCAGGTACCTCCCCCACAAAAGTTCAAAAATGTTCGGAAAATTTTTCCGCACGATAACTCTTGAAGGGAGTAACCGAATTAGTCCATACTTTGCACATCGTGACATTTCTACCAGACATAGATGAGGTTCCAATATGGACCCTATTGGTTCACTCTTTCGGGTACCTCCCACACAAAATTTTGCTTAAGTGCAGTTTAAGGCCTGCTCTCGAATCGCTTTGATTTTTGTTGCAGCCACTCGTATTCACTACCCTCATTACGACGATATAATTTTTTTCAAGAGCAAGTCCATATATCCTCAGAAATCAGCAGGACAACTGCAAACAACCCCATATAATACCATGTGTCGTAGTTGGAGCGCACGATAAGACAATGGTAAAATTTTGGGTCTTTCAATATTTGTCCAAACTTAGTTTAAGTTCGAAGATAGACCATATCGGTCCACTCGTAGGGGCAGTCCACTCCTTCCGGTACCTCCCCCACAAAGGTTCAAAATTTTTCGCCAAGATTGTGGGCATGATAACTCTAGGAGGGAATAACCGAATTGAGCCAAACTTTGCTATTGGTAATATTACTTTCAGGCATAGATCGAGTTCAAATATGGACTATATCGGTCCACTCATTTGAGTACCTCCCACACAAAATTTGGAAAAAGTATAGTTCAACAACTCCTCTCTGATCTTAATAATTTGTGATGCAGCAGGTTGCACTTGCGGCCTCGGTTACGACGATGTAATTTTTTTTTCGTGGGCAAGTCCATACTTCCTGAGATAATGACCCAAAAAGGTCCAGAAAATCCTACCGGCACCACCTAAACTGGCTAATGTGTAAAATAACCCTTTAAGAGAGAAATCGATTTAGTTCAAACTTTGTAAATTGATAAGTAAAATTGTAATATATTTAAATTCAGAAAATGAAGTACAAGATATTTAATTATATAGTCTGTAAGGAAAATATCCATAGACTAATAAAGAAAAAAAAATATTAACTATAGATTTGTATTAGGTCCGAATATGTACTACATCGGATCACTCCTATGGGCATACCCTACCCAAAGTTTGGAAAAAATGCACTCGTCTTGGATCATTCTGAATTTTGTTGCAACATGTAGTTTTTGCGGCCTTTTCCATCCTGGAAAAATTTTTCCAACAGCTAAAAAACCTACAGAAGTATTGTGTTAACTTTTTCTCTTCGGCTACGTGGCTGAGGGTATATCTCTGTCGGCTCAGCTGACTGATACTTTCTTACTTGTTAGTATTAATTTTTAATACAGTTGTAAAGCTCAAAAAAAATAATTTTTCATGATTTTTTCCGAGAAAACTACGTAACATTTTGCGTGATTTTTTTCTTCATCTGAAAGCGAAAAATATTACGAAGTTTTGAGACCGTCTACGAAACCCTGTTTTTATTAAAGCATTTTGCTGTGCCAACCAACTCTACCTCAAAAACTGATAAGCCAATTGTCATATATTTTGGTGGCCGATTTCGAGAAAAACACAGTTTATTTGCTGCATACAAAATAAAATAAATTGTTCCCATCCAACGCTTATACTATGGCAATATTGCTCCGATCGACTTAAAAATTTGATCACATATTCTATGCGGTGCCGTGACATAACTCCCAACGGACATAACTCCCAAAACGATTTTTTGGGAGCTATGTCCGACCCCCCCTTAGCGGACATAAGTCCCAATGGGAGTTATGTCCGGTTTTAAAATTTAAGTGATTTTTATTTAAATAAAATTTTTATTTCAAATGTATAAGAGTAAAATTAAAAATTAATTAACTTAAGTTAAGTTCATTTACATTTTTCATTTCACAAAATAATTTATAATTGATTTAAAATATTTAAGAAAATTAAGTACAAAATAAGAAGTAGCCATCTCAAATCGAACTATATTCAAATTTGCCTTCAAACCTATTTTGAACGAAAAATGCTGCCTACAGGAAAATAAAAAGTTTTTGTTAAAATTCGCAAATACTTTCTGAAAAAAATTCGTGCGATTTGTTACAAAAATATTTTCACAATTTAAGAAAATAAAAAGTTTTTGTAAAAATATTCAAATACTTTCTGAAAAACGAAAAGCGCCGCAGTCGAAAATATTTTTGAAAAATCGCGCGATGTTTCACAAAAATATTTTCACAATTTAAGAAAATAAAAAGTTTTTGTAAAAATATTCAAATACTTTCTGAAAAACGAAAAGCGCCGCAGGGGAAAATATTTTTGAAAAATCGCGCGATTTTTTACAAAAATATTTTCACAATTTAAGAAAATAAAAAGTTTTTGTAAAACTATTCAGAAAGTTTCTGAAAAACAAAAAGCGTCACAGGCGAAAATATTTTTGAAAAAATCGCGCGATTTTTTACAAAAATATTTTCACAATTTAAGAAAATAAAAAGTTTTTTTAAAAATATTCAAATACTTTCTGAAAATCGAAAAGCGCCTCAGGCGAAAATATTTTTGAAAAAATCGCGCGATTTTTTACAAAAATATTTTCACAATTTAAGAAAATAAAAAGTTTTTGTAAAATTATTCGCAATTTTTTACAAAAATATTTTCACAGTTTGAAAAATTTTTGTAAAAGTATTCAAAAATATTTTCACAATTTAAGGAGATAAAAAGTCAAAAATATTTTTGAAAAAAAAATCGCACGATTGTTTACAAAAATATGTTCATAATTTAAGAAGATAAAAAGTGTTTGTACAAATATTCAAATACTGAAATAAATAAAAGGTCGACGAAGAAAATACAAAATATTCAAATACTTTCTGAAAAACGAAAATATTTTTGAAAAAATAACGCGATTTTCTTAACAGATATTTTTACAATTTAAAACTACTCCTAACTGCTACTTACATAATTTCGGGCATAATTTCGTTTTTAAATAATTTTATGAATTCAGGAGGATTGGTTGGCACTTAGGCCTTCTCAAATGTATAATTCCGCTTACATTCTAACTTCTACTCTAAAATTTAAAAGAATGTATAACTATAAATTTCAAAATTAAGCAAAGAAATAATTTATAAATTAAGAAAAAAAATCGTTGGGAGTTATGTCCGCTATTTTTTTGGGTGTTATGTCCGCTTTGCTTCACGAACATAACTCCCAACGAATTTTGGGAGTTATGTCCGCAAAATGCAGCGGACATAACGCCCAAAATCATTTTGGGAGTTATGTCCGTGGGAGTTATGTCCGGGCACCATTCTGTGCTATGCTATTTATACTAAAATTCAGCGCTCACATTTTGAACTTTGGTGTGGAATGGATAATTTTATTGAAATATTTGAGGTATATTGTGTAAAGAACCCATCACGTTGGCAGACATATGTTTTCTGGAACTGAAAAATTAGCACATGAAAAAATTAGCATGAAAATATTCTACAAAGATGTTGCTAGGAACATTTTATGTAGGGTCGGTCCACTAAGACAAGAAATCGACATTGTCATGTTTCCATTGTCCTTTATCACTTTTACCCGATCCTTTCTCATGAAAACTCTATGGTTATGTATTTCATTGAATTTCGTATATGCTATTGATTGTGTAGAAAACTCGGTTACACATGAACTATGTCCGTTCCTGGCGGACAGATCCTGTTATTTGAATGTCTACATCTACATGAATCTGTCGTTGACAAACAACGAATTTAATCTGAATTTCATATATAGTTAATAGATTATGCGAAATTTACCGAAATACATAATGACCACAATGTCTTTAATAGAGGACAAGGATGATTTCTCATAAAAAACAGGATGAGAATACCAATAGACCTTTGTGAGAAGACCAGTAAGACTTCTGACGAAAGAGGTTAAAGGTCCAATCTTAATTTTATTGTCATAGAACTTTACTTTTGTTTGCAAAAATGTAAAGAATCATTTGGATCAACAAAATAGGGATGAATAGACTACACTTCAGAGGATAGTAAATATCCGACTCCGACTTCAGCAAAATTGCTCGACTCCGACTCCGAAACCCTGGGTAAAACGGGACCCAAAGACTACAATAGGGGACAATTAAATATTCAATAAGTTTTAGGAACAACCAAAGGAGACAATAGGAATAAATTAAAAAAAAAAAAAAAAAACAAGTAAGCAAATGCTATAGTCGGACGGGGACGACCATGTGATACCCTACATCTCTACCACTGCAATTAGCAACTAGCACATCAAAATTCATTTATTTAGCAAATAAACTTATTGTAAGAAATAACTTTGTGGATTCTGCCACCTTATAGCATCAAGCTTAAATAATAATACAATAATTCTTCCACAAACAATCCAGAAGGGACAAGGGAGATTTCTCTCATATTAATGAGGGCACCCTTATTCATATTGGCTCAATAATATGGGACCTAGAGTTTATCGCCGCGTCCGAACGGTGTGTTCTAAGACTCCACTTGTAAAGGCGTTGTTCATGGCTGAAATACTCAGGAAATTTCACCAGCATTATTGAGGGGTATTTTGCCACTATTAAAATTTTATGTTGCCTGGCCGGAAAAACTCTTATTCAATTATACGTCAGGAGGCTGTGGGTGCCTTCGCCTTCACCAAAATTAATATTTCAAAAAAACCTTAAAAAGGTGGCGGGTCGCTTCGTCATGCTTCAATATACATATGTATAAAAATCCAATTGGACAATTAATACGCCATGGCTCCACGTAATTTGCAATAATGTGGTTCTCTAGACAAAACCCATTATATATTAGGCAGCAGGCCCGTTATCTACCAGACATATTATTGAAATTTGAATCAGGGGAAATGTCAGTAGTTCATTTTCCATATGTAGGCTATTTTGGCGGTATATGCCCTTCAAGAATTCAAATATGGGCGAAACATAAGCCTTTAGTCTAGAAAGGGTATATACATTTTGATACGACCAAAAATGTGCCTCATCGAAATAATGGTTTTAGACCCCAAGTAGGTTTGGACGAAATTCGTTTCAGACAATTTGGAGTCGATTTAGCAATGTCCGTCCGTCTGTCTGGCTGTTGCGCACGATAACTCTCGAAAGAATCTCCCGATTCGAACAAAATTTTGGGTATCGTAATATTTTGTTCAAACTTAGTTTAAGTTAGAAGATGGGTCATATCGGTTCACTCCCTCATGTACCTCCCCCACAAAAGTTCAAAATTTTTCTGTAAAATGCTGTGAACGATAACTCTGGAAGGGAGCAAATTGATTTGGTCCAAACTTTGCACATCGTATTATTCCTTCCAGATATACATCGGACTCGGGTACCTCCCACACAAAATTCGATAAAGTGCATTTTAAGAGCACCTCTTGGATCGGGTTGAATTTTTTCAGTAGGTTGTCCTTGCGGCTCCCTTTACAACGGTACAATTTTTTTTCTTGCGCAAGTCCACACTTCTTGAGATATTAGCCTAAAAGCTGCCGGAAACCCTGACCCTGACCAACCAAAATGGCAAATCCACAACATAAATCTCGCACGGAGTTTGTGAGTGATGCAGACATTGCACAGCGTATTATTTCATCCAGTAGTGTATCAGGTTAGAATATGGACCATATCGGTCCAATCCTTCGGGAACCTCCCACACAAAATTCGGAAAAGTGAAGTTTAAGAGCTCCTCTCTCATCGTTTTAATTCTTTTTTCAGTAGGTTGTTCTAGCGGCCTCATTTACAACGGTACAATTTCTTTCCGGAGTAAGTCAATACTTCCTGAGATAATGGCCCAAAAGCTCCAAAATCCTGCCTGCACATACTAAAATGGCTATTGTGCAAGATGACTCTAAAACTTTTTCAAAAATTTCTTTCAAGTTTAGTTTAAAGTAATTTAATATTTCGAGTCCTTTATGAAGAAGTTTGGTTGTTAAAAATGTTTGATATAGCCCCACATTATGGTACATACATATTTTAAAGCAAACTTGTGATACAAAATTAATATATTTTATATACGTCATCATTATTGTGTTTGGTTTCTTTTTTTTTTTTTTGGTCAGTGGCTTATACTTTCTAAGTATAAGGAGAAGATCGATACCGGCCATGTTAGAAGTTTAAACTAAATATGAACAAAATATTAGGAGATCCAAAGTTTGAACCAAATTAGTCGTCCCGTTCAAGAGATACCGTGCATACCATTTTTTTATTGGGGGAAATAGCGGAAGTTGTTGCCCATTTTCGAACTAAAACTATGTTTGGACAAACAAGTAAGAAAAGCGTTAAGTTCGGTCGGGCCGAACTTTTTATACCCTCCACCACAAATTTCAGCCATTTCGGTGGATTAATGTGGCCACAACCTTCAAAATACCGAAATTCGGAAGGTACCGTTCTATGGGACTATATGATGGCGTGGATTTATACCTACAAATTTCTGGGGGAAAGTTTTATTCGCCTAAAGAAGACTAAATACCAAATTTCAGCCATCTCGGTGTGATAATATCGTTCAAAATATCGAAAATCGGGAGATATTGTATTATGGGGGCTACATCAACACGTGGACCTATATAAACATTTTATGGTAGAAATGTTTCTTAGCCTCTGGAAACACAAAATACAAAGTTACAACCGATTCTTTGGTCAAATGGGTCTAATACATTCAAAATATATTAAAATGACGCGTACTTTATAAGGGGCCTTATGAGGGGCCTATACCAAAACGTGGACCTATACAACCCAACTTTGGTAGGAATGTTTTCTGGCTTCTGAAGACACAAAATACCAAATTACAACCAATTCTGTGGTCAAATGGGTCTAATACATTCAAAATATATTAAAATGACGCGTACTTTATATGGGGCCTTATATGGGGCTATACCAAAACGTGGACCTATATAACCCAACTTTGGTAGGAATATTTTTTGGCCTCTGGAGACACAAAGTACCAAATTACAACCAATTCGGTGGTAAAATGGGCCAAATATCTTAAAAACTCCTTAAAACGACGACGCGTCACGCGTCATTTTGTATGGGGGCTATACGAAAGCGTGGACCTACATAGCCCGCTTTCAATACCAAAAGTCCTACGTAAATATAACATATTTTCCCAAAATTTCATCAACCTACGTCAATCCGTTCGGACGTTAGAGTGATTTCCACAGACGGACAGACGGACGGACATGGCTATATCGATGTAGAATTGCACGCTAATCAAGAATATATATATTTTGTGGGGTCTACAATGATTATTTCGAGTAGTTACAAACGTAGTGACAAACTTAATATACCCCCATCCTATGGTGGAGGGTATAAAAAATGACGAAGTCCAAATTTTGGACCAAATCGGTTGATCAGTTCGAGAGTTATAGTGTTCTCCAGCGACTACATATGGTGCCAAGGGGTTTTTACACTTTTTACACCTTTCGGGCTGTTTTCTCAAGAAGTATGGACTTGCCCCGTCGCAATTGAGGCATCGAATGCAAGTTGCTTCAACGGAAATCAAAGTGATGCGAGAGCACATCTTAAAGTGAACTTATCTGAAATTTTGTGTGGGAGATACCCGAGGTAGTGGACAAATATAGTCCATATTCAAACCTGACATATGTACATCTGTTAGATGTATTATGATGTGTGGACCAAATCGATCACTTCCTTCAAAATTTATCGTGCGCACAATTTTTCCGAACATTTTTGAACTTTTGTGGAAGAGGTACCTGAAGGTGTGGCCCGATATGGATTATCTTCGAACGTAAACTAAGTTTGGACAAAATATTACGAAAGCCAAATTTTGGACCGAATCGTCAGATCTGTTCGAGAGTTATCTTGCGCTCAAACCACTACATACGGTGTCATAGGGGTTTTTGCACCTTTTAGGCTATTTCCTCAGGAAGTATGGATTTCCTCCACTGTTTCCTTGCACCGTCGTATAGGGGGCGGTGAGTACAAGTTGTTACAATAAAAATATAAGCGATTCGAGACCAGGCTTTAAAACGAACTTTTCCGAAATTTTGTGTGGGAGGTACCCAAAGATTGAGTCCATATTGGAACCTGGTAGAAAATGTACAATATACAAAGTATGGACCAAATCGGTTACTCCCTTCAAGAGTTATCGTGCGCACAGATTTTCCGAACATTTTTGAACTTTTGTGGGGGAAGTACCGGAAGGAGTGGACCGATATAACCCATCTTCGAACTTAAACCAAGTTTGGACAAAATATTACGAAAGCCAAAATTTGAACCAAATTGGTTTATCCGTTCGAGAGTTATCGTGCGCACCAGACTGCCAGACAGACGGACGGACATGGCTAAATCGACTCCAAATTGACTGAAACACATTTCGTCCAAACATACTTGGGGTCTAAAACCATTATTTCGATGAGGCACATTTTGCCCGCATGAAAGTGTATATAACCTCGTTAGCATAAATGCTGAGGTTATAATAAAAACAGAAAAAATCATCTCTATTGGATCGATGGAATGGGTCCAAATGCTGATGAAAAGATCGGATCTTTCACGACTTCCTGTGCATAGGTTCAAATGTTGATGAAAATATCGGATCTTTCACGACTTCCTTTGCATTGGTTCAAATTTTGCTGGGTACTAATCGAATGAACGTAATAGCCATCACGAAACCCATCCTACCAACCAGGGGGATCGACGCGATAAAGCGAATTTGAGATGTGTGTCCGCCCGTCCGTCCATTAATAACACTTTTTTTTAACCGATTTTTTAGTTTCTAAATGAAATCGCCGAGTTATTTTCAAATCCGATTTCGGTTTTTCTCCATCATCTCTTGTTCTTGATATATAGCTCAAAATCTTTTTTACGAGTTTTACCCAGAATTTCGTTATTTTCGAATACAAACAAATATTTTTTGTGGGTTTTTCGACACTAATGTATCAAGGAGATGTTGTACGCTCGATACAAAAATATAGAAAACGTACGACGGACCTTGTAAAAATTGCATATTTTGAGTACTTTAAGCTATAATTACGTCATTGGGGGAAGTCATAGGATCTTCATATGGCATACCGGATATGCTTAGGGTGTCTACTATATAGTCCAGTATTCAAAAATATACTGCGATTGCCACCGTGGTGCAATGGTTAGCACGTCCGCCTTGCACTCAGAAGGTCTGCGGTTCGAATCCTAGGCCAAGCAACATCAAATTTTCAACGGTGGCAAAATTCCCCCTCAGTAATGCTGGCGACATTTCCTGAGTATTTATGCCATGAAAAACTTCTCTACAAGTGGTGTCGTAAGACACGCCGTTCGGACTCGGCAATAAAAAGTAGGTCCCATATCATTGAGCCAATATGAATCGGCGTGCACTCATTGATATGAGAGAAGTCTCCCTTGTCCCATCTGGGATGTTTGTGGAACAATTATATATTATATTCAAAAATATTCAATTATAAATTATATTCAAAAATATAATATAAAGTTCATAGCGCTCGTGATTCGGCCATAACCTAAAAATCGTCATGAAGTCGTACTTATGTAATGATATGACGATAAATTTAGTGAGAAACAGAAGGTGATGCCATTTTGGTTATGTCGTGTAGCTTATAGTGACTTCAAAAGTTTGTTACAAAACTCATATAGAAAATTTTTCAAATGATTTCGTGCTTAAGCTTTTTTGCTGATTCTGAGATAAAGATCCGATAAGTGCAAATTCGATCTAGTAACACAAGACCCAACTAAGGCTTTTGTAGTTTCAATATGTGCTTTAAGAATATGCCCACTACAAGCTGTTTGCATATCCAGTGTTGCAGAGTGTAATATGAATATGAGCTTAACAAAGAAGAAAATTGACGTGGACTTTTAAACGATCGTTTGCGGAATCCAATTAGAACACTTGACTTAGATGTTTATGTTTTTTCGGGTCATCCAAAGATTTGAATATTCTGTATCTTTAAGGTTTTGCAAAAGGCAGTTGAAAAATAGCTATAAATGTTTTGCACTGGAACACTTCAGTTTTTCCAATATTGCACACAGAGAAAATAACATGCAAAACAAGAATGTCTTACAAATATGTAAGTCTTCGAGTTCTTCGATATCTTGAGATTAAACATTCAATACTTTCTTGTGTGTGTGGCTATATTTTTTAGTTGTGACCATAGATTTCTCTGTACGTGTCTTTGAGTGCAATATTAAAAAATGATGGCGACATATATATGCATGTCCTTGCACACATTTCTTCACACTCACACATGCCTATGTTCGAACACTGACAATGTTTACAACAAATGTTGTTTGCTGAAATTGCATGAAAACTAAAAATAATAATAGTAATCAAGTACGGATGAATGCTTGGTCCTTTGTTTGGTCGGTCGGTTGGCTGCAAAACAGAAAAAAATAGATGAAGATGGCATAAAAGGAGGTTAGGTTACGTTACGTTTTATATGTTGTTTACTTAAAGTTTATGGATGATAAAGCAAATCTATAAAAATGCAATGCAAAACAAGGCAGTGGCGGGGAAGTTAAATTCTGGGGGTGGTGTATTTAATATGAATTGAACTATTCATAGAAGAGACTAACATCATCATCATATGGAAACCGAAACGAGTCAATTTGTCGATAATTTCAATAAATCAATAATTCCCATTTGAAGTATGTGGTTGTGATTTAAGGCAAATCGTGTCACAATGGTTTCCATCACATCACAGTTTACTATAGGCTTATTGAAATTTACATATTTTATTGTCTTTGATTTCTTTTATTGTCTTTGATTTCTGAAACTACCAATGAATTTCTTCTTCCATTACAAATTTAAATTTAAAACAACAATCTCCCATTCAAAACCGCATCTCTGAAACGGAATCATCTATATTCTAAGACACACATTTGAAACTTTATGAATCGGGTGCATTGTGTGAGAATATCCGTGTGTTGGTGTGTTGTTACCCAGTGTCATGTAAGTAAAATTCTTCGTTTCTTTTTGTCTGGACATAAATTTGTTCGTATTGCTTTCTTGTTGTTGTTGTTGCTGCTGTTGTTCTTGTCTAGTCTCTTCTTGTTCGAGGCATATTTGGCGTCATAGAAAACTATATTTAACATCACTTACGGTGTGTTGTACCACCACAACAAATCCGTTGTCGTCATTTGGCATATCCGTAGTTGCAGCGTCAGTGTTTATTGCCATTGCTGTTGTTATTGCTGGTGGTACTGCTGCTCTATTCCCAGGCGGTAGGTCATGCAAAGTTTATCATCGAATTACATGTTGTAAGTTTATTTTTAGTATGTGTTGTAATGCGGCTAGAGGCACAATAAAATAAAATATAGGTTTCTTTATTTTCTCTATTAGGTTGTACTTGAACAAACTACAACAGCAGTCTTGAAAAAATATTATTATTAAGTTTAGTTGTTCATTTTGTTATTGAGGTTTTTGGTTATAGTTTTCCTTGAGTTTTTATTTTTGTCGAGTGACCTAAATTTTTTTCAACGAGAATATGACGTTCGATATTGTTTTACGTCAAGGTTAAATCTTTTTTGGTTAAGATACAATATTCTTATTTAGAGTATCAATAATACATGTGAAATTGCACGGAAATAAATCTTAAGTCAGTGGTAGTGGAAATTTTAAATAAGTGAACAAAAGAATAATATAGCAGCAATATGAGAGAATAATTAGTGTTAACAAGGAAATAATAAATTATTGAACGTATGTATGTTAGGCCGCGGCGATTTAAAACCTTAATGGGCCCTTCGCGTTTCTGATTCCTGGGATTGAACTGAGCACAAAAGTCTACTGGACCATATGTCTACGATGAAAATCGAGCCTCCCGGTTTTGACTTTAAGTTTTTTAATTACGTTTTTTTTTTGACATCTTGGTATCTAACAGCCAAACCGTTGAGATTTTCGAGCCAACACAAAGACAAAAATTGTAGCCAAGGCAGTAATTAAGAACTCTCTAATACATCGCAAAAGCATTGGAACGCATTTTCAGGCAGTTTTGGTCTTGAGAAGGTGCAAATTTTTCGGGAAATGTCGATAAATGGCACTGTGCTACATAAGTTGACCAGAAAAATATTCAAGCGTTCTAATGCAAAATTCTATCGTGTTGCGATCCATGAAGAACGAAAATGCCTTTAGTTCGTTTGGGTCACTTCGTTTTATTTTTTTATAAGGGTAAAAGTAGTGAAAATCTGGGTTTCTTATATTTTCAAATTTAAACGGGCATATCTTATTTTTTCCACAACGGATTTTTTTTATCCTTCTTCCTTTTAAATCGCTTAACAAATGGCTAAGTTATAGTGGTTTAAGTCTGAAAAGCAAAAACCTATAACTGAATTTCTCATAGTAACCCATCCCTAGAAAAAAACATCCTACTATGAAAAAACGAAAGAAAAGAAAAACAAACCTCTCTAAAGTTGACGACCTCGCACACTTTTAAGGACCATGATCTGCGAATCTGCACCTGGAATGCTCGCACCCTTTACAGAGAAGGTACAGTTTACTCATTGGCAGGTGTACTTGAAAAGTACAAGGCCGACATTACTGCAGTGCCGGAAGACAAAAATGTGAGTGTATTAAAATCATTGGCAATTTATGACAGTGTGTTAGTAAGTTTGTATGCACACTGGCTACAAAACAAAAACAATTCAAAACGTTGATCTCTCATGCACGCTCTTTCTTTGCGTTCGGGTCGTGTGTGTGTGATTTGCCGAAAAACTTCGTAACTTCAACAATACCAACGAACGGCATGGCAATACTGTCATACAGGAAATACGATGGATTGGGAAAAGCGTCACAACAACACCTAAGGGCATTGATGAAAAATAAAATAAAATTTTGCCGCGCAGAAGGAATTACATATGGGCGAAAAAAAGTGACAGTTGCTATGCATGAATATGTAAAAACATACCGTGTAGAAACCCCATAAGGGTGACGCACTGTATAACAGCTTCCATGACACAAAGCATGAGTTTGGTTGCGGATTTGTAGTTGGCCGGAGGTTAAAACATCTGGACTCGCTACAATTCGATTAAAAGCAACATTCTACGACATCAACTTTATTTGCGCTCATGCCCCCACTGAAGACAAGGACGAACAGACGAAAGTTATATATTACGAGCGCTTAGAAGAAACTTATGACCGCTGCCCTGTCCATAACATTAAAATTATTCGATATTCATAAGGGCACTTGACTGTCTCCAGATCAAAGAACAAGAAATAAAATTGAGCACGTTGTGATAGATGGAAGACATTCATCGAGCGTGTTGGATGTGCGATCGTTCCGAGGAGCCAACAACGAGCAGACTTAACTCGAAAATTGGACATCAGTAAGCTGCAGTCACAACATATAGCCACAGCATATTCCACTCAACTGGACCAATTTCTTACTCAAAGCACTCCTTGTCTCGATAACATGTCAGCACAATGGACAATTATTGCCCACTCAATGCAAACAGCCGCAAAATCCATACTTGGATTCCAAGGAACCCATGGAATGACCAGTAGTGTCGTGCTGCTACTGAAGATAAAAATGCGGTTGCAATGCGTAGCCCACGAGAGAGGTATCGGGAGAAAAGGAGAAACGTCTTTTTCGCGGGAAAAAAAGAGAGATGGAATAGCAGGAGTGTGAAAAAATCGAGATGAACAGTAGCCAGACTGAAGATAGAAAATTCTACCAAACAGGGAAACATCAAACTGATGGCTTTGGTACAGGCACATCCTCCTGTAGGGACCAGCAAAGTAATTTGCCAACTGATACAGATAGTGTGGTATGGTTATGGAAAGATCACTTTTCCAAACTGTTGATATCCAATAGTACTGAAGACGACGAAGATACCACAGATCCAATCCCAGAAGACGGTATTGAAAATATGCCACCCGGAAAGAACCACTCCGAACAGTTTTATACCAAAAGAGGTTTCAGACAAGGAGACAACTTTTCGTGTGACCTTTTCAACATCCTGCTTGGAAAGGTTATACGAGAGGCAAGCGTCAAAAGAAGTGGCACAATCTACACCAATAGCCACATGTCACCTGCTTATGCTGACAATATAGACATCATAGGACGATCAGTAAAAGAAGTAATTGATATCTTTGTCGAAGGAGAATCTGCTAATGTGGGTCTGGCGGTAAACGGCGAGAAGAGCAAGTTGATGGTGTCGACGTGCAATGCGTCCATAAAACTCGGATCAGCTGTTGAAGTGGGCTCCTATAATTTTGAGGTAGTAAAAGACTTTGTCTACATCGGCACCGCTGAGAAGAATTATATTGGCTAACAGATGCTACTTTGGCTTAAGTAGGCAGTTTAAAAACAACGCCTCATCTCGTCAAACAAAAGTAACACTTTACAAAACACTGATACTACCCTCGCTGACGTATGACTCTGAAGCATGGGTAAAATTCTTTGAAAGATCTACGGGCCAATCTGCGTTGATGGTGAATATCTACGTCGTATGTACCAGGAGCTGTATCTGCTATACAACGACATCAGTATAGATCAGACACGGTCTTCTTTACAAAGACAGTATAGTGCGGTTTTTGCATTTGCTTCTCTCTCTCACTTACAGTGTAAGTGAATGAAAACAAACAATAAAAATAATGTGGTTGTTGTTTTCTTCTCTCATACATACACACATACTAAAACATTGATGGAAATTCTTGGGCGATGCTGGTATAGATAAACGCATCGAGATATAACGAATGAGCGATGATGAACCCACTAAAAAGCATGGCGGTGCACGCAGAACTATCAGGCCAGGGAATCGATGGAGCAAACAAGTGGAAAAGACAGGCAAAGGCGCGGTATTACAGAGAGCGAAGCAACAAATAGAGAGAATTGGAGATCTTTTCTTAGTTATGTTCTGTAATGGACCAGCTAAGTAAGTAAGTATGAATAAAATACATAATTAAACAAGTAAGAACGATCCATCTTAAATGGTGGCTATGCTTATATGTGGGCTATTGAAGACGTGGGCCTATATCGAGAAATTTGTGGTGGAAAGTTGTATGCCCCCAACGAAAACTAAAAACCGAATTTAAACAATTTCGGTGGGATATAGGAGCCAAAATTTTCAATATACCGAACATTTGGAGAGGCAGTTCTACGGGGGCTATGTGAGGATGTGGAGCAATACCGGAAAATTTCAATTGGAATCTTGTATACCCCTAACGAAGACTAAATACCAAATTTCAACCGTTACGGTGGAATATTGAGGCCACAATTTTCAAAATACGGAAAATCTGGAGGTACCGTTTTATGGCGGCTTCATATAGCCGTGTGGATCTATATCGACAAATTTCAGGTCGAAAGTTTGATACCCCCAACGAACACTAAATACCACATTTCAGCAGTTTCGGCGTGATATTGAGGCCACAATTTTCAAAATACCGAAAATCGGGAGGCGAAAGTATGACGGCTATATGAAGGCGTGGACCAATACCGACAAATTTCAGGTCGAAAGTTTGATACCCCCAACGAAGACTAAATACCACATTTCAGCCGTTTCGGTGGGATATTGAGGCCACAAGGTTCAAAATACGGGAAATCTTGAGGTACCGTTAAATGGCGGCTGTATGAAGGTGTGGACCTATATCGACAAATTTGTGGTGAAAAGTTTTATACACCCAGCGAAGGCTAACTAACAAATTTCAGCCATTTTGGTGGGATGGTGAGGCCACAATTTTTAAAATACCGAAAATCGGGTGGTACTGTTTGTTGTATGGCGGCTATATTAAAGCGTGGGCCTATACCGACAAATTTCAGGTGGAAACTTTATACCCCAAACGAAGACATTTCGGTGTGGTAATGAGGCTAAAACCTTCAATATATCGGAATGTACCGTTATATGGGGGCTATTATGGTGGAGGTTATAAAAATAGGATACATTAATTGCGACATAAGTTATTTAAATTTTTTAAATAATATAAATTTAAACTTTCCCATTTTTTGTTTAAATATAACAAATACATACATACATATGTACATTCATGCATTAAATAAGTCCACAACAATAAATTGTTCAACAAGCTATTACTAACCCAAATACTTGTAGTTTTTGTGTTTTGCCACACAATGGGTCAATGTTTAATGAAAAAAAACCAACAATAACTTTACATGTTTTGTTTTGCTTTGACTTTTCTGTTGTTGTATTTAAATGGGGGATTTTACCAAAATTTATGATCTGGTCATTGAAAGTTTTACATTTGTAAAATATATTTTTAGTTTCGTCTAACTTTTAATTATGCGTTGTATAGTCTTTTTTTAGTACGATATTTTTGTTTCGATGTTTGCTGTTGTTGTAGGATTCATACGAAAAACATTCTAAATTATGTTGTGTTGTTGCGTGCAAAGGATATGGGATATGGGTTAATAGGTGGAAAATGTCTTTGGTAGCACAACATGTTTTGTTGTTAAAATTATTTTCATATGTTTTGTTTTTTCTGTTTTTGTTTTGAGATTATTGGGTAAATAAATTAATAAATATTGTAAATTTATAGAAACAATGTGAATAAATGTAATTCGTGGAATTAATTATGACATTCGTGTTGTTATTGAATAAATAACAAAAAAAAAAACCATGGTTATTGTATGAGAGAAGGTAATTAAGTTATTTATAGTACGTTACGATTTGTCAGGATGCCTATCGCACGAGGTGTGTTTTCATTACACTCTGCAATAGCGAAAAAAATGACAAGGACAATCAAGCAGATTATGAAAATAGGGCTAAAAATATGATATACGTGTATCGGCGTTTTTATACCCTCCACCATAGTATGGAGGGTATATTAAGTTTGTCATTCCGTTTGTAACACATCGAACTAATCATTTGCGACCCTATAAAGTATATATATTCTTGATCAGGATAAAATTCTAAGACGATCTAGCCATGTCCGTCTGTTGTAATCACTCTAGCGTCCGCAATAATTGAGGTAGAGTGCTGAAATTTTGCACCCGAGGGTATTTTTTCCATAGGCAGGTCAAGTTCGAAGATGGGCTATATCGGTCCACTCTTTGGTATAGCCCCCATATAACGGTACCTCCGGATTTGAGGTATTTTGACGTTCTTCGCCACATTTGCAGACCGAATTAGCTATAATTTGGCACTTAGGGTTCCTAGTGATCACCAAACTTATATCTTAAAGGATATGGGCATAGGTCCATGTTTTGGTATAGTCCCCATATAACGGTACCTCCCGATTTTCGGTATTTTGAGAATTTTAGCCACAATTTTTAACCGAACTATCTGCAATTTGACATTTGAGGTTCTCAGTGGTCATGAAACATCTCCACCAACCATCGTCAACATAAGTCCATGTTTTCGTATAGCCCCCATATAACGGTACCTCCCGATTTTCGGTATTTTGAGAATTTTAGCTACAGTTTTTAACCGCAGTAGCTGTAATTTGACACTTGAAGTTCGCAGTGGTCATAAAACATCGTCAACATAGGTCCATGTTTTGGTATAGCCCCCATATAACGGTAGCTCCCGATTTTCGGTATTTTGAGAATTTTAGCTGCAATTTTTAACCGAACTAGCTGTAATGATCGGTATTTTGAGAATTTTAGTTACAATTTTGTATATCAAAAATAATCGTCAATATTGGTACATGTTTTGGTATATCCCCCCATATAACTGTACCTCACGATTTTCGGGAATTTTCAGTGGTCACGAAATTTCTTCACTAAAATTCGTCAACATGGGTCCATTGTTGAGTGTCTACATTGTATAGTGGGGCATGTAGATTTTTTCTAACATTGAATTTCTAAAATATTTTTCTCGCTTTGATTTTACCATATTTTTATTTATACTGGCACGCCAAGAAAATTGGTTTGACACCTCTGAGTGTTAACTAACATTACTCGCCAAAATGTTAGATTCCACATTAATGTATTCCACTTAGTGGATTTTGATGAACTTGTTCTATTTTAGGATCTCTGTTTCTGCATTATTATCTCCTTACAGTGTCATGTAGTTACATTGTTTGCCCGTTGATGTATTCATTTTGATGAAACTAAATCCAGGCTTTGGGTAGCCTAGTGGTAGCGCCGGCGACTGGGACTTCGGGATCCCGGGTTCGAATCCCAGTGGGATCGATAATTTTTTTTATTTTACCAGTATTATTTTTATTGATTTCAAATAATATTTTTTATTGTTTTCTACTATTTTAAAATGTATAAACATAAAATAATTTCAAAATATTGTATTATCGAGTTTCAAGGATGAGTTTCCTTCAGCGGCGAATTCGGTTGTTGGTGTTTTGCATAGTATCTGTTACTATAATTTCCCCTGTTGAAAGTGGTGAAAATTTCTACACTTTCTTTTGGGTTTATTTTTTTTTTTTGAGTGATTACCTATACATATGCATTTAGGAATATATGTTGCAGTATCATTGAATGGAGACATGTTGAATTCTGGAATTCTGTGGTAATATTAGTGATTCAGCTATTTGCACCATTGATTTAGCCGAGGTTAGAAAAGCCAGTGGCAAGGCAGACATCTTGGTCATTTAGTTCTGATCTTTTAGTGGTTAACACATTGAGTCGATACCAGTGCAGCCAAAAATAATTTTTAAAGGGAATTTGTTATCCTTAAAAAAATTAAGAGTGATTCTGTTGCTGCCAAAAGAATCTTGTTATCCTTGACAGAAACGAAGTTTCCCTCCTGTTAAATTTTCTGCTGCATTAAAAGTGAAATTGCATTTTCTTTCTTGGCTGTGTTAAACACACAACTTAACCACCAGCATCAGCTATTACTTGCTCTGGTTTTGCTTCGAGTCTGAATTGAGTTTTGGTGGTCTTTGTTTTTCTTTGGATGGGTGGAGTTTTTATATTTCCTGGCAATACTCTGTTCTGATTGCAAAAATTGCACACCTGGTAAGGATGATATTCTTCATTAGGAGCTCTTAAGTGTGAAGGTAATGTTTCTTTGCTACTTCTTTTTCTCGTTGTTCCTAGGATCCCCTTTGCCTTTGGTCTTTTTGTTTAACCCCTGGCAGCCAAAAGGTGGTTACTGTGAGAGCAGAGACGGAGATTTCTAACAGACAGTTGTTTCTGTTCCGTCGGGTTATTAACAAGGCAAACGTGTCGAAGAGCCCCTAGTGCTGCAAATAAGTGTCATCGGGAATTCCAAGTGAACCATAGTGTGATAAAAATTCGTGAATTTCACTATAGAATCTTACAATAGTTTTTGCGGTGAAAGAAAACTTTAATTTATTTTTTTTAGTTGATTAATTATTGAATCTTGCATAATGATTGTTGTTTTTGTGAGTTAATAGTGTGGAAACGGATGAAAAGTGAAACAGTTTTGATTGGCAAATGAGAGAAAATTTATCTTTGTGTTGTTGTTGTTTGCCTAACAAATTGATACATGCAAATTCAAAGTTTTATTAAAATAGCATAAAAAAATATTTAAATTGTAACCAAGTGAACCAAAAACAGTGAAAATATCAGCAAAAATATCATCAAGTCATCATATACTATCAGCAAAATACACAAATTTATTGGAGTTTGCGGTTTTTATTTGGTAAACCTCACCCCCTCTGAAAGGCCTTTCGTCGTGGGAGCTCCAGCAACTTAAGTAGTAAGTCATACTCTCATTTATTTTTATTTTTTTCAGAGCAAATGCAAATGAGTGTCACCTTTTGGGAATGAACCGTTAGTTCACTCTCTCACAATTTATCTTTTTGAAACATAATTTTTTTTTAAATTATTATTTTTGAAAATCCTTTCAATAAATCCTTTATATTATTTAAAGCGATTTTAAAGGGTTAATTAAAGGATTCACTCGTTTGTATTTGCTCCCTTTTATTTCCTGCTGATCATACATAGTGCTGTACTGGTTGGATGGATATGTTGTTGTGTGTGCTTTGTTAACAGACGTAACGCTGTTAATAGCAGAACCACTCTGTTAACTCGCTCTTTGGTGAACTACAGTTTGAAAACCACTGCTTCGATGTATGTGCAAATTGAAATTCATTTAAATTAATTTTTTTTTTTTATTTTTTAATAATTATATCAATTTATCCATCCTACCAACAGCCTATATTCATTGATTTGTTACTTGGTATTCAATTTTGGTACATGATAATGATATGAACCATATATGCTAAAATTCGACCTATAAAAATTTGCAAGTATCAAGGCGTTTGTGTGTGTGTTAGCGATCAGAAACTAAAGAGGTCAATGTCCTAACAGCTGATGATGTCTTTTAACAGACAAAAATGCAATAGAAATAAATGAACACACACGTACATGCAATTTTAAATTATTACATACAGATTATATTCATTTTAAATATCAATATATGTTTCACTGAAAACTTTTCCACATTATTATCGTTAATACATTTAATTATTAATGAATTTTTAAATATTATTTTTTTAAATACCCTATTGTGCTATATGTTTTGATATATAAAAAAAAATTCCTTTGAATTTGCATTGGATAATTTTCAGGTATTGTTAGTTTGGCTTAAACTTGTTTAGTTACATATCCTTTAATTTTCATTTATTGATTTATATCAAACCAAACAAATAATTCATTTGTTTACATTGATCTTCATAAAGATTAATTCTGAAATTTTTACTTTCCTTCTGGAAGTTATAATGAGTTGAAAATTGTTAGTATTTTGTAGAATTTATTTAAACATGGATTTTGTTTTTCTTAATAAATTTATGATTTTGTAATCATGTTTTGAATTGAATCCTAAGGGTTTGATTTAAAGGTTTCGAAGAGGTAAAGTAGGGGTATAAAATGTGGGTTTACCGTATGAAATTTTTATTTTTTCATGGTTTTGAATTTATACGGTGAACAGGAAGGGTGGGCATACCATGCGGCCAACACCTTAGCATGGTCAGATCGATCTGGGTGAGATTAAAACTTTTGGCTATATTTCGGGCTATAGACTCTCTTTTCTCTTATACTATTCTTCCAGCAGTTTCTTTTCCTTCTTCTAAAATTATGCACGCATAAAAGAATTTAACTTGTAGTTGGCTTACGTATCGATGAATAATGGCAAGACCCCACCCCAAACGACGAGCAATAAGGCTGGTGAAATTTGCGTGCCAAGCCTAGGTATTCATCGTAAGAACATTTTAATCATATCATTAACAAATTGAAGCGATACATACTACAGTTTTTGGCGCCCAACGTGGGGCCCGAGTGGAGTTATTAAACAGTTTAAATTTTGGAAAAATAGTCTTGGTATCTCATATATCGTAGGTTAATTTCACTCAGGTTCTACTCTCCTAACTATTCCTTTCACTTTATCTTTCTTTTGCTTCCTATTTCTCTTTGTTTCTTATTTTTCTAATCGGAATAAAATAATTTCGTTGGAATTTTTATGGTTCAAAAGCAGTAGTGCAAAGCCATAATACCAGAAATTATATTATTCGGTCTGTCTTCTTTGGTAGAGTTTTCGTTTTGGTATAAAAGTTGAGCGAATTCAGATTTTGGGTATAGTTCTAATTCTGACCCCCACTTAGGTATTGATTTGATGCTTCTACATTTCTATTCATTTTACTCTTTGGAATTTAAAATCATTAATGATGATGTTTTTAACCATAGTAAGCACCTGTCTATAGCCCAATCTTTTCTTGTTCTTTTTATTCACTTCCTTCCTTTTTCTTATTTTGCCCATCGATTGTTTATTAGTTTTTGCCCTACTTTACATTGTTCCGAATACCTGAAGAATCAAACCCGAATAATTTTCTGATTTTTGATTTTCGCACTTTTCCTTCATTCAAAGATTCGAATAGTATCTTTAGTGAATTCTATACAACAATTTTTTTAATTTTTGCGTTTTTTCTTTCATATAAAAATTCTTTAGTGAATTTTATATTACAGTTAAAATTTTTTTCCCTGAGTTTTGATTGTGTTTAGCAATTGGCTTGGTCTTGTTATTAGTTCCATTATTTGGTTTTTCGTATTATTTTTTTTCCTGCTTTGACTGACTATACTGTGGAGATTTACGATGCCACTTAATAGGAGTTCAGATGATATGCAGGCAGCTGGTGGGGCTGTTGTTGATAATTCTCCTTTTTGTACTATTTGCAGTTCAGCGATTCAGAATCCTTCTGTTTTGTCGGAAACTGTTTGTAGACACACCTTTCACAAGATCTGCATAAGTAGTTACATTAAAATACATTCCGATTGTCCGGTATGTGGGACTAAAATTATTAAAGACTCTAAGCAGACGAATTCTTCGGCCATCCAAAAGCCTGCCCCCTCAATGACCACCAGGTCTAATTCGAAAGCGACAAATTTTGATGCAAATAGAACTGAAGAATCACTTCGACATGAACCCGGTTCTAACCCTACGACCTCTTCAAATTCTCAACAAAGTCTCACCATCAATGATGTTAAGGACATAGTGATTTCTCTAGTGAATAATCAACAAGCACAGCTTGTCCAATCCTTGACCAGTCAGATATCCTCAATGGTAGATAAGAGTGTCGAGGCTAGTTTAGCACGTTTAAATATAAATCAGGGTCCTCAATCTGTCAATGCTTCATCTCCAGTTCGGAATAATAACCCAACTATGCAGAATGTGTCCGATGTCGAGCAAAGGACATTAGAACAGTTGCTAGGGTTGCCACAGTCGAATAATGAGAGATGTAACAATGGTTATGGTCAAATTAATATTGATGGAAATTCGTTGAATAGATCTCGATCTAGCAATCCTACATCTCTTTCCGACTTGGCTTTTCGTCCAGATAAGGTTAGCCAAATCATAGCTAACTGGAAGATTAAATTTAATGGGAGTTCTACTAGTTTACCCGTTGATAACTTCATATACCGCGTTGAAGCCCTCACCAGACAGACTCTTAACGGTGACTTTGAAACACTGTGCCGAAGTGCTAGTGCGCTCTTTGACGGTAAGGCCAGTGATTGGTTTTGGAGGTTCCACCGTTCAGTTCAAGTTGTTCAGTGGGCAGATCTCTGTAAGGCTTTGCGTCAGCAGTATAGGGACTCACGTACAGATATAGATTTTAGAGAACTTATCCGAGATAGGAAACAGAAACCCAATGAACCATTCGACGTATTTTATGAAGCGGTTATGGATTTGGTAGATCGTTTGGATAAGCCTCTTGAAGATAATGTGTTGGTTGAAATTTTGCGTCGTAATCTATTACCGGATATACAACATGAAATTTTGAACATGTCTATAACATCCGTTGGCCAGTTAAGAGAAATATGTAGGCGTAGAGAATTTTTCTTGCAAGATTTAAATCGAAGACATGGTTTTTCCAACAGTAGGTCGCACCATTTTTCTAGAAGAGCTGCCGAAGTAGATTTTAATAGTGGAGATGATCCGGAGCTACTGGAATATGAAGAGGTTTCAGAGCTTACAACAGTTTGTTGGAACTGTAGGAAATCGGGTCATAGATACCAGGAGTGTCTCGCAGATCGCTCTGTGTTTTGTTATGGATGCGGTACCCCTCAGGTATACAAACCAAATTGTACCAAATGTAATAGCAATCCAAAAAACTACCAGAGCTCTGCACAGAGAAGTGCACCCAGACCGAAAACCTGCCAACAGTCGTCTCAAACGACATAAAACTACTTAATCGTCATTCGTCCTTGTTAGATGACAGTATTAGACATAAGGATTCGTATGAATTTTCTCCAGGGAATTTGAAAATTCTAAATGGAAGTCAAGAAAGTTATGTTAATTTAGATTGTAGTCCTTCGTGTATTAATTCAGGAACTCGTCCAATAATACCTTTCCATATACGATTGGAAAATTATAAGAAAGTTAGAGATAAGATTTTTAATGAAGAATCTCGGGTACCCCGGTCCACTAAAAGAATGAAAGATTTTTGGAAAAAAGTTAAGGATTTGAAAAAGAATTTTAATATTTCGGTCCTTGGTAGACCAGGAGATGTTCGTCCTTATGCGGAGGTGCGTTTGCTAGAGAAGGATATGATAGGTCTTTTGGACACAGGTGCCTCGGTATCATGCCTAGGATCTCAAGCTGCTATAGATTTTCTGTCCTCGAATGTCCCATACAAAAAGCTGAACACCACTGTCAACACGGCAGATGGGAAACCACAGCGTATTTCCGGTGTATTTACCACTAACATACTTTTTCGTGGAAAAAGCCTTCCAATTACCCTATACGTAGTCCCGAATCTTTCTCAGAACTTGATTTTAGGTATCGATTTTTGGAAAATTTTCGATTTACTGCCTTCTTCACTACTTCATAGCGTTGCCAGTCTTGATCTGTCCTTATGTAACGACGATTCATTGGATCAAAAACCTCTGACTGCAGATCAGAAGTTTCTACTTCAGGCTGCTATAGATCAGTTTCCTTCGTTTGCGAAAGAGGGTCTAGGGAAAACCAACCTAATTTCCCATACCATAAACACGGGTGAAGCCACCCCTATTAAACAACGCCATTTCCCTGTCTCTCCGGCAATCGAAAAACTGATCTATGCAGAGCTGGACCGCATGCTAGCTATGGGTGTGATAGAAGAGTCCTCAAGTCCTTGGTCTTCGCCTATAGTCCTTCATAGGAAGCCAGGCAAAAACCGATTGTGTCTAGATAGCCGAAAACTCAATGCTGTTACTGAAGGGGATGCTTATCCACTTCCACACATTGAGGGTATATTGAGTCGCTTGCCTAAAGCAGAATTTATTTCAAGCCTTGATTTAAAGGATGCTTTTTGGCAGATACCGCTAGATGAATCGTCGAAGGGTAAGACTGCCTTCACAGTCCCAGGGAGACCCCTGTACCATTTTAAGGTCATGCCATTTGGCCTTTGTAACGCGCCGCAGACCATGTGCAGGCTAATGGACAGGGTAATTCCGGCGTCTCTCAGGACTGAAGTGTTGGTCTACCTGGACGATCTCCTAGTGGTATCTCCAACATTCGAAAGGCATATTGTGGTACTCAAGGAAGTGGCTAAGTGTCTCCGAAGTGCAGGGTTGACGATAAACGTCGAAAAAAGCAGGTTTTGTAGATCAGAGGTTCGCTATCTAGGTCACGTGGTTGGGGATGGTACAATTCGCACAGACCCTGATAAAATTTCGGCAATTACCGAGTTTCCGATACCTAGGTCGGTAAAGCAGGTTCGGCGATTTTTGGGAATGTCCGGTTGGTACCGAAAGTTCATTCGGAACTATGCCGCGATTTCGACCCCTTTGACAGACTTATTGAAGAGTAATCGAAAGTTCATTTGGACCGAAGAGGCCCAAAAGTCCTTTGAAGAGTTAAAGTCCATTCTAAGCACAGCCCCTGTCTTGCATAGTCCTGACTTCACAAAACCGTTTTTCATACATTGTGATGCAAGCAAGACAGGAATAGGAGGAGTATTGGTGCAAAAGAATGCGGAGGGTGATGAGTTTCCGGTGGCATTTATGTCCAAGAAACTAAACCAAGCCCAACGCAACTATAGTGTCACCGAACAAGAATGCTTAGCAGCAATGCTTTGCATTAAAAAGTTTCGAGCTTATGTCGAGGGACATGAGTTCACGGTGATCACCGATCACGCTTCTCTTAAGTGGCTCATGTCCCAGACCGACTTAAGCACCAGGCTGGCTAGATGGGCTTTGAAACTTCAAGGGTACCGGTTTAAAATTGAACATCGGAAGGGATCGCAAAACATAGTTCCGGATGCGCTTTCGCGTACCAACACGGATGATTTGTCGGGCATTTTCTCATTGTCAGAAGTTGAAAATGAGGGTGGTGTCTTTGTGGACTTAAAATCTGAACATTTTTCCTCCGAGGAGTATAAGGGGTTGTTGGAGAGAGTTGGAAGGAATAGTGATGCCACACCAGATTTAAAAATTATAGACGGATATTTGTATCGGAGAACCGATCATGCTGTTGGTGATCTGGTAACCGATGATAGTTCGTGGAAGTTGTGGATTCCTAGTGCTATGATACCAGAGGTATTACAAAAGCATCATGATGATCCTCTATCTTCTCACTGCGGAATTAATAAAACTTTGGAAAGAATTCGGAGATACTACTTCTGGCCGAACTTAGTTTCGGATGTTAAGAAGTACATAAACTCTTGCGAAGTGTGCAAAAGCACAAAGCATCCCAATAAGGTAATGAGACCACCCATGGGTGATACCGGTAGTACTCAACGATTCTTCCAAAAGTTATATGTGGATTTCATAGGACCCTACCCCCGTTCCAGATCAGGAAATATAGGGATCTTCATAGTCCTTGATCACTTTTCAAAATTTTCTTTCATTCGGCCAGTGAAAAAGTTTACAGCTGACGTCGTAATAAAATATTTAGAAGAAGAACTATTTCATACCTTCGGCGTTCCAGAATGTATAGTTTCCGATAATGGAACACAGTTCCGCGCAAAGAAGTTTAATGAGCTTTTAAGATTTTATAAGGTTTCTCATGTTTACACCGCTGTTCATTCGCCCCAGGCTAATGCTTCAGAAAGGGTAAACAGATCCATAATTTCAGCCATCAAAGCATATGTTCACCCCGACCAAAAGGACTGGGATGACAAATTAAGTCACATAGCTTGTGCACTCAGGTCCACTGTACATACTGCTATTGGGACATCTCCCTATTTCATGGCGTTCGGCCAACATATGGTCACGAACGGTTCGACCTATCACCTTTTAAGGAATCTTAATATTTTGGAAGATAGATCTATAAACTTTAACAGATCCGATACTTTTGACTTAGCTAGAACAAAAGCGATGCAAGTCATGCGAAAGCAACAGGAACGCAACGAAAAGCAATACAATCTCAGGTCTCGTGAAGTCTCCTATAGTGTTGGACAAGAAGTTTTCCGGAGAAATTTTAGCCAGAGCAACTTTGAGAAAGGTTACAATGCAAAGCTAGCCCCTACTTTCATCAAATGTAGAGTTCGGCGAAAATTAGGTAACTGCTATTATGAGCTGGAGGACCTCCAAGGCAAATTACTTGGTACTTACCACGCGAAAGACATGCGGCAGTAGAGTAAAATCTACATGCTGTATCAGCCTTCACTTCTTTTACATCCGTTAAGTCTGATTTTGGCGGGGGGTATTATAGTGGGGCATGTAGATTTTTTCTAACATTGAATTTCTAAAATATTTTTCTCGCTTTGATTTTACCATATTTTTATTTATACTGGCACGCCAAGAAAATTGGTTTGACACCTCTGAGTGTTAACTAACATTACTCGCCAAAATGTTAGATTCCACATTAATGTATTCCACTTAGTGGATTTTGATGAACTTGTTCTATTTTAGGATCTCTGTTTCTGCATTATTATCTCCTTACAGTGTCATGTAGTTACATTGTTTGCCCGTTGATGTATTCATTTTGATGAAACTAAATCCAGGCTTTGGGTAGCCTAGTGGTAGCGCCGGCGACTGGGACTTCGGGATCCCGGGTTCGAATCCCAGTGGGATCGATAATTTTTTTTATTTTACCAGTATTATTTTTATTGATTTCAAATAATATTTTTTATTGTTTTCTACTATTTTAAAATGTATAAACATAAAATAATTTCAAAATATTGTATTATCGAGTTTCAAGGATGAGTTTCCTTCAGCGGCGAATTCGGTTGTTGGTGTTTTGCATAGTATCTGTTACTATAATTTCCCCTGTTGAAAGTGGTGAAAATTTCTACACTTTCTTTTGGGTTTATTTTTTTTTTTGAGTGATTACCTATACATATGCATTTAGGAATATATGTTGCAGTATCATTGAATGGAGACATGTTGAATTCTGGAATTCTGTGGTAATATTAGTGATTCAGCTATTTGCACCATTGATTTAGCCGAGGTTAGAAAAGCCAGTGGCAAGGCAGACATCTTGGTCATTTAGTTCTGATCTTTTAGTGGTTAACACATTGAGTCGATACCAGTGCAGCCAAAAATAATTTTTAAAGGGAATTTGTTATCCTTAAAAAAATTAAGAGTGATTCTGTTGCTGCCAAAAGAATCTTGTTATCCTTGACAGAAACGAAGTTTCCCTCCTGTTAAATTTTCTGCTGCATTAAAAGTGAAATTGCATTTTCTTTCTTGGCTGTGTTAAACACACAACTTAACCACCAGCATCAGCTATTACTTGCTCTGGTTTTGCTTCGAGTCTGAATTGAGTTTTGGTGGTCTTTGTTTTTCTTTGGATGGGTGGAGTTTTTATATTTCCTGGCAATACTCTGTTCTGATTGCAAAAATTGCACACCTGGTAAGGATGATATTCTTCATTAGGAGCTCTTAAGTGTGAAGGTAATGTTTCTTTGCTACTTCTTTTTCTCGTTGTTCCTAGGATCCCCTTTGCCTTTGGTCTTTTTGTTTAACCCCTGGCAGCCAAAAGGTGGTTACTGTGAGAGCAGAGACGGAGATTTCTAACAGACAGTTGTTTCTGTTCCGTCGGGTTATTAACAAGGCAAACGTGTCGAAGAGCCCCTAGTGCTGCAAATAAGTGTCATCGGGAATTCCAAGTGAACCATAGTGTGATAAAAATTCGTGAATTTCACTATAGAATCTTACAATAGTTTTTGCGGTGAAAGAAAACTTTAATTTATTTTTTTTAGTTGATTAATTATTGAATCTTGCATAATGATTGTTGTTTTTGTGAGTTAATAGTGTGGAAACGGATGAAAAGTGAAACAGTTTTGATTGGCAAATGAGAGAAAATTTATCTTTGTGTTGTTGTTGTTTGCCTAACAAATTGATACATGCAAATTCAAAGTTTTATTAAAATAGCATAAAAAAATATTTAAATTGTAACCAAGTGAACCAAAAACAGTGAAAATATCAGCAAAAATATCATCAAGTCATCATATACTATCAGCAAAATACACAAATTTATTGGAGTTTGCGGTTTTTATTTGGTAAACCTCACCCCCTCTGAAAGGCCTTTCGTCGTGGGAGCTCCAGCAACTTAAGTAGTAAGTCATACTCTCATTTATTTTTATTTTTTTCAGAGCAAATGCAAATGAGTGTCACCTTTTGGGAATGAACCGTTAGTTCACTCTCTCACAATTTATCTTTTTGAAACATAATTTTTTTTTAAATTATTATTTTTGAAAATCCTTTCAATAAATCCTTTATATTATTTAAAGCGATTTTAAAGGGTTAATTAAAGGATTCACTCGTTTGTATTTGCTCCCTTTTATTTCCTGCTGATCATACATAGTGCTGTACTGGTTGGATGGATATGTTGTTGTGTGTGCTTTGTTAACAGACGTAACGCTGTTAATAGCAGAACCACTCTGTTAACTCGCTCTTTGGTGAACTACAGTTTGAAAACCACTGCTTCGATGTATGTGCAAATTGAAATTCATTTAAATTAATTTTTTTTTTTTATTTTTTAATAATTATATCAATTTATCCATCCTACCAACAGCCTATATTCATTGATTTGTTACTTGGTATTCAATTTTGGTACATGATAATGATATGAACCATATATGCTAAAATTCGACCTATAAAAATTTGCAAGTATCAAGGCGTTTGTGTGTGTGTTAGCGATCAGAAACTAAAGAGGTCAATGTCCTAACAGCTGATGATGTCTTTTAACAGACAAAAATGCAATAGAAATAAATGAACACACACGTACATGCAATTTTAAATTATTACATACAGATTATATTCATTTTAAATATCAATATATGTTTCACTGAAAACTTTTCCACATTATTATCGTTAATACATTTAATTATTAATGAATTTTTAAATATTATTTTTTTAAATACCCTATTGTGCTATATGTTTTGATATATAAAAAAAAATTCCTTTGAATTTGCATTGGATAATTTTCAGGTATTGTTAGTTTGGCTTAAACTTGTTTAGTTACATATCCTTTAATTTTCATTTATTGATTTATATCAAACCAAACAAATAATTCATTTGTTTACATTGATCTTCATAAAGATTAATTCTGAAATTTTTACTTTCCTTCTGGAAGTTATAATGAGTTGAAAATTGTTAGTATTTTGTAGAATTTATTTAAACATGGATTTTGTTTTTCTTAATAAATTTATGATTTTGTAATCATGTTTTGAATTGAATCCTAAGGGTTTGATTTAAAGGTTTCGAAGAGGTAAAGTAGGGGTATAAAATGTGGGTTTACCGTATGAAATTTTTATTTTTTCATGGTTTTGAATTTATACGGTGAACAGGAAGGGTGGGCATACCATGCGGCCAACACCTTAGCATGGTCAGATCGATCTGGGTGAGATTAAAACTTTTGGCTATATTTCGGGCTATAGACTCTCTTTTCTCTTATACTATTCTTCCAGCAGTTTCTTTTCCTTCTTCTAAAATTATGCACGCATAAAAGAATTTAACTTGTAGTTGGCTTACGTATCGATGAATAATGGCAAGACCCCACCCCAAACGACGAGCAATAAGGCTGGTGAAATTTGCGTGCCAAGCCTAGGTATTCATCGTAAGAACATTTTAATCATATCATTAACAAATTGAAGCGATACATACTACAATTGTTTTGATGAAACTTCTCTCAATTTGACTCTTGAAGTTCCCTGCAGCTATAAAACTTTTCCGTCAAAAAATTTAAAGATAGGTTGACTCTTTGATATAGCCCCGTAGGTGGTACCTTTCACCTAGCTGAACACATTTTTTAGATTAGATTAGATTAGATTAGATTAGATTAGATTAGATTAGATTAGATTAGATTAGATTAGATTAGATTAGATTAGATTAGATTAGATTAGATTAGATTAGATTAGATTAGATTAGATTAGATTAGATTAGATTAGATTAGATTAGATTAGATTAGATTAGATTAGATTAGATTAGATTAGATTAGATTAGATTAGATTAGATTAGATTAGATTAGATTAGATTAGATTAGATTAGATTAGATTAGATTAGATTAGATTAGATTAGATTAGATTAGATTAGATTAGATTAGATTAGATTAGATTAGATTAGATTAGATTAGATTAGATTAGATTAGATTAGATTAGATTAGATTAGATTAGATTAGATTAGATTAGATTAGATTAGATTAGATTAGATTAGATTAGATTAGATTAGATTAGATTAGATTAGATTAGATTAGATTAGATTAGATTAGATTAGATTAGATTAGATTAGATTAGATTAGATTAGATTAGATTAGATTAGATTAGATTAGATTAGATTAGATTAGATTAGATTAGATTAGATTAGATTAGATTAGATTAGATTAGATTAGATTAGATTCGGCCCGGCCGAACTTAACGACTTTTTACTTGTTAAAGTTTACATCGGGAAGTAACTTAAGTAGGCGGGGCGAATTCTGTCCATTTCTAATTTTTACCAAATATTCGAGTTAAGATTCCTAGGAATCTGTGAATTTTAGTTATACAGTGCCTATGGCAATTTTACTGATGAGGATATGGGAATATTTTTGCTACAAAATATTAATCCTCATACTGTTCATCAAAGGGGTCTTTTTGTTTCTTTTTTTTTCAAAATATCCTACAAAATTGTTCGTCATAAAATTTTACTATAGGACTTGGAATACACCAAATCTGTAAAACTTGTTAAAACGCCAGGAATCTAATAAAATTAAAACACATTTTAGGTTTAAAGTCGTACTTCATCTGAGTATATTCAAAATTGTACCACAAAACATAATTTTAGAAGGATCATGTCAAAGACAAAATTTCCGTCAAATTTCACAATAGGTCACTAAAGAAATGAAGTCCCGATTTACATTGTATACCACAAAAAATATCAGGACCAACTTTGTCGAAAAAACACGAAATAATATCCCAAATTTTTTTATGACATTTTTATACCCTCAGCCTTTAGGCTAGAAAGTGTATATGGCAAATAACAAAATTCCTTTGCAATTCCATTTGAAAAAAATTAAAAAAAATTTTCGCGAGCACATCTACGATTTTTTGTATAGAGTTAAAAGAAAAAATCTGGTTTCCAATCTGCTCGCGTTCACGAAATTGGCCGATGTGCGCAAAAGTTATAGCGGTTTTTATCCTCTTATAAAGAAAAAATATTTTAAAATTTCTTATTTTTTCTATTGAGAAAATGTAAGCATATATCAGCAACAGCATTTGATATTCTTCCGTAGATGCACCAAAATTTCCAAAATGTGCTTTTATTTTCGCAGAAAATCAAAAAAATTAAAAAAATCTGGCAATAAATTTAAATTATACTAACTCAGAGTCCGTATGAACCTCTAAAAACTAAATTAAAAATACGTACAGAAACTAGACAACGCGTAAAAAAATGTGAAACCAAAATTATAAACATTGGCTTTATAAATTGCATATTATAACAACAACAAAAGAGAAACAACTCATTGTTGGAAACTATTGTTAAAAATATATTTTTTGGTTTGTTTCGAAAAATTAGAAAAAAATATTTGAGAGTTATCCAACTATTTCGCTAAAATCTAATACATAAATTAAAGTATTCTGCTAAAATTTTATCAAAATATATGGTTTACCATTGTGAAAGCTTAACTGTTTACTGTGATAACTTATAAGGATAGGGAGTTAAGAGTAATATGGAAATTACTATAATTTAAAAGATATGAAAATTAAAAAGCCTGTAATTCGCGAACTAGTTAAAGTCGGTTGATGCCCATCCGATTTTAGATCTTTCAATATTTATGCATATTTCGATGTTTCACTCAGCGGTCATTGTATGCCGCCAGTTGCATCATGCACTGCAAAAAACCTTAAACTAGGTAAAATTCGCGCAATGTGCATACGATTTTGATGCGCATCCGGTTTCATCAGCGCCCATCAAAAATACGTCAATATACACCTATTTCAAATAGATTCTTGATAAACCGCGGATGTGCCTCCACATTCAATTTTTGGCGAAATACCCATATTACTCGCGTATCTCTGTTTTTTAAGACACGTATTTTCGCAAATATTATAAGGGCGAGTAAAGGATTCCATTTATGTAAAAAATTTTAAAGAAAAACGCGGTTTAGTACGCGGATTTGTCAAAATATATTTTTGCTGATTTTCGATTTTCAAGGTATCTATATCCGCAGTTTTAGTAGATGAATTCGATCGCGGTCGATTCATTAGAACCGTCGCGTAAAAAAACTAAATTCACGCGGGTTTCAAAGGAAATTGAATGACAGTTGTAAATTTTACACGCAAAAAATATGTTTTGTAAGAAAATTCACGCATGAAATTTTGGCTCCAATTCTAGGATTACTAGGATGCTGTAAGGAGCACACTCATGAGATATGAACCAAACGACGTAAAATCACGAGTTCTATAATCGTGTTATGAGTTTGGAATATAATCTTCTTGCGAGTAATGATAGCCTTATCATTACCAAAATCCTAATTATCATAATCCTATAATTACCATATTGTTACAATTACAAGAAAATCAATATCATTCCTTCTCTCCATTCTTTATTTGTATAAGTAATATGTATATTTCATTCACCATTTGCATTGTACTATTTATCTTAACTTACATATATCTGTATAATAATATTACTCAATATTGTAATATTATTACTCTGTATAATTTCTATTGTCGACATATTTGAATTTACTGTTATTCATAATTTTCATTTCCTGTTCAACACATTTTTCATATTTTGTCACTCTGAAATTGTCTTTTAAATAAATAAGTTCATTATTCTGAAAATATATTTTAAAAATATTCAATTCAAATAAATTATCAAAAAACTATTTACAAATCCGTTTAATCTGGATAAATAAGCGGTTTACATTACTGGCGCAGTCGATATAGGATGAACCTTTATTTCAAGAAGCTAAAGCTTTAGCGGATAAAAGGAAAGAATCAAGAAATTTAAAAATTTGTCAATTTTAAATTTTGGAGGGAAAAAAATCTAATCAATCTTATGAGCCTATAATTCAAGAAGCTTTCTCAAATAAAAGGAACGTATCTTTAATTCAAAAAGCCTAATCATTAAAGAATACAAATACAAATTATTATATTTTCAGTTTTTAATATCAATTTTGGAGGGAAAATCCATATTCGAAGAAACGAATCAATCAATCTATCCATTTATTCCAATTTTTTTGAAGGAAAACAATAGCAAATAACGAATCAATCAATTTTAATTTTTTTTTTCAATTTTTGGAGGGAAACGAAAACACACATATAGAACAAATCTGTTCATTTTCAATTTTTGAAAGAGGAAAAAAATACATAAATTTCTCAAAACATGCAATCGCCAAGCAATATAAGCAACAACAACGTACAATTATCTCTGGTCCTTTCAATAAATGATATACTCAAAGATGCACAAAGAATACATGAATTTAGAGGTGATAATTCTTACGCCCTCACCTCGTTTTTAAGGGAAGTTGACACAATTCTTGGACTAGTTGAATCTAATGCTGAAGCAAGAGATTACATATTCAAAAGAATTATTATTAACAAATTACAAGGAGATGCTCTTCATGTTTTAAGGACTTTGGGGCCAAATCCAAGTTGGACCGAAACAAAAAATGCATTAATTGCCAACTTTGGAGTAAAAGAAACATACCATCAGCTTTTTCAACAGGCATTTGGATCAAAAAATCATGGTATCACAAATTACTATTATCTTTTGCTATCAATTTTATGCAAGATTAATGAAAAATATGAGTATGATAGTGATAAGCCTATAGAGTTTAGCCCTGCAAATGCAGAAAAAATTATTTTGAGAACATTTATTAATAACATTGATGTAAATTTGGCTTCTGTTGTTATAAACAGAAATGTATCTAAATTAAGAGATGCGTACAATTTGCTTCAACAACATGGTCTAATTAGGAATAGCATTCAGAAAACATACAATAGCAATACTTATAATATTAACCCTTTCGGGGATTATATGCCATATGGCATAACCAGTTTTTGAAGGCCGTTTTAAGGCAAAATTCTTATGGGCACTCTTTTTTTAATAATTTTGTATTTTCCCAGAAGTGTTATCTAAAAATAATTCGACAAAAATTTTTGATTGGTGGACCCTATACATTGTTATGTCTCAAAGAGAAAGCGCTCCTCGTTCGATTTAAAATTTGCATGAAAATACCATCTTATAATTTTATATATTTTATTAACTAAAATATTTTTTTTGTTAACTTTTTGTATTTAATTTAGTAGATAATCATTGCCTTAATAATTAAAACGAAAAAAGATCCGAAATATAGTTCAATAGAGCTGCCAGATTTTTTATATTTCATACTATGCCATATGGCATAGATTTTTCCCAACGGAAATGTTTCACTTTGTTTGACTCCCAGATCTTCTATTGTAAAACCCCTAGATCTTCTATAAGAAGACCTCCAGATCTTGTATAAATAGACCTCCAGGTCTTCTATAAGAAGAACTCCAGATCTTGTATAAGTAGACCTCCAGGTCTTCTATACGAAGACTTCCAGGTCTTCTATAAGGAAACCTCCAGATCCACCATAGGAAAACCTCCAGATGACGTATAACAACTCTTGCAGATTTTCTAAAATAACTCCTCCAGATATTATATAAGATGGCCCCTACGTCTTCTACAAGCTGACCTCCAGTCCTTCTATAGGATGACATTCAGGTGTTCTATAAGAAGTCCTTCAGATCTGCTATATGAAGACATTCAGGTCTTCTATAAGAAGTCCTCCAGTTTTTCTATAAGAAGGCCTCAAATCTTCCATAAGAAGACCCTAGCTTTTCTATAAGAAGACCCTAGGTTTTCTATAAGAAGACCCTAGATCTTCTATAAAAGGCTTTAAATGTTCTAAAAGAAGACCTCCAGATATTCTATAAGAAGACCTTCTATGTGAAGACCCCCAAATCTTCTAATAGTAGACCTCCAGATATTCTATGACAAACCTTCATGTCTTCTATAAGTAGACCTCCTGGTCTTCAATGAGAAGATCTTATGCTTTTCTATAAGAAGGGCCCCTGCTCTTCTGTGAGAAGACGTCCTGCTCTTCTATGAGCAGACCTCCTGCTCTTATATAAGAATACCTCCTTCTCTTTTATAAGAAACCTCCTGCCCTTCTATATGTAAACGTCCTTCTCTTCTACGAGAAGACGCCCTGCTCTTCTATGAGCAGACCTCCTGCTCTTGTATAAGAAGTCCTCCATCTCTTCTATAAGAAGACCTCCTGCCCTTCTATATGCAAACGTCCTGCTCTTATATGAAAACACGTCCTGCTCTTCTATCAGAAGATGTCCTTCCCTTCTATATGCAAACGTCCTGCTCTTCTATGAAAAGACGTCCTGCTCTTCAAGAAGAGGACCTCCTGCTCTTCAAGGAGAGGACCTCCTGCTCTTCTATAAGAAGACCTCTTGCTCTACTATAAGAAGACCTCCTGTTCTTCTATAAGAAGACCTCCTGCCCTTCTATATGCAAACGTCCTGCTCTTCTATGTGAAAACATCCTGTCCTTCTATGAGACGACCTTTTGCTCTTCCAGGAGAAGACATCCTGCCCTTCTATGAGAGGACCTTCTGCTCTTTTAAGAGAAGACGTCCTGCTCTTCTATAAGAAGACCTCTTCCTCTTCTATAAGGCCTCCTGGTCTACTATAAGATGAAATTTAATTAAAAACTTGAATATTTTAGTTTTGTTTTTTTTTTCCTTTAAATACATTCTATGCCATATGGCAGTGTCCAAAAACCACTTTTCCAAACAAAATGTTAAAAAATTAGTTTTGATTATTCATATAGTGGGCTTAAGTATATATAAAATTGGAAAAATATATTTTTCAGATCAAAAACAAAAAAGAAGCACCGAAAGGGTTAAAAGTTCATCAGAAAAATATCCCAACACACAATTCATATCACAAATTAATAGTCAAATCCGTAATAATAATTTTTCAAATACAAATTCGGGAATTAGATCCAATTATCAAAGAAACTCCCATGAATTTTCAAGTATGAACATTCCCAATAATATAAACCATTGTCCTAATTTGAATAACGAGTGCCAAAACCAACATCGTTGCTTTCAAACCAATCTTCAAAACCTTCCAAATAATAATAATAATAATTTTAGTGGCCAATCAACAAATGTTAACAATCAAAATAGTTATCAATACAATAATAGAAATAGTGGTAGTTATAGACAGTCAGCTCCCAATGAAATGGAGATCGACCACCTAGATGCAATGGTTCACTATCTAGAGGAAAGGGATAATCATTTTAATTTTCATTTAGCTGCTTCGAAAAGGCACTTCCCAAGCAGTATAAATAACGATGCTGGTGGAATAAACAATATTGTCAGTAGCCCTTTATATAATAGCATTGAAATAAATACAGAAGGAAAAATGTATCAGCAAATAAGTCATATGGATGATGACTTCAGTTATTTGTATAACAATAATGATTTTTCGCCTGAAGGCCAAATAACAGAATTTACTGACATTATTTCCACATCTGAAGACAAAGAAATTGATGTTCTGGACAATGTTGCTTTTTCTGAAGATAGAGCAACAGAACTTCTTGAAACTGTTTCTTTCTCGGACGACAAAGGATCTAAACTTATGGACGATGTTTCTCCATTTGAAGATGAAGAAACTGAACTTTCTTCCCGTGAAGGCAACTGGAGTAGAACATTTGACGAGATTTCTAAAATCACAGAATGCGAAAACATCTACATGGAAAACACTATTAAGGAAAATATTTTAATATCTAAAGAAACCGATAAAAACACTTCAACTAATGAAGAAAACGGTACAGCTGAAAAACATGTTGAAGACATTGTTGAATGTCTAGATATTAAATCGATTACTTACCAAGAAATTATAGAAGTAAAGGATGTGAAACAAAACGAAAAGGAAAAAGAAACTAATATTACTAACACACCTAATTTTACAGATACACCTTCTAATGCAGGTAATGCAGATAGAGAAAAATTATATAACACACATTCAGGAAAAATTAGAATATTTTATATAAAACAAAATCCATTAGATATTGATGATAAAATGAATAAAGCAATGGAATATAATAATAGATTTTACTCAGTTAATAAATATAATCCTTTCGCAATTGAATTCACACAGTGTAATAAAAAATACATCCATCAAAATATGTTAAAATATTGGAACAAATATGTTGAGAAGAAAAATTTAAATATGGAAATTTTTAACGAAAATGTAGATATAGAATTAATCAAGAATTATAAGGCTGTTCGTCATAAAGAAAAGTCAAAATTTAGGTTTAGTGTTTACGATATATATACATATATTACGAAATACAATACAATAATATAAAACGTGAAGCCAAATACGATAGAGTATTTACTACACTTCAAAAAATAATGTTAAAATTATGTTAGATACATTTTTTTTTTAATTGTATGTATATATTTGGCTTTAAAATAGTCCAATATATGTATATATGCACATACACATTTTTTGTAAAACCCACTGTTATCGAAAATAATTGTAGCCTATACTATCGTTTAATGGGGGAGAAGTAATGATAGCCTTATCATTACCAAAATCCTAATTATCATAATCCTATAATTACCATATTGTTACAATTACAAGAAAATCAATATCATTCCTTCTCTCCATTCTTTATTTGTATAAGTAATATGTATATTTCATTCACCATTTGCATTGTACTATTTATCTTAACTTACATATATCTGTATAATAATATTACTCAATATTGTAATATTATTACTCTGTATAATTTCTATTGTCGACATATTTGAATTTACTGTTATTCATAATTTTCATTTCCTGTTCAACACATTTTTCATATTTTGTCACTCTGAAATTGTCTTTTAAATAAATAAGTTCATTATTCTGAAAATATATTTTAAAAATATTCAATTCAAATAAATTATCAAAAAACTATTTACAAATCCGTTTAATCTGGATAAATAAGCGGTTTACATTACTTGCGCGTCCGGATTATTAAAAAAATTCAAAAAACCCCGAAACTCCGGCTTCAAAATGTCAGCATCAATTTTACGTGGATGCAGTGGATATATCGAAAAATCATACACTGCTATCTTATTGCCCATGAAGTATTCTGTGATTCATTCTTTGGGAATAGGTCTATAAAATGTAAGGTTATGCCAGAAATCGGAAGGGAACATAAAAAAACTTGTTGGCTTCAACCCATTTTTACCCATTTTTCTACAATTATGCCGACACAGCTTCCACGAAAATTAATTTTAATGGTCGACATTATGGGATCCCTCCTAAAACACTTCATTTTAAAGAATTGTAGTCATACTTTATAGAATATGTTAACAGTTCGCGAATTTTGAAAGGGTGAAACTCGGATTCATCGATTGCAAAACATTTTTGTTATTTACCATATACACTTTCATACGGCAAAATGTGCCTCATAGAAAAAATGGTTTTAGACCCCAAGTATGTTTGGACGAAATGTGTTTCACACAATTTGGAGTTGATTTAGCAATGTCCGTCCGTCTGTCTGGCTGGCTGGCTGGTGCGGACGATAACTCTCGAACGGATGAACCGATTCTGTTCAAATTTTGGCTTTCTTAATATTTTGTCCAAACTTAGTTTAAGTTCGAAGATGAGCTATATCGGTCAACTCCTTCCGGTACCTCCCCCACAAAAGTTCCAAAATGTTCTGAAATTTTAGGGGCGTGAAAACTCTTGAAGGGAGTAACCGATCATACTTTGCACATCGTGAAATTTCTACCAGATTTAGATGAGGGGATCTGTCGATTCGGTCCAAAATTTGGCCTTCGAAATATTTTATCAAAACATAGTTTAAATTCGAAGGTGGGCTATATCGGTCCACTCCTTCAGGTACCTTCCCCACAAAACTTCAAAAATGTTCGGACAAATTTTGCGCACGATAACTCTTGAAGGGAGTGACCGATGTAACCTATACTTTGCACATCCTAATATATCTACCAAATATAGATCAGGTTCGGATATGGACAGGGGCAGGTCCATATTTCTTGGGAAAACAGCCCGAAAGGTGTAAAAACCCCTATGTCACCAAAAGTGGCGGTCGGAGAGCACGATAACTCTCGAACTGTTCAACCGATTTGGTCCAACATTTGGTCTTCGTCATATTATAGCCAAACTTAGTTTCATGGGCAATACCGCTCCAAAACTTTCGGTACTTCTCCCCAATGTTTAAAAAATGTCACTAAAATGCTAGGACGATATTACTTGAATGGGGCAACCAATTTGGTCCAAACTTTGGATCTCCTAATATTTTATCAAAATTTAGTTTTAAGGGTACCTGCCCTACAAAAGTTCAACACGTTTTTGTCAGCAAGGTCAATTGTCTAAAAAGGGCCACAAAATTCTGAAGAGACCTTAAATACATTCGATCTGTCCGGAGGTGAAAGTTTCGCTTCACATTGGCTGAGGGTATATATCTGTCGGCAAAGCCGACTGACTTTTTTAATTGTTTTCCTTCATTTTTCGAGTTGATGAAATGTGTCAAAAGAAGAAAACATGGATTTACATATGTCCACAATTTTTGTTTGGGAAGTTTTTGTACCATTGGGAGCTCCAAATTACCAGAGACAGCCAATTTTGGCTAAAAATTAAGATAAAATCCTCAAAATAGGTGAAATCGGGTGGTACTGCTATATGGGAAAAATTAGACCCATATTGATTTTGGTTTGATATCTATGTATTGCCATCCAAATCTGAAAAGTGTGCAAAGTTTTCTTTCGATTGGTCAACTACAACTGCGTTAAAAATGAGTTACTAGATTTAAATCATGCAGACAATAAATCAAGTTAACTTAGTAATTGCTGCTAAAGTTGTTATGCAGTGCTCGAAATTAAGATAGGTTCACATACAAAATAAGTTTTTTTTGGTAGAAATGGGGTATACCAATCTTCATATCTCGACGAGATAAAGCGATTTTGAGATTTATGCCCATCCGTCTGTCCATTATAAATTGTAATCAAACTCCAGGCCGCATTTATGGACCGATCGTCACGAAATTTTGCATGGATGTCGGGTTCAGACCAGAATAGATCCCTATTTTTATTGGTGATGGTCGGATAATATTTAGGGGTCGTAATGGGCAAAAAAAACTTATTTGGAGAAAAAGACAACGTTTTTTTCCAAAGCCAATATCTCAGCTTCTATATGGGGTATACCAAAAGCAAAACCTGACAATGAAAGCACAAAATATCACCTTTCTAATGATGTAAAGTAGGTGCTCGTAGGTGATCAAACAACGAAGATATCACAATAGTAGCAAATAAAACCCCAATTTTCATTTTTGCGATTTTAATTATATTGACAAATATCACAGCTTTGGTTGAAAATTTTCCAAAAGCAAAGCCTGACAATGAAAGTAGAAGATCCCGTCTTTACAATGATGCAAACTAGGTCGGCGTAGGTAACCAAATAACGGAGATATCGCAATAGCCGGTAATACATCCAATTTTTCTATTTTTTGGAAATCACGTTACAGGTCGCAATATTGATCGGATCGTCACGAAAATTTCAGGGTTAATGGGGGTCTCACAGATGAAGAAGCACATTGATTTTGGTGATGGTAGGATAATATTTAGGGGTCGGAATGGGCAAACACTTATATGGAGAAAAGTCAACATTTTATTTCAAAGCCAATATCTCTGTTTCTGTAAGAGGTATATCAAAAGCCAAACCTGGAAAGGAAAGTAGAAAATATTACCTTTACAACGGTGTAAAGCAGGTTGTCGTAGGTGGTCACATAGCAAAGATATGGCAATAACCGATAATGCATCCCATTTTCCGATTTTTTTGTAATCACGGTACAGGTCGCAATTTTGATCGGATGGTCAGGAAATTTTGGGGGTTAATGGGGGTCCCAAAATGAAAGAAGCCTATTGATTTTGATGATGGTCGGATAATATTCAGGGGTCGGAATGGGCGAACACTTATTTGGAGAAAGGTCAACGTTTTATTTCAAAGCCAATATCTCTGTTTCTTTAAGAGGTATATCAAAAGCAAAATTTGGCAAGGAAAGTAAGAAATATCACCGTTACAACGATGTAAATTAGGTTGTCATAGGTGGTCAAATAGGAGAGATATGGCAATAGTCGATAATGCATCCATTTCCGATTTTTTTGTAATCACGCCACAGGTAGCAATTTTGATCGGATCGTCACGAAAGTTTAGTGGTTAATGGGGGTCCCACAGAGGAATAAGCCTACTGACTTTAATGATGGTCGGATAATATTCAAGGGTCGGAATGGGCAAAAACTTATTTGGAGAAAAGGTCTACGTTTTATTTCAAAGCCAATATCTCTGTTTCTTTAAGAGTTATATCAAAAGCAAAACCTGGCAAGGAAAGTAGAAAATATCACCTTTACAACGATGTTAAGTAGGTTGTCGTAGCTGCTCAAACAACAGAGATATCGCAATAGTCGGTAATGCATCCCATTTGTCGATTTGTTTGTAATCACGCTACAGGTCGCAATTTTAATCGGATCGTCACGAATTTTTTGGGAGTTGATGTGGGTCCCACATAGAAAGAAGCCTATTGATTTTGGTGATAGCCGGATAATATTTAGGGGTCGGAATGGGGAAAAACGCATTTGGAGACAAATTCAAAGTTTTATTCTTTGTGAATATATTGGCTTCTAGTAGGGGTATTCCAACGACAAAGCCTGTCAGTGGAAGAAGAAAATATTACATTTACATTGGTGTAAAGCAGGTTGGCGAAGGTGGTCAAACAAGGGAGATACCACAATAGTCGGTTATGCATCCAATTCTTCCATTTTTTTGCAATCAAGCTACAGGTCGTAATTTTGATCGGATGGTCACGAAATTTTGGTTGCTTATGGGGGTCCCAGAGACAAAGAGGCATAATATTTTTGGTGGTAGTCGGTTTATATTCCCTAAAAGAAATGTTTACCAGTGAAAAGCTTATGCACAGGGGTAGTGGTGTAGGGTATCACATGGTCGGTCCCGTCTATAGTCTTTGCTCACTTGTTTTTGTTTGTTTTCTTATGTAGACTTATACACTTTTATATTTGCGCTCAAACCAATTGTTGAAGCACTTTCTTCACTCCGATTGTGACACCTCCAACACATGGTTTTTGAACGCTTCAACAGCATCTTCTGGCGACGTTGTGGACGCCTTTTTTCTTGATGTGCGGGAATGAAATAAAGTCCTTGGATTCATCAATTCCACGTTTTGTTCGGTCAAAAAGGCGTTGATTTGATGTGTGAGAGCTCGCATTGTCATGGTGCACAATAAGTCGTCTTCTCTTGTTCCTTTTTCGAATTTCTCAGTAGACTTTAGCCAAAAAATTGTAGTGTACCACCCGTATAGTAGCCACAAGGTCAGTTTAGCCGAAGAAGCAGGCGACCATTTGCTTTGAAGTGCTTCTTCTATTATCAACTTTCGTTAGATTTGATTATCTTTGAAGACCCACACGATCGATTGGTGTTTTGTTTCGGGCTCGTACGCACAGCACCAAGATTCGTCGTCTGTGACGATCTTTTAACGTCGTGTGAAGCAGCGCGATCGAACCAACTTCCACTGTTAGTTCAAGCTTTATGTACGCATTGAGCGTCGACACCATCAACTTTGCCTTATCGCTGTTTACCGCCAGATCCAAATTTGCTGATTCTCCTTCGATCTTCTAAAAGGTATCACTTATTTCCTTTACTGATCGTGTCATGATGTCAATATCATAAGTATAAGCAAGTAACATGTGGTTGTTGCTGTAGATTGTGCCAATTATTTTGACATTAGCATCTCGTATAACCTTTTCCATAAGGATGTTGAAAAGGTCACACGAAAGTCTGACTCCTTGTTTGAAACCTCTTTTGGTACTGAATTTCTCGGAGAGGTTCTTTCCTATTTTAACTGAGGACCTAGTATCAGTTAAAGCCATCTTACAAAGCCGAAATGAGCGGGGATACCAAATTGGAATACTTTTGGGCATAGAGGGCTGTCGAAGGCTGCTTTGTAATCGATAAAAAGGTGGTAAGTGTCGATCTGCATCTCTTGGTTCTTCTCCAGGATTTGCCGCAGGGTAAATATCTGGTCAATGGTGGACATGCCAGGTTTAAAGCCGTACTGGTAGGGTCCAATTAATTCATTGACCATAGGCTTTAGTCGTTCGCATAATATCCCTGACACTATCTTGTTGGCAATAGGGAGAATACTTATGTCCCAGTAGATAGAGCATATAGTCTTATCTGCTTTCTTGTGGACAGGACATATCGGCCCTACTCCTTCGAATACCTCCCCCACTAAAGTTCAAAAATATTCGGAAAAATTGTGTGCACTATAACTCTTAAAGGGAGTAACCGATTTGGTACGTACTTTGCACATCGCGAAATTTCTGCCAAACAAAGATGAGGTTCCAATGATACGTTGACTAACTGAAATGACGTGTGGGCGCGATATCAGAAACGACACCCAAAATAAGATACAAAATGGACTATGTGTGTCGATCCATTCCTTCTGGTACCTCCTCTGCAACACTTTTTACCTTCAATCCAAATATGTCCCAAAAAGGGTCACAAAATCCGAAACTATCTAATACATAGTTATTGAGGAAAAGGATTTCAGTTACCGCTATTCGATTCGATATTGTCAATAGATGAAAGCTTCAATTCACACAGGCTGAGGGTTTGCCTCTGTTGGTAAAGCCGTCTGATACTTTTTTCTTGTTTGAAGTATAAAAAATATTATAAAACGATACCACAGATTTATTTTTTTATTTTATCTATATTTTTGGGAAGATAGGATGTCATTTTGCATTTATTGTGTATATCAAAAGTTGTAGATATAGGCCCACGTTGTGGTTCCGCCCGATTCTATTTCATTTTTTTATCTGACCGGCGTAGCTTAAATTTGGGACTCCCAGTATTCAAGGAACTTCTCCGCCTAAAATTGTGGACATTTGTGCTTTCGTAACAGAAAGAAAGATAATTATTTCATATAAATTCAGAATATTTCATGGTGGTGGTGGTATAAAAAGTTCGCGTTTTATTAGTTCTTCTTTGCTTTTTCATAACTCGATACTCTTATAGGGTATATTAGCAAGCAGACGTTGAACCAATGTTTCATCGTTCATATACATAGGTGAGCACGCGGTGCATGTTATCTCATTACTTTTAACGGGCGAAAACGGAAAATGGCGGTTCACCAAGTGACATTATGAGAGTTCAGTGTTCAATTGAGATGAACATTTAACGGGGAGAAATGTAAGTACCGTTGATTGGTATCTGTCATCCCCTACATCACCCCAATATCAACATTCAATTACATCTAAGGTATTACTTTTGTCATAGCTCCATATTAACAGTAAGTGTTATATGGTCATCCTTCCCATGCTTCACTTCATTAGTTATCACGGTGCTCTTGAAACAAATTTAAATGGAAGGTGCTTACACCTCGGAAGTTTTTGCGAATTCTGAAACTTCATAGATGAGAAAAATCAAAAAACTAAAAAAATCGCCGGAGCGCTTTTCAAGTTGTCATTTTTAAGGGTTGTTTAGGTTTTCACGATTTTGCTTGGAATTTGCAGATCCTTTGAAATCGGACTAAAGAAGATGTTGTAGCCAAGAAAATATTATACAAGATTGGCCTTTCTGGTATTTCGTAGGTTTTACCGTTATTGAGATATATAAGTTCAAATTGGGTCAATACATTGACTCTATCTCTTGCTTATAAAATAATGTCATACATGGTGCGCCTTAACTAACTTTAAGTGAAAACAGCATACACCTGGGAAGTTTTTGCTGATTTTTAAACAGCAATGTTCATAGGTGAGAAAAATCCAAAATCAAGAAAAAATCATTAGAGAGATTTTTAAATAAATCGCGATCAAAATTCGCATTTTTAGGGCTTTTTTAGGTTTTCGCGATTTTGCTTAAAAATTCCATCTTGAATGGCGATTTATTTAAAAAGCGCTCCGGCGATTTTTTTAGTTTTTTGATTTTTCTCATAGATGAGAATCCGCAAAAACTTCCGAGGTGTAAACACCTTCCATTTAAATTTGCTTCAAGAGCACCGTGTTGTGGCATTTATCTTTTTATAGCTTTGTGGAATTTGTAAAAGTAGACTTTATCAGCTACATTTTTTTTTTTAATTTCAAGAGTACATTTAATATATCCAACTTCAATTCATGCATAAAAACGTAACCAATCATCAATTGATGTGGTTTGCTTTTACCAATTTAATGATGGTCATATATCAACAAAAAAAGGGTCAGAAGAAAATCTGAAAGCTCTCAAACAAAAAAAAAAAAAAAAAAAAAAAAAAAAAAACTCCAAACCCATACATTTAGCAAATTGTATTAATAAAAAATTGAAAACCAAACGAATGGAGATCAACACTGATTGTATTCCCATTAAACAAATGAAACAGACAGGACACACAGCCATACGAACAGTCCAAACAAAACCAAGAGCCAGAAAAAAAGGATACGTGCTCCTTAGCCAAAGAAAATGATGAATTCGGCAAAATCAACTAAATCCACAAATTCGTATCTTGTTAAGTTTATCATTAATTTCACTTTATGTTCGAACAGACCTCATTAGACTGACTGCGAGGCAGCCACATGGAAATGTATTCCTCGTTGTCAATGGGCCAATCAACTGTAGTTGAGTGGACACCCTTACCATTTGGCCAGCCAAGCAACCAACCTATTATCCCAGTCACATCATTATCCTTGTGTCCTTTTCGATATCAGTACAACCACCATCACCACCACCATCTCCTATACCCCCATTAAGAACACCAACAACAACAAAAACGTTTATTTTTTCTTATTTATTGCGTATTCAACTTCATTGTTGAGAATAATTCATTTGCTTTTATTCGGTATTCGTGTCCGTAAGGTACGCTTCTTTTGTTTGAATGAATTGCTGGTCTCGTCTCAATACTCAGGTTAATTTTGACAAATGATTTCGATTTCTCTGATGTATCGAAGTAATTTAGTAAAATTAATGCATTAATTAATCACGTGTTTGATTCTATCTGCTACTCATTCTTCGTTCGGCCTTAGTCATTGAGTATATTATACAGAGAGTTTTTTTGTGTTTTGTTCATTACCTTTGTCTGTTGGTTTTTCTTTATTTATTTTTATACAAATTGGAATGGCGGCATCTCAACTGGATGCTAATCCATTGCTGAAAACTTTGTCCTGATTAACATAAAATGTGCGTTCTTCATCTGATTTCCTCATTTTTGCATTGTGAGTTTTTTATCACCTGTTATCATATTACGGAGAGTATATTGACTTAGTCGTGAAGTTTGTTACCCATTTAAACGATAAACGATGCAAACATATATTTCCACAACATTCCCAAAGGGACAAGGAAGACTTCTATCATATCAATTAGAGCAAGCCGATCTTATTGGTTCAATGATATGGGACCTGCTTTTATTCGACGTGTCCGAACTGCGACACACCACTTGTAGAGAAGTTTTTTATGGGTGAAATACGCAGGAGATGTAAGCCAACATTACTACAACATTACAACATTTGCCACAGTCGAAAATTTTAATGTTCTGGTCACCGCAAAACGTTGGTTGCGATATACCACAGTTTTTAAACTACTTTGAGCACGTTTTTAAAATTT